>NW_006797031.1:547846-590200 GCF_000442215.2 Lipotes vexillifer | reverse complement strand
AAAGAGTGCCGCTTTGCCTGTTGGACCTTGTTACAAAGGACTAGTCTTTGTTTAAACAACAGACATCCCCAAACTGGAATCTCTTATCTCAGATATTTAGTGTCATAATTAGCTTGTATTTTGTAACATTTTACTTTTTTTATATGTAAAGGATATTACAACCATGATCCCATAGCATAATCCAGTTTCTCCCCATACTAGAACTACTTGGTTAGAGGAAGTAAGAGAGTTCGAATGCTTTTCAATAAACTTTTAATGGACAAATGTATATGATGGGGCACAATGTATTTTGTTGGTAGAGCACATGGTCTTAGTGTCAGGTTTCTTTTTACTGACATCATACTTTATTTTTCTAGGATAGCATTCTTATTTTACTTTAAATAAACAAAATTCCTAATAAAATTGAACATATACATAAATGTTCATAGCAGTTTTATTTCTAATAGCCCCAAACTGAAAACTACCCCAATGAGTTTCAGAAGGTGAAAAGTTAAACAGATTGTGTATTTCATCCATACCATGGAATACTACTCCATAAAAAGTAATGAACTATTGATACATGCAACAAATTGGGTGAACCTCAAGGAATTATTGCTCAGTGAAAAAAGTCAATCTCTAAAGGATATGTACTACATGATTCCATTTATATAGTAATTGTGAAATATAATCATTGAGTTGGAGAACAGATTAGTGGTTGCTGTTGGTTAGGAATGGGGACAAAGGGATCGTGATTATAAAGGGTTAACATGAGGGTATCTTGTGATAGTACAGTTGAATATTTTAATTGTGATGGTATGTGACTGAATTGCATAAATTCGTACTCACAGAGTTGAGTGCGTGTATAACTGGTAATATCTGATTAAGCTCTATGGATTGTGCTAATGTAGATTTCTTGTCTTTGATACTGCACAGTGATTGTGTTGGATGTTTGCATTGGGGAGAGAGTTACTGGACTTGTCCCTATATTCCTTCCTTCCTCCCTCCCTCCCTCCCTCCCTCTTTGAGACTGGGACAGCACAAGCTTTATTCAGTGGCCAAAGAATGGAGAAGCAGGAACCTAGTTCACAAATTACCTTCTCCTTACATTTCTTTCCAACTACCTGTGAATATATAATCATTACAAAATTTAAAAAAATAATGTAAAAATAATTCAAGTACAAAAACCCTTTTATTTTTGAAATATGTAATACATGAATATATTTTCATGAAAATTCAAATAGTATGAGTATTTGGTAAAAAAGGGAAAAGGGCAAATAGTTAATATTTTTAGTACAGCCATTTTTTCCTTTCTTTCCTCCCCCATAAAAGCAAATAGATAGTATTTTTCAGTGTATGCATAATGATGCTGATTTATGTCTGTAATGACAGTTAACTGATGCAGACACGATAAAACTATGCCATACCTTTATACTCTACATTCTTGATAGTGTTATATTGCGGAGTCGGAAATATAAGACAGCTGAGTATTCCAGACATGCCACATATGTTCTTGGGAATTAAATGCTGCATATGATTAGCAAATGCTGATCCAGAAAGCATATGTAAACAGAAAATGATTAGTTTATTCTCAGTAACTTGGAGATATAGATATATATATATATATGAAAATAATATAATATTGCGTGTATATGCATACTATTTTCACAGCTTCGTGTATAGTAGAGTGGTCAAAGGACTAGATGATTATTGCCTAGATTTGGTAACCTTTGAATGGGAATATGATATTGAGTACAATATATGTAGATATGAAAGCTGTCTGCCTATAACACTGTTGGGTATTCGTGGTATACAAAATGAGTTATATACACCTAGTTTTCCTCTAGGAACAAGTGAAGTCAGCCTCCTACTTGGTGGGGGAGATATGCATGTAAACAGATAAAATATAATGCCATGCCATGCTAAAACAGAGTTAAGAGATTTGGGAGTGTAGAACATATCATTTAACTGCAGAGCAAACTGAAGAGCATGAAAAATGGCATTCTAGGTATTGGGTACATTATGTATAAAGGTCAGGAAAGATCTTGGCATATTAGTGTGGTGGAAACTGAGGAATGGAGGAGTGGGATGAATGGGAAGAGGTAGCTTGAGTCCTGGGGCTGACTTACCCATTAGGCACAGGGCCCCAGTATTTCTGGAGGTCCAAGAAAATGTTTTAATTTGTTTTAAAAGCAGAAGGAAAAAAGGAACTTTCATGTTGAAGAAAATGTTCTAATATCTAGGGTTAACATATTGTTTTTATCCCAGTGCAATAGTAAAGTATAATTTTTTTAAAAAATATATTTATTTATTTATTTTATTTTTGGCCATGTTGGGTCTTTGTTGCTGCACCCGGGCTTTCTCTAGTTGTGGTGAGTGGGGGCTACTCTTTGTTGCAGTGCATGGGCTTCTCACTGCAGTGGCTTCTCTTGTTGCGGAGCATGGGCTCTAGGCGCACGGGTTTCAGTAGTTGTGGCATGTGGGCTCAGTAGTTGTGGCTCACAGGCTCTAGAGCGCAGGCTCAGTAGTTGTGGAACATAGGCTGAGTTGCTCAACAGCATGTGGGATCTTCCCAGACCAGGGCTTGAACCCATGTCCCCTGCATTGGTAGGTGGATTCTTAACCACTGCGCCACCAGGGAACTCCAAAGTATAATTTTTTTTTTTTTTTCTTTTTTTTTTTCTTGCGTTATGCGGGCCTCTCACTGTCGTGGCCTCTCCCATTTGCGGAGCACAGGCTCCGGACGCGCAGGCTCAGCGGCCATGGCTCACGGGCCCAGCCGCTCCGCGGCATGCGGGATCCTCCCGAAACGGGGCACGAACCCACGTCCCCTGCATCGGCAGGCGGACTCTCAAGCACTGCGCCACCAGGGAAGCCCCAAAGTATAATTTTTATTATTTTTTATTGGAGGAAAGGGCCCATGAAATCAAAAGTTCCTAGGGCCCACCGAAGTGATCATGGTCCTGTTGGGTCAGCTTATGAAGGACGTTAAATGCCAACTGAAAGCTTAAATTTAATTCTAGGAACTTCAGGAAGCTAACAGATTTTAAGCTATCAACACTTTTTTTTAAATACATTGATTGATTGATTGATTGATTTGATTGCTGCGTTGGGTCTTCGTTGCTGCCAACGGGCTTTCTCTAGTTGCAGCGAGTGGGGGCTGCTCTTCGTTTTGGTGCACGGGCTTCTCATTGCGGTGGCCTCTCTTGGTGCGGAGCACAGGCACGGGCTTTAGTAGTTGTGGCGTGTGGGCTCAGTAGTTGTGGCTCATGGGCTCTAGAGCGCAGGCTAAGCAGTTGTGGCACATGGGCCTAGTTGCTCCGCAGCATGTGGGATCCTTCGGACCAGGGCTTAAAGCCATGTCCCCTGCATTGGAGGGTGGACTCTCAACCACTGCGCCACCAGGGAAGCCCCCAAGCATGATCAACTCTTTTATGAAGATACCTCTGTCAGCAGTCTGGATGAGACTATTTGCAGTTTAATGTAGTTATGTTACTCAAAATTGCTTTAGTGCTTATTATAACCAAATATCACCTGTTTAAAAAGAGGAGAGAGAGGACACACAGCAGAAGCAAGGAGAACTACAATCCTGAAGCCAGTGGAACAAAAACCACATTCACAGAAAGATAGACAAGATGAAAAGGCAGAGGGCTATGTACCACATGAAGGAACAAGATAAAACCCCAGAAAAACAACTAAATGAAGTGGAGATAGGCAACCTTCCAGAAAAAGAATTCAGAATAATGATAGTGAAGATGATCCAGGACCTCGGAAAAACAATGGAGGCAAAGATCGAGAAGATACAAGAAATGTTTAACGAACACCTAGAAGAATTAAGAACAAAAAAACAGAGATGAACAATACAATAACTGAAATGAAAACTACACTAGAAAGAATCAATAGCAGAATAACTGAGGCAGAAGAACAGATAAGTGACCTGGAAGACAGAATGGTGGAATTCACTGCTGCAGAACAGGATAAAGAAAAAAGAATGAAAAGAAAGGAAGACAGCCTAAGAGACCTCTGGGACAACATTAAACACACGAACATTCACATTATAGGGGTCCCAGAAGGAGAAGAGAGAGAGAAAGGACCAGAGAAAATATTTGAAGAGATTATAGTCAAAAACTTCCCTAACATGGGAGAGGAAATAGCCACCCAAGTCCAGGAAGCGCAGCAAGTCCCATACAGGATAAACCCAATGAGAAACATGCCGAGACACATAGTAATCAAATTGGCAAAAATTAAAGACAAAGAAAAATTATTGAAAGCAGCAAGGGGAAAATGACAAATAACATACAAGGCAGCTCCCATAAGGTTAGCAGCTGATTTCTCAGCAGAAACTCTACAGGCCAGAAGGGAGTGGCATGATATACTTAAAGTGATGAAAGGGAAGAACCTACAACCAAGATTACTCTACCCAGCAAGGATCTCGTTCAGATTTGATGGAGAAATCAAAAGCTTTACAGACAAACAAAAGCTAAGAGAATTCAGCACCACCAAACCAGCTCTACAACAAATGCTAAAGGAACTTCTCTAAGTGGGAAACACAAGAGAAGAAAAGGACCTACAAAAGCAAACCCAAAACAATTAAGAAAATGGTCATAGGAACATACATATGGATAATCATCTTAAACGTGAATGGATTAAATGCTCCAACCAAAAAACACAGGCTTGCTGAGTGGATACAAAAACAAGACCCATCCATATGCTGTCTCCAAGAGACCCACCTCAGACCTAGGGACATATTCAGACTGAAAGTGAGGGGATGAAAAAAGATATTCCTTGCAAATGGAAATCAAAAGAAAGCTGGAGTAGCAATACTCATATCAGATAAAATAGACTTTAAAATAAAGAATGTTACAAGAGACAAGGAAGGACACTACATAATGATCAAGGGATCAATCCAAGAAGAAGATATAACAATTATAAATATATATGCACCCAACATAGGAGCACCTCAATACATAAGGCAACTGCTAACAGCTATAAAAGAGGAAATCGACAGTAACACAATAATTGTGGGGGACTTTAACACCTCACTTACACCAATGGACAGATCATCTAAAATGAAAATAAATAAGGAAACAGAAGCTTTAAATGACACAAGAGACCAGATCGATTTAGTTGATAATTATAGGACATTCCATCCCAAAACAGCAGATTACACTTTCTTCTCAAGTGCACACAGAATGTTCTCCAGGATAGTTGACATCTTGGGTCACAAATCAAGCCTCAGTAAATTTAAGAAAATTGAAATCATATCAAACATCTTTTCTGACCACAACGCTATGAGATTAAAAATGAATTACAGGGAAAAAACCATAAAAAACACAAACACATGGAGGCTAAACAATACGTTACTAAATAACCAGGAGATCACTGAAGAAATCACAGAGGAAATCAAAAAATACCTAGAGACAAATGACAATGAAAACACGAAGATCCAAAACCTATGGGATGCAGCAAAAGCAGTTCTAAGAGGGAAATTTATAGCTATACAAGCCTACCTCAAGAAATAAGAAAAATCTCAAATAAACAATCTAACCTTACTCCTGAAGGAACTAGAGAAAGAACAAACAAAACCCAAAGTTAGCAGAAGGAAAGAAATCATAAAGACCAGAGCAGAAATAAATGAAATAGAAACAAAGAAAGCTATAGCAAAGATCAATAAACCTAAAAGCTGGTTCTTTGAGAAGAAAAACAAAATTGATACATAATTAGCCAGACTCATCAAGAAAAAGAGTTAGAGGACTCAAATCAATAAAATTAGAAATGAAAAAGAAATTACAACAGACACCGCAAAAATACAAAGCATCCTAAGAGACTACTACAAACAACTCTATGCCAATAAAATGGAAACCTAGAAGAAATGGACAAATTCTTAGAAAAGTATAACCTTCCAAGACTTAACCTGGAAGAAATAGAAAATAGGAACAGACCAATCACAAGCACTGAAATTGAAACTGTCATTAAAAATCTTCCAAAAAACAAAAGTCCAGGACCAGATGGCTTCACAGGTGAATTCTATCAAACTTTTAGAGAAGAGCTAACACCTATCCTTCTCAAACTCTTCCAGAAAATTGCAGAGGAAGGAACACTTCAAAACTCATTCTATGAGGCCACCATCACCCTGATACCAAAACCAGACAAAGATACTAAAAAAAAAGAAAATTACAAACCAATATCACTGATGAATATAGATGCAAAAGTCCTCAACAGAATACTAGGAAACAGAATCCAACAGCACATTAAAAGGATCATACACCATGATCAAGTGGGGTTTATTCCAGGAATGCAAGGATTCTTCAATATACGCAAATCAATCAACGTGACACACCATATTAACAAATAGAAGGAGAAAAACCATATGATCATCTCAACAGATGCAGAGAAAGCTTTCAACAAAATTCAACACAGATTTATGATAAAAACTCTCCAGAAAGTGGGCACAGAGTGAACCTACCTCAACAAAATAAAGGCCATATACGACAAACCCACAGCAAAAATCATACTCAATGGTGAAAAACTGAAAGCATTTCCTCTAAGATCAGGAACAAGACAAGGATGTCCACTCTTGCCACTCTTAATCAACATAGTTTTGGAAATCCTAGCCACGGCAATCAGAGAAGAAAAAGAAATAAAAGGAATCCAAATTGGAAATGAAGAAGTAAAACTCACTGTTTGCAGATGGCATGATACTATACATAGAGAATCCTAAAGATGCCACCAGAAAACTGCTAGAGCTAATCAATGAATTTGGTAAAGTTGAAGGATACAAAATTAATGCACAGAAATCTCTTGCATTCCTATACAGTAATGATGAAATATCTGAAAGAGAAATCAAGAAAACACTCCCATTTACCATTGCAACAAAAAGAATAAAATACCTAGGAAGAAACCTACCTAGGGAGACAAAAGACCTGTATGCAGAAAATTATAAGACACTGATGAAAGAAATTAAAGTTGATACCAACAGATGGAGAGATATACCATGTTCTTGCATTGGAAGAATCAATATTGTGCAAATGACTATACTACCCAAAGCAATCTACAGATTCAGTGCAATCCCTATCAAATTACCAATGGCATTTTTTTACAGAACTGGAACAAAAAATCTTAAAATTTGTATGGAGACACAAAAGACCCCGAATAGCCAAGGCCGTCGTGAGGGAAAAAAACGGAGCTGGAGGAATCAGACTTCCTGACTTCAGACTATACTTTGTTTAGAAGCACAAAAGATGCCAAATAGCCAAAGCAATATTGAGAAAGAAAAATGGAGCTGGAAGAATCAGCCTCCCTGACTGCAGACTATATTACAAAGCTAAAGTCATCAAGTCAGTATGGTACTGGCACAAAAACAGAAATATAGATCAATGGAACAAGATAGAAAGCCCAGATATAAACCCACACACCTATGATCAACTAATCTATGACAAAGGAGGCAAGGATATACAATGGAAAAAAGGCAGTCTCTTCAATAAGTGGTGCTGGGAAAACTGAACAGCTACATGTAAAAGAATGAAATTAGAACACTCCCTAACACCATACCGAAAAACAAACTCAAAATGGATTGGAGACCTAAATGTAAAACTGGACAGTATAAAACTCTTAGAGGAAATCAAATGAAGAACACTCTTTGACATAAATCACAGCAAGATCTTTTTTGCTACACCTCCTAGAGTAATGGAAATAAAAACAAAGATAAACAAATGGGACCTAATGAAACTTAAAAGCTTTTGCAAAGCAAAGGAAACCATAAAGAAGATGAAAAGACAACCCTCAGAATGGGAAAAAATATTTGCAAATGAATCAGCGGACAAAGGATTAATCTCCAAAATATATAAAAAGCTCATGCACCTCGATATTAAAAAAACAAACAACCCAATTCAAACATGGGCAGAAGACCTAAATAGACATTTCTCTGATGAAGGCATACAGATGGCCAAAAAGCAAATGAAAAGCTGCTCAACAGCACTAATTATTAGAGAAATGCAAATCAAAAGTACAATGAGGTATCACCTCACACCAGTTAGAATGGGCTTCATCAGAAAATCTACAAACAACAGATGATGGAGAGGGTGTGGAGTAAAGGGAACCCTCTTGCACTGTTGGTGGGAATGTAAACTGATACAGGCACTATGGGGAACAGTATGGAGGTTCCTTAAAAAACTAAAAATAGAATTACCATATGATCCAGCAATCCCACTATTGGGCGTATACCCAGAGAAAACCACAGTTCAAAGACACATGCACCCCAGTGTTCATTGCAGCACTATTTACAATAGCCAGGTTTTGGAAGCAACCTAAATGCCCATCGACAGACGAATGGATAAAGAAGATGTGGTACATATATACAATGGAATGTTACTCTGCCATAAAATGGAACGGAATTGGGTCATTTGTAGAGATGTGGCTGGATCTAAAAACTGTCATACAGAGTGAAGTCAAGAAAGAGAAAAACAAATATTGTATATTAACGCATATATGTGGAACCTAGAAAAATGGTACAGATGAACCGGTTTTCAGGGCAGAAATTGAGACAACAGATGTAGAGAACAAATGTATGGACACCAAGGGGGGGATTCCGGGAGGGGTGGTGGTGGTGGTGTGATGAATTGGGAGATTGGGATTGACATGTGTACACTGATGTGCATAAAATTGATGACTAATAAGAACCTGCTGTATAAAAAAAATGTGGGGCTTCCCTGGTGGCGCAGTGGTTGAGAGCCTGCCAGCCGATGCAGGGGACGCGTGTTCGTGCCCTGGTCCGGGAATATCCCACGTGTTGCGGAGTGGCTGGGCCCGTGAGCCATGGCCGCTGAGCCTGCACGTCCAGAGCATGTGCTCTGCAACAGGAGAGGCCACAACAGTGAGAGGCCCACGTACCGCAAAAAAAAAAAAAAAAAAAAAAAAAAGAATAATGTGATCAAATGTGTTCTGTTGGAAAGAGGCAAGAAAAAACAAATACTGCATTATATGTTTGAAAGTCCCTAAGAGAATAGATTTAAATAGTTTCACCATACACATACATACACAAAATGGTAATTATGTGAGGTGCTGGAGCTGTTAACTAACCCTATTGTGGTAATCATTTTGCAATATATTCATGTATCAAATCATGTTGTACACCTTAAACTTACAGAGTAATATATGCCAATTATATCCCAATAAAGCTGGAAAAAAATTTAAAAAAAATAAAATGAGGAGAGCCGTTTTTAAAAGACTCCTATCTGATCACTGTATTTGATTAAGGATGTCCCTTGAACTAATTGACCATACTTGATTGATTAGGATTTGTTCATTAGCTGTTGACAAATTAAGAAAACCCCATGTAAATGATCAGGTCTCTTTTTGTGAGAGTATAATACTAGGCTGTATTGTTTCTCATAGTACTCTTTGTTTCATGCCTACTTTTCCTGCATTATTTATGAAGAATCCAAAACTTTATACAGAGATATTGCTGAGACATTATAGCAAATAGCATTTAAAAAGATGCAAGCACTGTTTTACAAAATGGAGTTTTTCTTTCTTTTGACCAAAGAGCAATTTAGTTAGAATTCTTGCTCAGACACCTTTATTTTATATAGGAATTTGCTGAGTCATAATTTGAAAGAGTTACTCTCAAAATATTCAAGTATAATTTTCCTATACTAATGACACTGTCATAAAATAATTCCTATGAAGTAGGCTGAAGTAATTTTTAGAAAAAGTTATTTAGTGAAAACTGAGGGATATTAAAGGTATGTTCAGTGTCCTACAGTTGTACCTTTATTGCCTTGATCTTGGGATGAGACGAGAGGGAGACAGAGGAGATTGGATTTGTTTGTTTGTTGTCCTTTTATATAAGGAGAATTTTAGGTTTCAGTCAACAAATTATTTAATAATGGAACTAAAAATTTTATGCATGTTCATTCGTTTAGCTACTTTTTTTTTTTTTTCCGGTACACGGTCCTCTGACTCTTGTGGCCTCTCCTGTTGCGGAGCATAAGCTTCCGATGTGCAGGCTTAGCGGCCATGGCTCACGGGCTCAGCTGCTCCGCGGCATGTGGGGTCTTCCCAGACTGGGGCACGAACCCGTTTCCCGTACATCGGCAGGCAGACTCTCAACCACTGCGCCACCAAGGAAGCCCCCTTTAGCTACTTTTCAGTTGTAAAAGAAATCCAGGCAGAGGAAAAAATTTCCATTTTCTATTTATTCTTTCACAAGGATATACTTTTATTTTTAAATTAAATGAGGCACTTATTTATTTATGATCCATCTACCTCCAGGTACGGTTAGATCCCTATTCATTAACTCAGTACTCAATACAAAATTCTAGTCAAAATGGATAACAACAGAAGAGGAGGGGAAAAAATAGAATATCTTGGTTGTGGAAAACTAGAGATAATGAGTTCATAAACTCATTCTGATCTTTCTAACAATCAAGACAAAAAGGGAAACAGAGTGGGTTACATAATTTCAGCAAGTGGTAGTAGGTAAGGAGCACTTAACCTGAGTCAAGAAATGGGGATAAGGAATTATGTCTCATAAATAGGCATGCTTTTTTAGATCTACATTACAGAGTTTTGTTTTTACTTTGAGTCTTTTAAGTATCAATGTTTGTGCTGTGTGTACTTTGTATGTAGAGATATATTTGATTTTAATCTTTATAATAATTTTGTAAAGTTTGCAAATTAGGGTATATCTAAGGAAATACTGCTAAATGTGCAAGATAATATAAATGTTTGTCATTAAAGGATTTTGAATATGTGACTACATGTGGTAAAAATGTGGTATACTTATAATCTGGCTAATGCCCTGGAAGTAGTTTTTATAAAAAGGCTAGGGACTTCCCTGGTGGTCCAGTGGTTAAGAATCTGCCTTTCAATGCAGGGGACTTGGGTTTGATCCCTGGTCAGGGAACTAAGATCCCACATTCTGGGGGGCAACTAAGCCTGCAGGCTGCAAACTTCGGAGCCTGTGTGCTCTGGAGCCCGTGCACCTCAACTAGAGAGAAGCCTGCACACTGCAATGAAAGATCCTGCATGCCGCAACTAAGACCTGACGCTGCCAAAAATAAATAAGTAAATAAAAAATCTGTTTTTAAAAAAGGCTATACTACATTTTCTGGCCATTTATATGATATTGTAAATATCTTCTAGAAGACTGCCTGAAGTTCTAAATTGTGGAAATGTGGAAGTCACGTTTATTTTTTTTTTAGTAATTACTGTCTCTCTCCAAGCAGACTATAAGATGCTTGACGGGTAGAACTCTATATTATCTATTTGTGAATCCCCTATTTATTTAGCTCAATACACTGAAGGTGCTTTCTGTTGTAATAAATATGGCAGGTCTGTGTTTCTAAATAGACTTGGGCACACACTTGTTGGTGCTTTCATTTCTTCTCCAGGGTTTTGTCCTTAGTTTTGTAGTTTCAGAAACATTATTTTAATAAATCATTTTCAGTGCTAAGTTGCTAATGAATTAAGCCATACTAAATAAGATACACAGCAAAATCAAGAAATAAATCAGAAGCCCATGAGGAATATAGTGGCAAAGTGTATTAGATTGTTATTCTGGCAAGTCAAACACAGTAGGAAAGTCTGCTTTAAGAAACCAAAGATCAGCTGTTGCTTTTGATAACCATTTACTTCTTTGGTATTCTCAGCAGTGTTGGTAAATGTTTGTTAGCTGATAAATTATGTGGCAAATGTTCTACTGAGATTAGTTAAATCAGATTATGTATATGGAGAAAGACTGACTGGCATTGAAAATGCATTGGGTTGACCTTCGGTATAAGGGATTGTTGAGCATTTCTTCTTCTGACTATTATATTGATATTTTTAATGATGGAAAATCATTTTCTTTTTGAGCACTAATAGCCTTAATTTTTAAAAACAGGTTTATTAAGGTATAATTTACATAGCATGAAATTCACGCATTTTTAGTGAACAGTTATTTTTTTGTACATTTACAAAGCTGTGCAAACATTGCCACAATCTAATTTTGGAACATTTTTATCTCCCCAGATAGAAACCATGTACTGTCCATTTGTAGTCTCTCCTCATCTTTAGTTTAACATGCCTAATGTTATGTTTAACATTTTATAACTGAGTATAAAATATGGTAGAAGTGAGTACTGTAGAATTTCCAAAAATTATTCAGCCCTCTAGGTTTGTTAATTTGTTTTGAATTTTTAATAATTTAGAGCATGGACATTTTTCTGATGATATTTCTTGATATTTCTTTATTCAGACACCAATATTATTCAATAGGAGAAAGAGTGGTGAGAATATTTTATGTAAGAGGGTTTTCCTTTTGGGAAATGAGTTTTTAAGTTTGCTTCTTGTTTGGAAATTACAAATTAATGAAAAGAAAGAAGTTATTGAATAAATACAAAATTGCACATTTATTCAAGCCTTATTAGGGATTTAGTAGGGAAATTTACAGTGCCTTTCAAAAAGGCTCTAATATTTTATATAATAATATTTTGCAAAGATTATCATAAAGTGAATTTGTCTTTTTTTCCTTTATTTTAGCTTCTCAGAATCAAGAACGTCTTTGTGCATTTAAAGATCCATATCAACAAGACCTTGGGATAGGTGAGAGTCGAATCTCTCATGAAAACGGAACAATATTATGCTCAAAAGGTAGCACCTGCTACGGCCTTTGGGAGAAATCAAAAGGGGACATAAATCTGGTAAAACAAGGCAAGTAATACTTTTTTTACCTGAAATAACTGTTTCATACAATTGAAGTTTATCTAAGAAGGGCATGGAAGTAGATTGTAAAACCCTCTGCAGGAGAACAGTAAGTTTAAAAGTGTGTATTTATGTCTGTATTCACACACAAGCTCCAAATTTGCAAAGGGTAATTGTTTTTAGCTTATTTTAATAATATCTTATTACAATTTTAATAATATAATACCATTTTATGAAGTTTAGAAAGTAAACTATAAGAGAAACGAATGCCTACAATTCCATACTTTAAAGTTTTTTTAAAAAACTATATTGGTTATTCCCTTCAGGTGTGTTTTCTTTGTACTTCTGTGTTTATATGTGTGTGTACTATTTTTTTCAAAATTATGGTAATACTATATAAATAATTTCATATACAATTTTTCCCATTTAAATTATATCATGGATATTTTCCTATGTCTTTAAATATACTTTGAAAACACTTTCAAAATCTATACAATTTTTCATTGTATACACGTATCTCAGTTTACTTATACGTTACTCTGCTGTTAGACATTATATTGTTTTCTGGTTTTCATTGTAATACCTAATGCTTCAGTGAACATCTTTGAACATAATTCTTTGATTGTATCTCATAATTTTCCTGGAATAGACTTCTGGAAGTAAAATTTTTAGATTATAAAACATGAAAAGGCTCTTCATAAAAATTGCCATGTGACTTTCTAGAAATTTACATTCCCTCCCACACTGTGTGTTACTGAATCCTTGTTATTGTTATATATAATTATTTTAAAACCCAGAAGAATTCAATAGATATAGACAAAAATGTAATCTTATTGATGTTTTAATAATAATTCTTAGATTAACTGTGAAGTGAAACATTTTATTAGTGGCTTTTTCCTTCTATGAAATGCCTGTTTATACTTTGCCATTATCTGTTATTAAAAAAATGTGGTTTCCTATTGGTTTGCAAGAGTTATAACTTAATAACATTATGACATATATAAACCTAACTTGTTTACATTAACATCAATTTGTAGGATGTTGGTCTCACATTGGAGATCCCCAGGAGTGTCACTATGAAGAATGTGTAGTAACTACCACTCCACCCTCAATTCAGAATGGAACATACCGTTTCTGCTGTTGTAGCACAGACTTGTGTAATGTCAACTTTACTGAGAATTTTCCACTTCCAGACACAACACCACTCAGTAAGTAGTTAAAGTAACGTACGTTTCCTTGTAATTCCTTTCTCCAAAGATTTTCAGAATTTAAAAATATATGAAAATATTCAGGTTGGGCCAGAGTGAGAGGGAGAGTTCCAGCATCATGAGACTACATCTAGCTAACACCTAAAATCAAAAAGAGATACACCAGGATTTCCAAGGTATTGGTATATTATCAAATAAGTTTGAATCTAAATATAGTACTTTCCAGCTCACATGGAGAGGAGTTTGGCAATATTAAGAACACAACATATGTGCTTACTCTTTCACCCAGCATTCCCATTTGTAGGAGTTTATCTTTGAAGACATACCTCCAACAGTATGAAAATACATATGTGCATAAAGTTACCCATTGTAGTATTGTCTGTAACTGTATAGTATTGGAAACTACCTAAATGCCTAAGAATAGGAGATTGATTCAAATCCACTATGGTACATACGTGTGTAATGGAGTACCAAATATACAGCTATAAGAAAAAAATGGGTAAGATCTCTGTGAACTGATATGGAGTGATTTCTAGAGGTAACGTTAAGTGAATAAAAAGCTTATATAGTATGCTTTCTTTTGTGTAAAACAGAAAGCTTATCTTTACAAAAAGAAGCAAAGAAAGGATAAACCAGAAAATAATGAAGTTGGTTACTTACAAGGGTTGGAGGGAATGGAACAGAAATGATACAAGAAGGAGGAAAAGTCCTCTGAATATAGCTTTATGCATGTAGTTTTGACTTTTGGAATCATGTTACTAATCTGTGTGTGCAAAAAGTATAATTAAATCATTAAGGATGGGAAGGGGGCAAAATCCCAAACTGAAAGCAAATGAGCCCAGTTGTATTTTACATAAACATCATAATCACACTGAAGGGAAAAAGAAAGAACTAATCTAAGCATTTTACAAAAACAGTATTTGACTGTATATACTCTTTTAGGCAAGATATGATATAAGAGATGGGGAGAGAATTGCAAACAAATACTGAACTCTTTTTAGAAGGTTTGATTTTTAGTAGTGTGTACAAAGCAATTCTGAAACAATTGTAGATATATTTGTATTATAGGATTAAGAAAATTAGTATTAGTGTTGATATTCTTGGGAACCAGTGTTCTCACTGAAGGAATAGGGAAACAGTTATAGATGGGGGAAGAAAAGAGAATCCTATGTGAATAGATTGTAGTTCAAGGTATTATTATGGACTTAAGACTTAAAAAATATCCATATGTAGGTGTTACATGCATGTATATGCAGCCATGTTTATATGTATTTGTATGAGTATGTATTTATATGTGTGTGTGTATACATACATGCCTACATATATTTCTTATCTCTGTTTGTTGAAAAAAATAAAAAGCAAAAGCACCCCTGTAGCTATGAGTGTACATAATGCCCAGGTTTAGTTTCTACTACGACTCCACAGTCAGTGGAACTTGGGCTCCTTGGATAAATGACTTATTCTAGGACTGGAGCAGGATAGGTGCAAGATAAGCCTGCAACATCTTATAACACTAGAAGATAAGGAAAGAAGTACCCCCCAAAAGAATGGAGACTTGTCACGGTAGCCAGTTTGAAGGAACCTCCCACGAGCTACATTTGAGATCATTTTAGTGCTAAAGAAGTACAGTAATAAGTTATAAATCATTGGAGGGAAAATGAATTGAGTCTATGCTGATAGCAGAGAAGGGAGAAGAGAGGGCACTTGTGTATAGTAGAATGCCAAGTGCCAAGTTGTAACTGTAGGTGTTGGAAAATTATCATTATGCAGCCATCATGGCAAGGATTGGATCAGGCAAGGATCATCCTAAGATCCTAAATCTAGGGGGCATGTTCAATAAGGACTGAGGATATTTGCATTCTTTTAGAGTTTGTCCAACATATTGCAAGGGAAAAATTAATAAGTATAAAGTGAGGAAATCAGACAATAGCTAAACCAGGTAATATCATTAATGAAGGGCAGATGGATGTCCGTGATACTCTGAGGGCACAGTGTAACTAATTTAGTACTGTATTTCAATCAAGAATGAATCTAATCACAAGGGAACATCAGGCAAATCATAAATTAAGAATGTTCTGTTACAAAAAGGGAGTTTGTTTTCCTCAAAAATGTCAGTATCATATAAGAAAAAGAGACTGTGAGAAAGATCTATATTAAAGGAGGCTAAGAAAGTTGATAACTAAGTGGTACCTAACTCTCCTATATTGGATGTGCAAAATGTGATAAAGGATGTTGTTAATGCAATTGACAAAATAGATGATTAAAGATTTTTTTCAATGTTAAATTTACTGAAGCTGATAAGAATAGTGTGGTTATATAAGAGAATATCCATATTCTTAGGAAATACTGAGAAGTGTTTAGAAGTAAAGTGCCATGATGTGTGTATCTAACCTTCCTTGAATGATGAAGCAAATGGGGTATAATGGTAAGAAAAGTGAATTTGGATAAAGGCATATGGGTATTCTTTGTACTATTGTTATTCTTGCAACTGTTATAATTATTTCCAAATAAAAAGTTTTAATTTTTTTAAATAATTTTTTAAAATTGAAATGTAGCACTTTTCAAGAATTCTTTTCTCTCTCAAGAAATTTTATCAGCCCATACTCTAAGATCTTCAGTTTTGGATTATTTCCTTTGATTTTTTATTTATTTATTTTATTTAATTTTATTTTTTAAAGTGTTTTTAAAATTTATTATTTTATTTTATTTTATTTTAATTAATTTATTTGCCTGTATCAGGTCTTAGTTGTGGCCCACGGAATCTTTGTTTCGGCATGTGGGATCTTTCGTTGTGGCATGCAGGCTTCTCTAGTTGCAGCACGCGGGCTTCTCTCTAGTTGTGGCGCATAGGCTCCAGAGTATGCAGGCTCAGTAGTTGGGGTGTGCGGGCTTAGTTGTCCTGTGGCATGTGGGATCATAGTTCCCCAACCAGAGATGGAACCCACGTTCCCTGCATTGGAAGGTGGATTCTTAACCATTGGACCACCAGGGAGGTCCCTATTTCCTTTGTTTTATTGATGAAACACTAAACTGAAAGCAATAAGGAGTTTTTTCATGGAGTTTCTATCTACTCAAGGCAGTTAGCTTTTATTGTGAAATTATACTGAATTGGCTATATTTATTTTCCACAAAAAAACAAACAAAGCAAGGTCTCTAATTTTCACATCTAGCTAGATGAAAGAGAAGAAGTGAATTTGTCCATAAATTCACCTCAAAGGTCTTTACAACTACATTTCAGATTGTTACCTAGATCTTGGTCTGCTGTAATCTTTTGAATCAAAAGCAGGGAATGATTGCCACTATAAATCAGTAATGTTATCCTGATAAAAAGGGAAAGTGTTTTAAGTGTTCTAATTTGAGAGTGTTAACCCAATTAATGTATTTTGTTCTTCAAACAAAACAATCAAGTAAATTCATTGTTAGTAAACAAAATGAATATTTACTTTTATCTTAATTTCAAGAAAACTAGGGCTTCCCTGGTGGCGCAGTGGTTGAGAGTCCACCTGCCGATGCAGGGGACACGGGTTCGTGCCCCGGTCCGGGAAGATCCCACATGCCGCGGAGCGGCTGGGCCCGTGAGCCATGGCCGCTGAGCCTGCGGGTCCGGAGCCTGTGCTCCGCAACGGGAGAGGCCCACAGCAGTAAGAGGCCTGCGTACCAAAAAAAAAAGAACAATAACCACTACTATATAGAATGTCAGACACTTAGTCTGTAAATGCTTAGGTGCTTGACCAAAATAAAAATAGTTTTAAGTGTTGAAGTTTAAAGGAATTAATTAAAATATAAAATTAAGAAGCAGAACTTTTTGTTCCTTGACGTATATTGAATAAATACATCAGTAGAAAGTTTGGCGGTAGTGATTTTTTTGTCTGTAATTTTTCATTATAAAAATGCCATTTATTGACTATTTAACATAGACATTGGCCAAATAAAGACATGTATTTAAAAATTACTAGAAATATGGTGCAAACTCATCAAAGGTAGAGAAGGGGGGGTAGTTCAGGGTGGCTCTTTATGGGAGGTTGCCTATTATTATTATTATACTTTTTTATTGTTTGAATCTTTAACATGAGAATATATTTGAATATTACTTATTTAAAGAAGTATTAAAGGAATACATGCCTATTCAGAAAAATAGAAAAATGAAATAAATGGAGAGGAGAATAATAATCTTTAAAAATCCTACACCCATATACAACCATTGTTAATATTTTGAATATTTCTTTCTAGTCTTTTCTCTTTAATTTTTGTATAGTTGTATTAGTGATATAAATTTTAGATTCTGCTTCTTAAACATAATATAATATTTTCCAGGTATTACATATTTCATAATCATCAGTTTTAATGATTGTATAATATTTTACCAACTAGATATTTTTCTTATCCATTCCCCTGGTTTTGGACATTTAGGCTGTTTCTAGTTTTTTGCTACAATGCACATCTTTGTATGTATAGCATTATATTAAATTATAATTCCCAGAATTGTAATTTCTGTATCCACTAGTAACAGTATTAAAGTTCCTCATACATTGCCAAATTGCTTTTCCAATGGTTGAAACAGTTCACATTCCCATCAGTGATATACTAAAGTGCATATCTCATCATATGTTAATGAGCACTAGTATTAAAATAAAACTTTGCTGAGGTCATTTTGAAAATGGATTTACATTGTGTTTACTAATGAGGTTCACTTGTTTTCTGTTTTTTGAACATTTTTTTATTCATTGTCCATTTGTAATATTATTTCTCAATAATGAAGCTGACTAGTTTTGAGAAAAATGATTTTTAAAAATCTTTGAACCTTTGCTCTTCCTAAGGAAATACCCTTAATATCTTTCAATAAAAGTTCAGTGTTCATTTTATAGTGTGTAAATTATACCTTAATAAAGGTATTAAAATGCTTATTACTCATTCTTCTGAGAACAGTGTTCACAGAAACAGTATCTCCATCCCTCGCATTATGTTTTCGTGATGGCATTAAAGCCTTCTATTTGCATAGTATTTTATACTTTCAAAGTGCTCTCACATCTATAAACTCCTTAAAGATGTCTCCTTAATGTGTAGGTAGTTCAGTCAAAAATAAACCCTGTGTTTTAATGAGTAACCATGCTACTCAGGAGGAGTGGATTGAAGTGGTTGTCTTTCTCTAGCAGATTTGACTTATAGCTTATCTTCCTTTAACTTTTTGTCTATTGTATTGGTACACAATAAAAGTCAAGTGTTAATATTTTGGGCCCCCAACCAAAAAAATTCTTTTCAACTTTTGAAATTATTTCAAACTTATAAAAACTGCCATGTACCCTTACTCAGATTCACTAATTGTCAACATTTTGCTGTATTTGCCTTATCATTCTCCCTCTCTCTATATATGTAGATCACTATTTTTTTTAACCTTTTGCAAATAAGTTGCAGGCATCATACCTAATTTTTTATGTATTTTGCAATTGTCACTCTGTCTTTTCTAGATTCTAAAGTCTTTGGTGATAGGAACTTTGTTTTAATGTCCCTTTGTCTCCACAGTGACTGGTGCAGTGTCAGGTACATAGTGGGAGTACAGTAAATGTTTGTTGAATGAATAATTTAATAAACGAATATGTGCTAATGTGTAAATTTTGAAATATTGTTAAATCCTTGGAATAGGATTTGCCTTTTTTTAATCTGGCAAAAAAAATGAATTTAATGGATTCACTAATGGACAGGTGTTTATTTTTTAAAATTTATTTTTAAATGTATTTATTTATGGCCGCGTTGGGTCTTTGTTGCTGCGCGCGGGCCTTCTTTCTCTAGCTGCGGTGAGCGGGGGCTACTCTTCGTTACAGTGAGTGGGCTTCTCATTGCAGTGGCTTCTCTTGTTGCCGGAGCACGGGCTCTAGGTGCACGCGGGCTTCAGCAGTTGTGGCATGTGGGCTCAGTAGTTGTGGCTCACGGGCTCTAGAGCGCAGGCTTAGTAGTTGTGGTGCATGGGCTTAGTTGCTCCACGGCATGTGGGATCTTTCTGGACCAGGACTCGAACCCACGTCCCCTGCATTGCCAGGCAGATTCTTAACCACTGCGCCACCGGGGAAGTCCCTGGACTGGTGTTTATTGAAAGCTGGTTGCTACTTTCAGTTAAAAGGACAAATGTACAGCTTCCCTGGTGGCGCAGTGGTTGAGAGTCTGCCTGCCGATGCAGGGGACACGGGCTCGTGCCCCAGTCCGGGAAGATCCCACATGCGGCGGAGCGGCTGTGTCTGTGAGCCATGGCCGCTGAGCCTGTGCATCCGGAGCCTGTTGCTCCGCAACGGGAGAGGCCACAACAGTGAGAGGCCCGCGTACTGCAAAAAAAAAAAAAAAAAAAAAAAAAAGGACAAATGTAGTGAAATAGTTAAGTGGGATAGCAAACGCAGACAAATTAACTCTCCTGTTTGAGATTCACCATGGTATAAGTACAAAAAAGCCATGATCATTCCCCTCTCCTTTCCCTTTCCAAAAAATGAAACATCAGCCTTTAATTTTTAAGGTAATAGAAGAATGTAAAAAACTTTTCCTAAGTAGATTGTGTTATACGATCTCATTTTCAGAGATTACTCTCAAAGTACAATTGTAGTGTATTTTAATACTGGGAAAGAAAACAATGCACAAGTATCAATAGATTATGGCTGTTTAAAAGACCACATGGTGAGGTTAAGCTCCAGGGAACAGCAGAGGGTACTTAATGTTCTCTGTGAATCCTACTCATTTCTTTCTAGATTGTTTTCAACTGAACAGTTTGCTTCTTGACATCAAACCATTCGTTGCTGTTACTGTAATTATATCTTTCTCATCAAGTATGCTTCTGTACAACATCCACAACCACATTTACTTGCCTTCTTACTTGCTATCCCTTGTACGTTGAGTAGGGTTAGATCCAGCAGCAGTAAAGGAATGTACGGATGATTGAGAATAACAAGGTGTAGCTCTCTTTCAAAAGAAGCTTGTTTTTTTTCCCCGATCTTTGTTGAAGCTGAAGACAATGAGGTACTGAGTGATAGAAACTAAAGCATATGATAGTAGTGGATCTTTAAGAATAATGTGGGGGGAGTTGTTAGGGGAAAAGGTGATGGACTAACCACAGGACCATAAGCAACTATCTGTAATTCTGCCGAGCCACAGAGTGTCACATTGTAATAATTCAAGGATTACTTTCATAGTTATAGGCTTGGAGGAAGGTACTCTACTTACCTGTAGTTCTTAAATTTTTTTTAATTACAGATTTTGTATAGTGTTATAAAACTGCCCTACATAGTTTTTTAGAGGCAACAAGATAAGTAAGGCACAAATAAATGAAACCTCTGCAACCTGTTCACTCAGGTGAATCTGGGTAACATACATATGGGAGTTTTTATAAGTTTGAAATAATCTCAAATTTAAAAGTTAAAAAATTTTTTGTTGGGGGCCCAAAATATTAACATAAGGCATTTATTGTCTATCAATATAATTATAGGCAAAAAGTTAAAGGAAGATAAGCTATAATTCAAGTGTGACTGGTTTCTGAAAATTTTAGCAGAATGGGAAGTCCACTGATGCTTTTATTGAGACATAAGTGAAATGTCTGCTTTAAAATAATTAAACACCAGCAGTTAATTATTAATGTTGGAAAAAGTTATGTGAGCATTGTTATGTGCCATAAAAATTAAGGTTCTATTTGGACTGTAGATCACCAATGATTTCTGGCTAGTTAGGACACTAGCTCTCTGTTCTCAAAACCTTTTTCCTCCAGTCATAGCATCTGAAGTACAGTTTACATGTTGTGTTTCTCCATTAAGAAGAATTATTACCATTAAAAAAGAAAGAAAAAGAAAGGAAAAAGAGCTTCTGATATTTAGAAATGTGTGTCAATTATTTTGCTGTAATCCCTGATCTGAGTTTGTTGGCAATAGAGGCTTATAGCATGTGTTCAAACAGAAACACATTATGAGATAATTCTCCAAAACAAAACTGGCTAGTGGTGAGGAGATTTATGGATTAATAACTCATATTCTAGGTCTTTGTACCACAATCATTACTTTTTCAAAGATTTTTCTGTTCTACTAGTGAGTCTGTTTCAGTTGTTTATCTCTTTTTAAGGGGATAGGTACCATATTTGACTGTTTGAACTTTAAAAATGAGAAAATATGAGAACCTTAATAAATACTAGCCAGTAGTTCTGTACCTGTTTAGTATTTAATTATAAGTAGACCTGGCTCTAGACACAGTTATGGAATTAAGGAAGATTAGATACTTTTTTTCCCTTGAGATCTTATTTTCTGAGGCCCTTTCCTTTCTGTTAGGAAACCCTCCCTCTGTTGTGCTCAGTATGATATGTTAACTTTTTTAGGCACTTTCCTTCCATCCCCTTCAGCATATGCTGTTCTTAATCTTGTTTTCCTCTGGCCTTAAGACATTAGTGTTAGATATTTATTTAATGAGTGTTGCTTCTTAAAATACTTGGCAGTAAACTTAAGATTCTTAGAGAATGTTTTTCCAGATGGGATAAATCTTGTAGAGAAATTTCAATTCACTTTATCAGGATTATAGAGTTGTTAGAGCAGTCTCTTCAGTAAACATATAAAGGGCATTCAGGCATTTAGTATATAGAGAAATTGAAAGTAGCTAAATAACATTTTTGAGTACTCACTAAAGGCTCTATATGTACTAAACCTTTACATTTAACCCTTACAGAAACATATGAAATGGTTACTGTTATATTCTTATTTTCCATGGAGAACACTGAGACACAGATATGCAATGTACCAAGTCACACAGCCAATGAGTGGTAGAGCCAAAATTCAATCCTAGGTGTTTTGGCTCCAGAGTATGTGTTACTAAACATTACTTTCTATTAGTTTTAACCATTACTCTCTGTATTCAATTGTCATTAACCATTACTCTGTACTCAAACAGGGGACTTGTTAATATTTGTTTGTTCATTCATTTGGGAGAGAGATTGAAAAGATTTTTTTGAAAATGTTTATCACATTTCCTAAAATTCAAGGACCACTTCCATTTTTCTTCATATAACCTCATTAAAAAAAAAAAACTTATATGTATTTTAAAGGGAAATTTCCCATCACTATTATAAATGGAAAGCCAGTATTGTAAGTAGAAGGTAACTTTAAAAATTATTTATTTAATTGTAAATAAGGTGAAAGTAAAATCATATTATTAATTGGCTAGATATTGTTGCTTATCAAATTGTCTGAAACTTGAAGCTTGCTTTCTCTGTGTTAAAAGAGGAGACTAGCAAATGTTTGTTAGGAAATAGAATTACATTTTCACCAAGTTGAGATTTTCTTCTTTAGTAATCAGACAAAAGAAAGAAAACTAACTTTCAGTAATAACATGTCAATGTACTACCTAAAACCAGAAGTCTGACACTTTAGGAAAGTGAACTATATTGTTCTGAGTCTCTTCCAACCATGAGAGACTTTGTGGCACTTAATCTGTTTAAAAAGAAAGCCATTCTTGGGACTTCCCTGGGGGTCCAGTGGTTAAGAATCCACCTTCCAATGCAGGGCACGCGGGTTTGATCCCTGGTCAGGGAACTAAGATCCTGCGTGCTGCAGGGCAACTAAGCCTTCGCTCTCTGGAGCCTGCTCACCACAACTAGAGAGAAGCCCGCACACCGCAATTAGAGAGGCCCGTGCACAGCAATGCAGAGCCCGCGCATTGCAAGGAAAGATCCCACATGCCACAACTAAGACTCAACGCAGCCAAATAATTAAAAAAATAAAAGAAAGCCATTCTTTAAGTAAGTGAATTTATACCTACAGTATATTCTTTTACTTTCTTATAACCTTAATTCATCCTTAATGTGCTTGTAAATTCCAAGAGTTTGAAAGAAGTATATAATTATTTATAGTTATTCACAGTTATTCACAGTTATTTTAGAAAATTTTCTTGATAAGACTTCTGGAATTGGTATAATTAACCTCCTTAACTGTAAACATAATCAAGTTGGTAGAAAAGCCAGCAAAAATTTGTCATTAAAAAAAAATTAAATAAACTTAACTCATTTAGTGGGAAGTTCTTAGATGAAAGTCAGTATAAAAATGTAGAATCCTTTTCTTTTCTTTTATGTACATTATTCATTAAGTTGATGGTTGGATCGAGTTGATGAGAAATAAAGATCAAACTGCATCTAAAGCTAGGTATAAGAAATTCTAATTTATGCTGTGCTGTTAAGATTAGAAATTCTAATTTCAGAGTCTGGCAGCAAATGTCTTTATCTCACACTAAGCTAGAAAAGAAAGCCTACATTCAGAGAAGCTGACATTGGCATAGGGCCACAGGTAGGTTTTTAGCTATTGTGAATTTATAGTGATTTTTTTCAGTTTTTACTGCTTCTGTGACAGCATTAAAGTGATTGAGTAGACAGAAAATGGGAAATAAGAATGTTTTAAAAGTCTTTGCTTATTACTTCATGAAGCATTTTAGCAAGAAGCAAAACAAAATATGTCATTCCTTTTTATACTTATTAAAAATATTAGTGGAGAAAGAGTGGCACAGGAGAAATAGAGGAGTGTATCATTTAGAAAATATTAATTCTTTAATGTGGTAGTAATAAGATTCTATTTACACATGTTATGTGTTGTTGGTCAGACAGTTTTCATTCTGAAGTTCTGTTAGCTCTGTCCTATTGAAAGTCCATCCCATTCCATACCTACCTACTTTGCTCCTATTCTCTCAAAAAAACAATCACTCTTCCTTTTGGTGTTTTTAAACTTTATATTACTTGATTGTCTTGAAGAACAAAGCAAAACCTGTTGACTAATCTGGCTTTACTGATAAACTCAGTGGAAGTTTTTGGTCTGTAAAATCCAAGTCCCAAGTGTGTATGGTAGAATTGACTGGTATTTAAAAATAAATGTCTCCTGAGATACAAATATGTATATTGATCAAGAAATAATTTCCATGTCTTTATTTCAGTATATATAATTTTTCTTGTCTTTTATGATTTCCGGTTCCATTTGTCTTCCTCTCTATCTGTCTGCCTTCCTTAACTGTGCTTCATTTCCACGTAGTATCGCTCTGATTACTGAGAATTTTCTGCATCTTTTCATATGGAAAAACTGATTATTCTTAAATCCATAAATATTTAGTCGTTTCAGATGCCAACATATCATAAGAAGTAAAGTCATAGATACATGAAAACACTTCAAATACATTCAAAACCAAGATGAAACTGTTACTAACCAGGGTTCTTGGACTCCTTAATAAATAGAAATTGATAAGAGGCCAGGCAAGAAATTCAGGCAAGGCTTTGTTGGGACTCCTGCTGCAGCAGGAGGGAGTGAAAACGAGTAACAGATTCCCTTGCCTGCTCCCTGGGGTTGGGGGGGTGAGAGCTGGTCCCTTATATGGGGTAGGGTAGGGGCGGGTCCTGGCTTTGAGCCAGAGGGGTGACTTGGGTGGTTTGCCCACCCCGTTGGTGGTGCTATGTGCAGGGGGCATGTGTAGTACCCTGCTTTCCCTCCTGACTCCTCGAGAAGTGGCAGTTGGGTGTTTTGTCTTTTTGTGTCTTGTTCATAATTTGCCCCAACTGTGAATGCACGCAGTTATTTTTAGTCCCTTATCATTTCTTTGTATTTTGTTGCTCCAGGAGACACTGGTCCAGGTGCAAGCATTGCAGTAAAAGGTCCCAGGTCCCAGGTTCTAGCCTGTCTCAAAACTAGCTGTGGTTTGAATAGCAGCTGTCTTTAAAATAATATGTTGGTTTTTTAAATTGAGGTGTAATTGACATATGAATATATTTAGTTTCAGATGTTCAATATAATCTGTACAATAATCTCCACATTCTCTGTATCTATAACCTGTTTTTTTTAATATTCCACATAGAAGTATTTGTATAAATATTCCACATATGGTATTTGTCTTTCTCTGTCTGATTTATTTTACTTAGCACAGTTCCTTCAGGGTTCATCCATGTTGTTGCAAATAGAAAGATTTCCTTCCTTTTATGGCTGAATGATATTCCATTGTGTGTGTGCACACACACATGCACGTGTGAATGCATGTGTATATGTATATATATGTACTTATATACATATACCATATTTTCTTTATCCATTCATTTATCAATAGACACTTAGGTTGTTTCCATATCATGGCTATTATAAATAATGCTGCAATCAACATGGGGTGAATATATCTTTTTGAGTTGGTGTTTTCATTTTCTTCAGATAAGTCCCCAGAAGTGGAATTGTTGTATCATATGTTAGTTCTATTTTAATTTTTTGAGGAAACTCCATACTGTTTTCCGCAGTGGCTGCACCAATTTTCATTCCCACAAACAATGCGCAAAGGGTTTCTTTTCTCCACACTTCACCAGCACTTGTTATTTCTTGTCTTTTTGATAAATAATGTTTAATAGTAGGTGAACAGACACATCGTTGGCTGGGAATGCACTGATGGCTTCAAAATACTGTTTTAAGTACTTCTCAAAATGTCTCTTTAAAAAAGCACATTTTATTCTAGCCAAATATGAAGTTAGCCTAATTATCTGCTAAAACAAAAATAGGATCATCTGAGGGAAGGAAAATACTAGATTTCCAAAATAATCACTTGATTCTTTGGGCGGTTGTGTAGCATAATGATGAAGAGCATTGGCTCTCAATCTCAGTGCCTGGGTTAAACCTTGCTGTTTTACTTTCTAAACATAACCTTGAGCAGGTTAGTTAGCCTCTCTATGTATCAGTCACCTCATATGCAAAATAATAGTATCTAATTTATATGGTTGTTGTATAGATTAAACAAGATAATGCATGTAAAGTGCCTAGCATGTGGTAAGCATTCAATAAATAATGGCTATGATTAGGAGGGAACTGTCTAAGCCACCTATTACAAACATCTTCCCTTATTTAATTCTTTTTTTTTTTTTTTTACTATGAAGGATACTTTTCTGCTAGTTTTACTTTATTATATGAGGCCTGTATTCTGTGATCTTTTTTTAAAATTAATTTTTATTGGCGTATAGTTGGTTTTCTGTGATCTTTTTTTATTTGCAGGAAAGATTGTTACTGGGTTTCTCATTAAATGTATTCAGGGTCCTATGTCCTTCTAGGTGAGAAATAGAAGATAGTATTTTCTGCATCTTTCATTCCCCCACAACAAAAACTATAAGAAGTTATTCCTGTGGGAGTTTGGGATTAGCAGAGGCAAACTGTCATATACAGGATGGATAAACAACAGGGTCCTACTATATAGCATAGGGAACTATATTCAGTATTCTGTGACAAATCATAACGGAAAAGAATATGAAAAAGAATATATATATAACTGAGTCACTTTACTGTACAGAAGATATTAACACAACATTGTAAATCAACTATACTTCAATAAAATTTAAAAAATTATTTTTGAAAAAATGGATATTCTGCTTAATTTTTCCCAAGTGTAAACTTCTCAAGGTTTTGAAAAATGAATAAAACACAGTTGATCTTCAGGATTCCATATTTGTGACTCCTTACTTGCTAAAATGTATTTTTAACCCCAGAATCAATACTCGCAGTGCTTTCTCAGTCATTCACAGACATGAGCAGAATAATAAAAAATTTGTGTCGTCTAATGTGCGTGTTAGCAGCTAAGGTCAATCAAGGCAATGCGCTGCCTTCTTCCTTGAGCTCTCATACTGTAGACCGGTGTCCTCTTCGTAGTCTATTTTGTGCCATGCATTTTGCATTTTTGTTGATGATTTTTTTGGTTTAAAATGACCCTCAGTTGTAGTGCTGAAGTGCTGTTTAGTGTTCCTAAGTGCAAGAAGTCTTGATGTGCCTTACAGAGAAAATACATGTGTTAGGTAAACTTCTTTCAGGCATGTTATAGTTCTGTTGGTCATGAGTTCAATTCTAATGACACAATAATATACAGTATATTAAGTGACTTTTTTCTTTTTTTCAAATTAATTTTTATTTGAGTATATTTTACAGTGTTGTATTAAAGTTTCTGCTGTACAGCAAAGCGAATCAGCTATGCATATACATATATCCCCTCTTTTTTGTATTTCCTTCCCATTTATTTAGGTCACCACAGAGCATTGAGTAGAGTTCCCTGTGCTATACAGTAAATGACTTTGAACAGAAACACATATAAAAGAAGGTTATATATTGGTGGATTGACAAAAATGTTTTGACTAGAGGCTCACCTGACCCTGTATTTCCCATAGGAACAATGATCACAGTATTTGCTAATAAAATGTTTGCAATAATTTTATAGAACATGACTACCACAGTTAACGAGAATCAAATGTACAGATGCTCCTCAACTTATGATGGGGTTACATCCTAATAAATCCATCGTAGGTTGAAAATATTGTAAGCAGAAAATTCATTTAATACTCCCAATCTAACGAACATCACAACTTAGCCTAATCTACTTACACATTCTCAAAACACTTAGCCTACAGTTAGTTGGGTAGAATCATCTAACACAAAGCCTACTTTATAATAAAATGTTGACTAGCTCAGATAATTTGTCTAATACTGAAAGTTAAACACAACTGGTGTGGGTACAGAATGGTTATAAGTGTATTGGTTGTTTACTCTCGTTTTCTTGTGGCTCACTGGGAGCTGGAGCTCACTGCTGCTGCCCAGCATCGCAAGAGAGTATGGTACCTCATATGGCTAGCCCAGGAAAAGTTCAAAACTCAAAATTTGAAATACGGTTTCTACAGAACACATATCATTTTCATACTATCATAAATTTTAAAAATCCTAAATCAAATCATCATAAAGCAGGGGCCATCTGTATATATACTGTAGTAGGCAACTTCTGACATGGCTCTCAGTGATCCCTGTCTCCTGGTATTCTCACCTCTAGGTAATCCTGGCTCTCTGAATGTGGGTGGGACCTGGTGACTTGATTCTAACAAATAGAATATGGCAAAAGTGATAGGATATGACTTTTGTAGTTAGGTTTTACAAAGACTATGACTTCTGTCTTGCTGATACACTCTCTCTGGCTCTTCTGTGCCAGTTCTGATGAAGAGGGCTGCCTGGCAAAGAGCTGAGGTTAGCCTCCTGCCAACAGCCAGCAAGGAACTGCCAACAGCCCATAAGGAACTGAATCCTGCCAACAACCACTTAGTAAGCTCAGAAGCAGTTACTTCACCACTTAAACCTTGAGATAACTATGGCAGTGCCCTAAACATTAATTGCAGCCTTGTGAAAGATCCTGAAGCAGAGCACTCAGTTAAGCAGTACCTGGATTCTGACAAACAGAAAATGAAAAAATAAAGGTGTATTGTTTTAAGTCATTGAATTTTAGGGTAATTTATTATGCAACAATAAGTAATTAATGCGTGTATAGTCAAATCCATATAGTTACGTATTAAGACCTCTAAACACAATAGTTGAGATGGAGCAGACAATAAAAAGCTGTGCTGTGGTTTGACTTTGGGCAGCTTTTATTCTTTCTCCCCAATGTTCAATTATTATTTTCAGTTCTAATTTTTTGATAATAGTGACCATGATTCCTTCTTTTTTATTCCTTTTTCATATGAATATTGCTGTATATAGAGGAAAAAGTTTGAGTATTACAATTAATATCTTATATTTCTGTGTAGATTCAGTAATTATTAACATTTTCAAAATTTGCTTTCTTGCCCACCTCCTTTATAGATGGATGGATAGATAGATACCTGTTTTCTTATTGTTGCTGTTGTTGAACTATTTGAAAGTAAGCTACAAATATCACATGCATCTCTTAGAAATACAAGACATCATTCTCAAATCCAAGAAAATTAACAATAAATTCCATAATATCATGCAGTATTTAGTCCAACCACAGACTTCCCCATAATGACTTGTATAACTTTTTCTCAAAACAGAATCCAGTAAAGGTTGATGATACATTGCATTTGATTGTTTTGTCTCTTTAGTTTCTGTTAATCTAATACAATCTTCCCCTACCCCTATAGTTTTACTATACATGAAATAGACTTCTAGAGAGTTTAGGCCAGTTGTCCCTATGTTCTGGGTTTGTTAAATTGTTATTGTATTTTTAATCCCTTGAAATTTCTAAATTGGAAGTTAAGTCTAGAAGGTTGATTTCATTGGAGTTAAACATTTTGGCAAGAATACTTCATGGGTGATATTGTATACTTCTTATTGTATCATATCAAGCACAGTATCATTTAAAATGATGAGTCTCCATTGGAAATGTACATTTTTTCCTTTGCAATTAGTAGGTAATCTGCAGGTAGTTACTGTGGCACCGTGCAAACAATTTTGTTATTCAACAACCTTTTCACTTCATGCATTGGTAATCCTTTCCTAAACTTGTTATTATTTTAGGGTTATAAAATGGTGATTTTCTTATTAATTTATTGTATTAATAATAGCTGGCATTCTTGTGTTAAAAAAAGAAAAAAAAAGAAATTAACAAAAAGGTCGTTTTTGAGTATTACTATGAACTTGTGGGTTTTTATTTTAATGCTAAAATAACCATGAATTTGGCTAGAAGAGTGCTTTTAAGCTGGTTCTCTGTCCTTTTTAAAAAAGTAACACCTTTATTGAGATACAGTTAACATCATAATATTTTTTGGCGGTACGCAGTCCTATCACTGTTGTGGCCTCTCCCGTTGTGGAGCACAGGCTCCGGACGCGCAGGCTCAGCGGCCATGGCTCATGGGCCTAGCCGCTCTGCGGCATGTGGGATTTTCCCAGACTGGGGCACAAACCCGTGTCCCCTGCATCGGCTGGCGGACTCTCTCAACCACTGCGCCGCCAGGGAAGCCCCACATTCATCCTTTTAATGTATATATTTAATGTGTAAAAGTTGGTGTTTTTTAGTATATTCACAGTACTGTACAGCCATCACCACTATCTAATTGCAGAACATTTTCATTACCTCAACATAGAAACCCTAAACCCATTAGCAGTCACTCTCCATTACCCCTCTCCCCCAGGTCCTGGCAACCCTAATCTACTTACTGTCTCAGTGGATTCGCCTATTTTGGACATTTCATATAAATGGAATCATAGAATATGTGGTCTTTTGTGTCTCACTTTTTTCACTTAGGATAATATTTTCAAGGTTCATCCATGTTGTGGCATGTATCAGTAATTCATTCCTTTTTAGCAATAAATAACATAGTTGGTCCCCCATTCCATGGATATGGAGGGTCAACTGTACTCTGCCATTTTTATAATTGTCTTAAGCATCTGTGGACTTGGGTATCCAATCGGTTCCTGGGACCGATTCCCCTCAGATACCAAGGGACGACTATATTCCACTGTATGAATATATCGCTTTTTGTTTATTCATTCATCAGTTGGTGGACAGTTGGGTTGTTTCCAGTGTTGGCTATCAGTAATACTGCTATGAACATTAATGTACAAGTTTTTTTGTGGACATATGTTTTCAGTTCTGTGTATACCTAAGAGTGGAATTATTGGGTTTTATTGGTAAATCTATATACTTAACTTTTGATGAACTGCCAAACTGTTCTCCAAAGCGGATGAACCATTTTACACCACCACCAACAATGTTGTCCATGTCTACAAAAAAAGGCAACAGGGATTTTGATAGGTACTGTATTGAATCTGTAGGTAAATTTGAGGAATATTACCATCTTAATAATATTAAGTTCTTCAATCCATAAGCATGAGATGTCTTTCCGTTCATGTAGGACTTTTTCGTTTTGTGTTTTGGCCACACTACGTGGCTTGCAGGATCTCACTCTGACCAGGGATTGAACGCAGGCCATGGCAGTGAAAGCACTGAATCCTAACCACTAGATCACAAGGGAACTCCTCCCATTTAGGACTTCTTTAATTTCTTTCAACGATGTTTTGTAGTTTAGTGTACAAGTCTTAACACTTCCTTTTGCTAAATTTGTTCCTAATTATTTTTGTCTTTACTGTAGCTTATTGTCTTTAACCAAGATAGCTACACATTGAGTAGCCATTTATAAGAAATACATTTTTAAAATATTTAGTTTTGGTAAAATACATATAACAGAATTTGCCATCTTAACTGTTTATAAGTGTACAGTTCAGTAGTGTTAAATGTTGGTGGAAGGAGAAAATCGGAGGCTTTGGTGTTAATAGATGAATGTAGGAAGTGGGAGCAAAAGGGGGAGGAGAGAACTATTTTCCAGATATTCTTGGTAGCTTTACAGTTCTACTCTCAATTCATTTCCCTATCCTCAAGTCTACTATGGCATTTATTAAAGTAGCAGGGAGATGTAGCCACCCTAGTATGTCTGTCATTGGACCATTTTTGGCTGTCGATTTCACTTTCCCTTTATTCCCGCAATCATTTACTAAGTACTATAAAGTCTTAACTACTTTTTTAAAACTAAAAAATTTTTTTCATAGTCTTGCCAGTTACTTTGATTACCTTTCAATCCTAGGATACATCCACAAGACCTCAGCCTATTCCATTACATATCCCTATATTTTCTACTCATTTCCTCTGCATTTCCAAGATGTTCAGTAATTTGTTAAATTAATTAATTAAAGATTAATTGATAGAATGACTGACATAGCTTTGTGAAAATGGCTTACCCAACAAGATCTATTGGTTTAATGTTATGAGAAAGCAATGTTTGAAGGGTTATATATTAAGAAGAGAAACTCCTATTGACTTCAATTCTGAAGTGTTTTAAAATGAAAAAAAGAAATGGCATTCTTTTTTTTTCTTTTAATTGAACTAGAGTTGATTTACAATTCTGTGTTAGTTTCAGGTGTATAGCAAAGTTATTCAATTATATATTTATATTCGGTCATATTTATATACTTTATCAGATTCTTTTCCATTATAGGTTATTACAAGCTATTGAATATAGTTCCCTGTGCCGTACAGTAAATCCTTGTTGTTTATCTGTTTTATATATAGCAGTGTGTATCTGTTAATCACATACTCCTAATTTATTACCCCCCTTTCCCTTTGGTAACCATAAATTTGTTTTCTGCGTCTGAGTCTGTTTCTGTTTTGTAAATAAGTTCATTTGTATTATTTTTTAGATTCCACATATAAGTGATATAATATTTGTCTTTGTCTTTCTGACTTAGTTCACTTAGTATGATCATCTCTAGCTCCTTCCATGTTGCTGCAAATGGCAATAAGAAATGGCATTCTTTAATTTCAGTTTCTGTTAATACTGGCACAGAGATTAAAAGCCTGATGTTTAATTCAGAATTTCTATTTTAGAATTTATGGAGTATGCTTTTCTGCCTGCCTTTGTTTTTTTGTTATTGTTATTTGTTTTTTGGGTTTTTGTTGTTGTTGCCATGAAATAGAATTTTCCCTACTCATTTTTATATGCGATTTTATTTTTACTTTTTATAAATTTATTTATTTTACTTTTGGCTGCGTTGGGTCTTCATTGCTGCGCGTGGGCTTTCTCTAGTGGCAGCAAGTGGGGGCTACTCTTTGTTGTGATACGCGGGCTTCTCATTGCAGTGGCTTCTCTTGTTGCGGAGCATGAACTCTAGTTGCATGGGCTTCTGTAGTTGTGGCCCGCAAACTCAGTAGTTGTGACTCGCAGGCTCTAGAGCACAGGCTCAGTAGTTGTGGCGTACGGGCTTATTTGCTCCATGGCATGTGGGATCTTCCCAGACCAGGGCTCGAACCCATGTCCCCTGCATTGACAGGCAGATTCTTAACTACTGCGCCACCAGGGAAGTCCCTTATATGCGGTTTTAAAAGAGGTTTTTACAGAATTTTTTTCCCAATAGAAATTTATGCTTATATTTAAAACAGTAGTTTACAATTATTTCACTACAGAGACTTCTTTTTTTCTACCTGTCCTGAGTCTCTCCGTGCCATTTTGGGGATGATTTTGTCTACCACAGTGCATTTTATTTAGTAAAAGATCACTTATTTTCCCTTTAAAAAATTCAGTCAGACACATTTCAGTGCCAAGCCACCTAGCAAGTCAACATGGTATTTCTAGTTGCCAAAGCTGCTGACCAGAGGTCGGTGTTTTGAAGTGAAGGAAAAGGTTATTTCCTTTATCAAAGAATAAAAATACACTGAAATAAGTGCTAATAGTATCTGTAAAGCATTTTATAAATACTGGAAATTGTTACTGAGTTCTGGTCTTTATGTGTACGTATATATCCTTGATATTTTAAAAATAAAAAGTTATCCTTGAAAAAGGTGAGAACCATTCTCTTAGAGTGTTTTTTTAATTGTGGTAAAATATGCATAACATAAAATTTACCATCTTAACCATTTTTAAGTGTACAGTTCAGTAGTGTTAAGTACATTCACATTGTTATGCCAACCAGTCTCTAGTCTCCAGTCTCATCTTTCAAATCTGAAGCTCACAAAAGTTAAATAAAATGTTCATCTTTGGGGAGTATTACATTTCTTACCCCACAATACAACCAAAGCGCTTTGTTTTAAATAAACAAATATCGTTTATTTTTCCAATGTTAAAAGTTCATTCTGTAGTTAATAGCGGGGTTATAGGCATTTCTTACATAGACTTTTTTGTTTGGACGTTAATATGTCTACAGTTGTGAGAAAAACATGGGTAAAACTAGAAAAAATTTTTATTCTAAACTATTCCTAAATGCCTGATTTTTAAATAACTTGAAAGTTGTATATATTTGCACACATCTCTGTAAGATGTTACGTGAGCAGTAGGAGGTATACTCATTTATTTGTCAGCTGTTGCCAATAATACCTCATCAGTAAGCCACCTCTAAGTTCAGTGGCTTTAACAACAATCATTTATTCTCATAATCAGTGGTCTTGCAGATCTGCTGGAGTTTTCCTGATATAGGCTGGACTGAGCTCCAGGCTGCAGGGTCATTTCAGGTCTTCTCTGGGGCTCAGGATAAAGGGGCAGCATTCTACTCAGAACAATTCTTCTCATAGTGGATTAGTTGATCACAGAGAGTTCGAACAAAACTACCCAAGCATGTTTTAGATATCTGTTAGTTTTATATTTGCCAACTTCCTGTTGGCTGAGTAAGTCACATGGCTAAATTTATTGTCAAGGGGTGGGGAGCTACAGTCCATCTACCTCCATAGGAGGCCATAGCAAGAATGTGGATCTATTTCTGTTACAGAAAAGTGAGAATTTTAGGAAGTAAACAGAGTTGATTTCTAAACTTAAAAGGCAGATTTCTTTTAGCACCTATATATTTAGTACCAACTCTTTTCTGTATGTTATAAATTCCTCCTTTTAAAATAAAATTTGTTGTATAAAAGATTGGACATCTAAAATGTACCCACAAATGGTATAAATCAAAATTATTTTTACTCTGCTACCTTTTAATACAGATGTTTTAGTTAGGTAATTGTCTATGTTCTTTTAAATAGCCTGTCAGTTACTGTAAAGATCAATACTTTTTCTTTTTTATTAGGTTGGTATTTTTTTATATGGTAGATATTAATCCAGCTATATCAATAATCACTTTAAACATCGATGTCTTATTTTTTAATTTTAATTTTTATTTATTTATTTATTTTTTGCGGTACGTGGGTCTCTCACTGCCGCGGCCTCCCCCATTGGGGAGCACAGGCTCTGGACACGCAGGCTCAGGGGCCATGGCTCACGGGCCCAGCCGCTCCGTGGCATGTGGGATCCTCCCAGACTGGGGCATGAACCCGTGTCCCCTGCATCGGCAGGTGGACTCTCAGCCACTGTGCCACCAGGGAAGCCCTTAATTTTTAAAATAAATTTACTTATTTATTTTTGGCTGCATTGGGTTTTCATTGCTGCGTGTGGGCTTTCTCTAGTTGCGGCAAGTGGGGGCCACTCTTCGTTATGGTGCATGGGCTTCTCATTGCGGTGGCTTCTCTTGTTGCAGAGCACAGGCTCTAGACGTGTGGGCTTCAGTAGTTGTGGCACACAGGATCAGTAGTTGTGGCTCATGGGCTCTAGAGTGCAGGCTCAGTAGTTGTGGTACATGGGCTTAGTTGCTCTGAGGCATGTGGGATATTTCCAGACCAGAGCTTGAACCCGTGTCCCTTGCTTTGGCAGGCAGATTCTTAATGACTGCACCACCAGGGAAGTCCAGTTGGTACTTTTAGTTGATGATTTTTGAAGTGTTGGATCTATCAAAGGATTGGAGCTACTAAACAATCACTCATTTAAAAAGATTAATGTGTTTTGTTTTGCAATTTGATGTAATACTATGCTATTTTTTAAAAACATAAATTGCTTTTATCTCACAGAGATCATAAGATAACTATTTGTTTGTTTGTTTTTGTTTTTGTTTGAAAACCAAGATGGAGTTGTACTAAAACTGTTCACTTCTTACACTGCCTAGCATTTCATTAGTGCTTCTAAGTAGGACATGTAGGTGCCTCTAAGACAAGTTTGTAGACAAAAATATGTACAAGGAGGGGCTTCCCTGGTGCCACAGTGGTTGAGAGTCCACCTGCCGATGCAGGGGACGCGGGTTCGTGCCCCGGTCTGGGAAGATCCCACATGCCGCGGAGCAGCTGGGCCCGTGAGCCATGGTCGCTGAGCCTGCGTGTCCGGAGCCTGTGGTCCGCAACGGGAGAAGCCACAACAGTGAGAGACCCGCGTACGGCAAACAAAAAAAAAGTACAAGGAGAAGGAAAGGAACATAAAAAAGAAGGAAAGGTAAAAAGAGGAATTGGAAAAAAGAAGAGGTGAGGAGGTGAGAAAGAGAAGTGTCTGTGTTGGAGAATGATTCAGTAGCAGCAACAGTTATTCGAAACTCCCCTTGGCTTCATCAATGCCCTAGATATTGTGTCACTTTACCACCGTTCTCTCAGTGTCTGAGGAGTGGGGTTTGTAGGAACTAAGGAAATATTTATGAACAGTTTTGAGTGAGAATAATCAATGATGGATGATCTGATGATCTTTTCATGGAAGACCAGATGTGCATGTTTGAAGGTCTGTTTTAAAGAATTGGCGAACTGTGTGGAAGGAGTGGGATCTGTGGAGCTCAGCAGCGGCGAGGTACAAAACAAAGAACTGCTTTGCGCAAAGCCAGAAGGGATACACTGAAAGAATGATCAGAAAAGAATAATACATAGGAAATGTTTGTGCTCGCATGCAAGGAAACTTTGTGGGGTATCTATGGCTGCCAAAGTGACATCTGGCAGGATTAACTGGGTCACCAGACCCAAACAATGAGGACTGGGAAGGCAGCAATAACTGTGAGGCCTGGGCCCATGTGGGGGCAAGATTTTGAGAATGACCACTTAGGTGACAAAATGGGATTCCCATGAACCGCAGCTCTGGTTAGTTTCTGGTCTGGAGCCAGATCCTCTCTCTGATGCAGACGTGGGAGGACGGAGCGGCAGGAGCTGCCCAGCTGCTCATCTGGGAACTCATCCTCCAAGCGACGCTGTCCCTCGTTCTCCTCCCGTACCTGGAGGCGGCAGTCAGTGGGCAGCACCTCTCACAGCACCCCCGCGTACACCTGCTCAGACCACCTGCTCAGAGCTACTCTTTTGCCCAGCCCAGCCTACCTGTTCCACCTATCTGAAGACCTGTCGCACGTTTCCTCAAAGCACACCCCAGAGCTCTTCCTCACTCCAGCCACACCCCAGCAACTCCTCTGTCAGTACCGGGTATATGGACACGTCCTCCAGCCCCTGTAGGAACCTATGTGGCCAGCAGCCAGCCAGCTATTGGCCCTCAGACCTGTTCCCTGGTCCTGAGTCAGAAGCAAAGCCCTTATGTGTCCAGGGTCCACTGAACCGCAGCCCTGGTCAGATATGGAAAATGGAGACTTGGAGAGAGTAAATGATTCACTCCTGCTCTTCATCCTTCAGAGGAGGGCCCCAAAAGCACCCCGACTATTGATCAAAAGTCATTGAATTCTACTGTTAAGATCTGTGCCTTTCACTGAATGCAATTTTTGCCTGCATTTATAAAGAGAAGAAAAGATTTTTAAGAACTGAGTTGACCCCCCTGCATGCACAGACCCAACTGCAGGCAGAGAAGATGGTCAGCCCAGCCCAGACCTTGTTAAGAGTCTCCTCAGAGGCCATGGGTCTGCTGGCACTGGATGGGCCCAGATGCTGAGCAGATGAGCTCTGTGTGGTGTTTTAGACAAATATGATGATCTAGAGTAGGGCCAAACAGACAGGAGACCCCAGGAAGCAGACCCCGGGAGAGGGGAGATACCATTTGGGCCAGCATACCTGAGACTATGGTCAAGGCCATGAGGACCACAGTGTGGTGGGCACGGTGGCTCTGAAAGCCCCTCTGCTGCCCAGCCAGCCCAAGACAAGCCATGGGGAAGCACCCACCGGCCAGCCCCATCATAATCTCTGCCAATCCCAATGAACTTGCATCCAATAACTGCCCTGATGTGCTCGAAGTGATCTGAATAATGGGAAGTCAGCAGTGTGGGGCTTCCAGGGTAGGGGTGGGGGTGATGACTGGCCTCTGTTGATTCCCTTTTTGCAGCCTATAGGCCAAACAGGCCAGTTCCTTCATGGCCTGGCACTGAGAGTACCAACTAGAGGGCCCTGAGGTTTGATCTGAAGTGATCCCAGCTGGCTCTAGACTGGACTTCAGATTTGGAGTGGACCTCAGAGCACCCTGTTTGGGCCATTTCCCACCCAAGATTCACCCTGCCTCCCAGTCTCCTTGAGAACCTGTGGGGGCTCCTTTCCCCGGGTGTGGAGGATGAGAGAGGAACAAGAGTACAACTGATGAAGACCCCAGAGACCTAAGGAGCTGTCCAGTCCCTTGGCCAGAGGGGTGGACCGGTGGACAGTCAGCTTGGCCCCCAGCACAGCCACCTGCCTGTTCACTCTCTCGGCCCCTGTGAGGAAGGTGTTCAGCCCTGGCTTTGAGGTCAGAGTCGTCTCCTCTCTGGGTTTGTGTGAATGGAGGAGCCGCAGCCCTGGTCTGGGTGGTGTCTTGGCCCTGGGTTTCTGGGTTTGAAGGAGTATCTTACCACCTAGACCCCCACCTAGGGCTCAAGAGTTCAGGGGCTGTGGACCGTGGGTTTTGGGGGCAGAAGATATTTAACCTGGGGTTTGAGGAAATTGAGGGAGAAGAGGCTCAGGTTCAAGGGCTCCTGGTTTTAACCTTTTGCTTTAGGTATGAGGGCCAGGGCAGTCTCTCACCAGAAGCTGCAGGATATCATCAGGAACATTCCGAGTGTTCTTGCACACCCCCCGGACAGCTGAGTGGGAGAAGATGACAGGTGCCTGTGACAGGGCTCACTGTGCCACAGCATCCGAGAAATGGGACAAGTCCACCATCATGCCCAGGCGGTTCATTTCTGCCACCACCTTCTGCAGGGACAGGATGGGGAGAGGGCATCAGGGCTGCATTTATCTTGTGTGCATTTATCTGTAGGGAACAGGCGGGGCTGTACATTCATGTGGGGCAGGGTATGGAACCCGGGTGCTTACCTCGCCAAAGCCGGTCGGCCGACTGACATTGCTGTAGAATGGGTGGATACGCTTTGCTGAGCTCTGTGCCCTGCAGGATGGCCAGGAGGCAGTCTGACTGGTGGCCATGACTTGGCTACAAGAGCCTAGAAAGAGGTTCTGTCGAACCATCTGCACCTGCAACTCCCTGGTGCAAGAGGAGGGACCCAAACTGGGCTGTGCCTGGCAGTAGGAGGGCCCTTATGGGGATTCAGTCTTGTTCTGCAAACCTCCATTCCCCTCCCCACCCCATGTTCAGGGCCGGGTCACAGTGGTAAACTTGCTTTGGGCCGCAGTGTGATCTTGGGCAGATCCCTGCCTCACTAGGTCCTTACCATCTGCCCTGTGCTCACCAGGGCGTGTTGCAGGTGTGGGTGAGTGTCATGTAGCGCACACCCAGTGCATAGAAGGTATGCAAGATGGAGAGGCTACTGTCCAGTGAGTGGCCGCCCTCCACACCAGTGAGGCTAGCCAACTTCCAGGTATGTTGAGAGCTGGGGGCAGGTAGGTCAGATGATCATTTTCAGAGGCAGGGGTAGCTTACTGAAGTCCCTAACACCTATCAAAAAAAAAAAAAAAAGAATTGTCAAGTACGATAAGGTAGGTGCTTTGAGGGTAGGGGATGAGGAAATAGTCTGAGAACTATGGAATAGCTAAGTTAAGGATTTCAGTGGTTTATTAAGGATGGTTTTCTGAATGGTGCTAATTATATAAAGCCCTGTCCAGTAAGGCATGTTTTCCTCTATCCTATCTCTTAATCTCCAAGCTTTTCTTTCTGCTCTGTACTTCCCTAGTGTACCTTTTATTAACTCTGGCCTTTCTGGTTGCTACTACTGCCTCTGCTGCCAAAACATTAGAAACAGTGAGAGAATATGCAGCCCTTTCATTTGTCTGCTTTGTTTAATATTTTTTTCTTGCCAACAAAATTGGATACTTTAAAAGTACTAGGGCTTCCCTGGTGGCGCAGTGGTTAAGAGTCCACCTGCCAATGCAGGGCACATGGGTTTGAGCCCTGGCCTAGGAGAATCCCACATGCCATGGAGCAACTAAGCCCGTGCACCACAACTACTGAGCCTGCGCTCTAGAGCCCGCGAGCCACAACTACTGAACCCACGTGCCACAACTACTGAAGCCCGTGCGCCTAGAGCCTGTGCTCCACAACAAGAGAAGCCACCGCAATGAGAAGCCTGCACACCTTAACAAATAGTAGCCCCTGCTCGTTGCAACTAGAGAAAGCCTGCGCGCAGCAACGAAGACCCAACGCAGCCAAAAATAAGTAAATGAAATAAATAAATAAATGAAATTCCAAAAAAAAGCCCAGCTCCTTAAAAAGAAAAGTACTAAATAAAACTGGAAGACTAAATGTATATAGATATGAAATGTTTCTTTTCTTTGTTTTTCTGCTTTGTTTTTTGGGCTGCATCGGATCTTCATTGCGGTGCATGGGCTCTCTAGTTGTGGCATGCGGGCTCCAGAGAGTGTGTGTGCTCAGTAGTTGTGGCACGCCGCCTTAGTGGTCCCTTGGCATGTGAGATCTTAGTTCCCCAGCAAGGGGTCGAACCCGGCCACCCTGCATTGGGAGGCGGATTCTTAACCTCTGGACCACCAGGGAAGTCCCAGGACGTGTAATGTTTCTATGATGCTTAATAGGGATTACCTACAGTGGTCTTCTAATTATTATTATAATAAGTTCCAGACTCATTACAAAGAAAAATAACTTGTTATGTAGAACAGCAGCCCTGAATGAATTTTATCTGCTCATAACAGCACGGTTAAATCTTGAAAACATTATTGAATAACAAGATCCAAGGCACAAAAATTCTATTTATATAAAATTCAGAAATGGGCAAAACTAATCAGGTAGAGAATGTAATACTATCAAGAAAAGCAAGGAAATGATTACCACAAAAGGTAGGATACTGTCTTTTTTTGATGAAAAGAAAGGCTGTTATGACCCAGAAGGAGCAGGTAGGGGTTTGGGGAACCTAGATGTTCTGTTTCTTGGCCTAGGTGGTAGCTACATGAGTGTTTACTTCATAATAATTTACGGAACCCTGCATTTGTATTATAAACACTTTTGTGTATGTGGGTTATGTTTTGTAATACAAAGTGGTTTAAAATAAGGAAGACAATTATGGGAAAAACTAGAAAACAGGCAAACAAATTTAATAGAAAAAAGATAATTTTTCTCTACATGTTTATCTTGCTTTCCTTATTCAAGTGGGCACAAGTTACTATCATAATGAAGAGAACATCAGAGGGGGCGGGATTTATCTGTACAATGCAATTTATATTTTGCTGTCTAGTTGGCAAAGACTGGAAGATGTAACTTCCACTTTTATAGTTAAATTATTTCACGGTCATTTTCTGAGGGGTCTTTAGTATGAATTCTGGATTTAGAAGTATCATTTATATACCAGTTAGAAGAATTGACTAAGTATCTCTTAGTCAATCTGACTCTTTGGTATGATTCTGTATTGTGAGAATTTTAATTTTAATTTGTTTTGTTTTACATAATGAATATTGCAGTGATTAGATTTCTGTTTTCCTAATGTTAACTTAGGCTCAAATTGACTTTTCTTAGTTAGGTTATTGATGATTTGTAAGGAGTATGAAATAATTATTTTCAAAAGCTGTTGCATGCAGTAACAACACTTTTGTTTTATCGTATCTATATATAAAGGTAAAAAATAAAATCTCAGCAAAATAGCGACAATTAAGACCTGGTAGAATTATACCAAAAATATTTTGAGAACATATCTAATGATGTTTTCTTATACTTTTATGTTATTTTTTAAAGGTAGCATAGTCTTAAGATTAATCTTTATCTTGTATTTTCTTCTATTTACTAAAACTTCTTAACCTATTTATTTACATTCTATTTTTAAGCTTCTTATTTAATGACTTTATTCCAGTGAAATATAATTAACTTTATTTTTAATTCATTCTTTGATAAGAGAAACAAAATGCTGAACTTCAGTCTTAATCACAAAGCAGCTATTTTAAAGACATTAAAATTTTAAATACATAGAAGTTAAGATTGATAGGCACTGATTATCTTTCCTTTGTTTTCTTCTCAAACTTATTTTGGGGAAGGGGGTTTAATGCAGTTTGTTTCTCTTTCTCTCTCTCTTTCCCCTTAGTTTTCTGCTATTCC
>NW_006797031.1:522055-547836 GCF_000442215.2 Lipotes vexillifer | reverse complement strand
TCTTTCCCTTTAGTTTTCTGCTATTCCTTTTATAATTCAGTCATAAAAGGCCTGGACTCAGCAGAATATGAAATATTTTTGTTTATTGTTGTTATTGTGTTTGTTTCTTACAGGCTAGGTCTGTTTACAGTGATTAACAAGGAAAGTTAAATTTAAAATAGTCTTAAATGTTCAGTATTAAATACCATCTTGGAGGAAAAAAACAAGAAATCTGCCTCCTCTCAATTTGTTTTTGGGACATTAAACATAAACATTAATCTGATTATGATTACTGTATAGTTACCATTCCAAACATAATAATTAAAATAAGTCAACATTGTTTACTCTTTGTAAAAATATTTGTTCAAAACACTATGCTGCATAATATATCATCATTACTGAAATCATATTTAACAATCTGAATTATTTTGCTATGGAATTCATTTAACTCCGACTACATTAATTGTTTGATTTAAGTGTTTTTCTCTGTTTTTATGAAAAGCAAACTCTTAAAAAAATTTTTTTAACTTAATCCCTAATTTGCCTTTTCATACAGAGTTTTAAAAGATTAAGGAGCCAACATAACCAGTGTGTGTTATGTTTAAGATTTCCTTTGTTGTTTGGAGCACATGCAACAATGTTGTTCTTTCTCTGACACAGACCCAGACAAAGGCTGAGTGTAGCAAGGAAGCAGACAGCACGCCTCCAGTAGTGGCCCCTGCCTGGCTCCAGGATTTGTAAACAGAAACATCCCAGACTCCAATGAGGCAGACAGCGGTTCCCTGTCAGTTCTGCATTCAGGAAGTGCTTGCTTGTACAAGCCCAGACATTGCACACAGGCATACATAGCAGTGTTTACATTTGGCTGAGTATTTAACTGAGAAAGCTGATAGGGAGGAAGAGGAGGGTTTATTAGAACTAGCAGAATACAACACTTTCAGGGATAGCTTATATATAGCATATATGTTTTTTAAAAAAAAAGATACAAAAAACAAAAGTTTGGAGTTTTTTGGTTAAAGGCCTCTTTTATTGCACACATATGTGAATATACATACTGAAATATTTTTCTTGGCAGTTTTTCAGAGATTTCATATTTTTAGACCATGTGACATATACTGAAAACTTTTTCACTTAAAATATTTAACCATTAGCATGATTTTTAATGATTAAAAGTATTTTAACACTTTTTTTCTTCCCTATTATATGAATTAATAATTTCTATTTCAGATTTTGGGTTAATGTATACTTTTATGTAAAATTTATGTTGAATTTTCTTTTGTGAATTTGAGAATAAAAGCAAAGAGAATGCTGAGCCTTCAGAAAACACTAGAAGAGTTAAACAGAATTTTGGAATTAGAAGGACTTTAGAAGTTACCTAGTATAACCACTTTTTTTTCTAATAGTTTAATTTTAATAGCAAACGTATAGAAACAGCACAGCAGGCAGACAACATTAAAAACATGTTACTGCATGTGTGACAACTCCGAAAAGTATAGTGAATGGGTGGAATCTACTGTATAATAAAAATGCTACAAACACCATTTAGTTGCTGTCAATAAGAAATTTACTTGTTTTTGAAAAAATCCAAATGCTGGCATTGTTCAGAAACATTTAACAGCTTTATTTATACTTGTTATGAAGTTGAACTGCTGAAACTTGTTCACTGAAACATTTTGACTTGGATTTATACTTTCTGTGTCCTTGTTTATATTAAAAATTGACATACAAATGAAAATAGAAAAACTGTGAATACCTAATTTCTGTCCCCTATTTTTCCACTCCAAATCATACCTTTTGACCCCGTGGTGGGGTGGGGGGAGGAGGTCTAACATTCAGAACTATCAACAGGAAGGAAAGAAAAAAATTATTTTTTGAGAATGAAATGTTTCCTGTTATACTGAATTCTTAAGTACATTCTCCACACATGTAGCATGCTAGTTGACTGTCTCTTGGCATAACAGTTACACATTTGGCATGGATAGCACACAGGTTGCTGTCTTCAATAAAGGCCAACCAGGACTCCCCTGGTGGCACAGTGGTTAAGAACCCACCAGCCAATGCAGGGGACGTGGGTTCGATCACCGTGGAGCAGCTAAGCCCGTGTGCCACAACTACTGAGCCTGCGCTCTAGAGCCCACGAGCCACAACCAGTGAAGCCCATGTGCCTAGAGCCCATGCTCTGCAACAAGAGAAGCCACCACAGTGAGAAGCCTGCACACCACAATGAAGAGAAGCCCCCGCTTGCCGCAACTAGAGAAAGCCCGTGTGCAGAAACGAAGACAGAACTCAGCCAAAAATAAATAAACAAAAAATTAAAATTAAAAAAAAAAAGGCCAACCAGACAGGATTCATTCCCCTCCTGCACTATGGAAGTGCAGATTTGTTTTGACTTCCTGAGAAATTTCTCACACCAAATACTGAAAGGGAAGTTTGGGAATTAGAATTTTAGTGAACTCATAATAACGTCTAATTTTATGGACTGTTGCAGTACCAAGTCTGTAACAATGAAGGGTCTTCACTATAAGCAGCTGAGATAGATGCTACAAAATTTTTCTATTAAAATTTTTCTATTTTTATAGAAGTCCCTTAGTCTTCTTTTAAAAGTTTGTTTTCTTAAAATTTACATTGATTTATAACAAGTTAGGCTGTCTGTTTTTAAAACCCAAACTAGATTATAAAAACGTTAAGGCAAGCACATTGACAACATAAAGAAGAGATTGCAAAGGATGAGATGGAAAAATTGGAAATCAGTTGCAATAATGTAGAAAAACTCAATGGTCTGAGAAACCTTAATAGCCCTGGAGAATATCACCATAGGCTAATTGATATCCAAAATTATGACCCCAGTCATGTAGATATTTGCTCCAGTATATTTAGGTTAAGAAGGCAGAAAAAATACACATTGTACTTTAAACAGCATTTTATATAAAATGCTTTAAGTTAAAGAAGTATTTAATTGTGATACTCATTGGCTTTTATCCAGCAATTTTTGCTCTTCTGTACTATCATTTCTCAGATGCACTAATAGGCAAGGGAAATAGCCCCTTTTTTGCAATAGCTGGTAATAAAGAGCTTAGTTTTGAATATGTTGTTTAGATATCTCTAAAATATTCAATTAGGAATATAAAGTATATTTCAGAAACTATAGGTACATAAATTTTTTTGCAATGATATTTATTTTAAATATCTTTGTTGGACTATAATTGCTTTACAATTGTGTGTTACTTTCTGCTGTATAACAAAGTGAATCAGCTATACATATACATACATCCCCATATCTCCTCCCTCTTGTGTCTCCCTCCCACCCTCCCTATCCCACCCCTCTAGGTGGACACAGAGCACCGAGCTGATCTCCCTGTGCTATGCAGCTGCTTCCCACTAGCTATCTATTTTACATTTGGTAGTTTGTATATGTCCATGCCATTCTCTCACTTCATCCCAGCTTACCCTTCTGCCTCCCCATGTCCTCAAGTCCATTCTCTGTGTCTGCGTCTTTATTCCTGTCCTGCCCCTAGGTTCTTCAGAACCTTTTTTTTTTCTTTTTTACATTCCATATATATGTGTTAGCATACAGTATTGGTTTTTCTCTTTCTGACTTACTTCACTCTGTATGACAGTCTCTAGGTCCATCCACCTCACTACAAATAACTCAATTTCGTTTCTTTTTATGGCTGAGTAATATTCCATGGTATATATGTGCCACATTTCTTTATCCATTCATCTGTCGATGGACACTTAGGTTGCCTCCATGTCCTGGCTATTGTAAATAGAGCTGCAATGAACATAGTGGTACATGACTCTTCTTGAATTCTGGTTTTCTCAGGGTATATGCCCAGTAGTGGAATTGCTGGGTTGTATGATAGTCCTATTTTTAGTTTCTTAAGGAACCTCCATATTGTTCTCCATGGTGGCTGTATCAATTTACATTCCCACCAACAGTGCAAGAGGGTTCCCTTTTCTCTACACCCTCTCCAACAGTTATTGTTTGTAGATTTTTTGATAATGGCCATTATGACCAGTGTGAGGTCCTACCTTGTTGTAGTTTTGATTTGCATTTCTCTAATGATTAGTGATGTTGAGCATCCTTTCATGTGTTTCTTGGCAGTCTGTATATCTTCTTTGGAGAAATGTCTGTTTAGGTCTTCTGCCCATTTTTGGATTGGGTTGTTTTTCTGATATTGAGCTGCATGAGCTGCTTGTATATTTTGCAGATTAATCCTTTGTTAGTTGCTCCATTTGCAAATATTTTCTCCCTTTCTGAGGGTTGTCTTTTTGTCTTGGTTATGGTTCCCTTTGCTGTGCAAAAGCTTTTCAGTTTCATTAGGTTCCATTTGTTTATTTTTGGTTTTATTTCCGTTTCTCTAGGAGGTGGGTCAAAAAGGATCTTGATGTGATTTATGTCATGGAGTGTTCTGCCTATGTTTTCCTCTAAGAGTTTTATAATGTCTCCCCTTACATTTAGGTCCTTAATCCACTTTGAGTTTATTTTTGTGTATGGTGTTAGGGATTGTTCTAATCTCATTCTTATACATGTAGCTGTTCAGTTTTCCCAGCACCACTTATTGAAGAGGCTGTCTTTTCTCCATTGTGTATTCTTGCCTGTTTATCAAACATAAGGTGACCATATGTGCATGGGTTTATCTCTGGGCTTTCTGTCCTGTTCCATTGATCTATATATCTGTTTTTGTGCCAGTACCATGCTGTCTTGATTACTGTAGCTTTGTAATATAGTCTGAAGTCAGGGAGCCTGCTTCCTCTAGCTCCATTTTTCTTTCTCAAGATTGCTTTGGCTATTCAGGGTCTTTTGTGTTTCCATACAAATTGTGAAATTTTTTGTTCTCGTTCTGTGAAAAATGCCAGTGGTAGTTTGATAGGGATTGCACTGAATTTGTAGATTGCTTTGGGTAGTGTAGTCATTTTCACAATGTTGATTCTTCCAATCCAAGAACATGGTATATCTCTCCATCTGTTTGTATCATCTTTAATTTCTCTCATCAGTGTCTTATAGTTTTCTGCATACAGGTCTTTTGTCCCCTTAGGTAGGTTTATTCTTAGGTATTTGTTTGTTGTTATTGCAGTGGTAAATGGGAGTGTTTCCTTAATTTCTCTTTCAGATTTTTCAGCATTAGTGTATAGGAATGCAAGAGACTTCTTTGCATTAATTTTGTATCCTGCTACTCTATCAAATTCATTGATTAGCTATAGTAGTTTTCTGGTAGCATCTTTAGGATTCTCTATGTATAGTATCATGTCATCTGCAAACAGTGACAGTTTTACTTCTTCTTCTCCGTTTTGGATTCCTTTTATTTCTTTTTCCTCTCCGATTGCTGTGGCTGAAACTTCTAAAACTTTGTTGAATAATAGTAGTGAGAGTGGACAACCTTGTCTTGTTCCTAATCTTAGAGAAAATGGTTTCAGTTTTTCACCATTGAGAACGATGTTGGCTGTGGGTTTGTCATATATGGCCTTTATTATGTTGAGGTAAGTTCCCCCTATGCCTACTTTCTGGAGGGTTTTTATCAAAAATGGGTGTTGAATTTTGTTGAAAGCTTTTTGTGCATCTATTGAAATGATCATATGGTTTTTATCCTTCAGTTTGTTAATATGGTTTATCACATTGATTGATTTGTGTTTCTTGAATCCTTGCATTACTCGGATAAACCCAACTTTATCATGGTGTATGATCCTTTTAATGTGCTGTTGGATTCTACTTGCTAGTATTTTGTTGAGGATATTTGCATCTATGTTCATCAGTGATATTGGCCTGTAGTTTTCTTTTTTTGTGACATTTTTGTCTGGTTTTGATATCAGCGTGATGGTGTACTCATAGAATGAGTTGGAGAGTGTTCCTTCCTCTGCTATATTTTGGAAGAGTTTGAGAAGCATAGGTGTTAGCTCTTCTCTAAATGTTTCATAGAATTCGCCTGTGAAGCCATCTGGTCCTGGGCTTTTGTTTGTTGGAAGATTTTTAATCACAGTCTCAATTTCAGTGCTTGTGCTTGGTCTGCTTATATTTTCTATTTCTTCCTGGTTCACTCTCAGAAGATTGTACTTTTCTAAGAGTTTGTCCATTTCTTCCAGGTTGTCCATTTTATTGGCATCTAGTTGCTTGTAGTAGTCTCTCATGATCCTTTGTATTTCTGCATTGTCAGTTGTTACTTCTCCTTTTTCATTTCTAATTCTATTGATTTGAGTCTTCTCCCTTTTTTTCTTGATGAGTCTGGCTAATAGTTTATCAGTTTTGTTTATCTTCTCAAAGATCCAGCTTTTAGTTTTATTGATTTTTGCTGTCATTTCCTTCATTTATTTTTCATTTATTTCTGATCTGGTCTGTATGATTTCTTTCCTTCTGCTTCCTTTGGGGGGTTTTTTGTTCTTCTTTCTCTAATTGCTATAGGTGTAATGTTAGGTTCTTTATTTGAGATATTTCTTGTTTCTTGAGGTAGTGTTGTATTACTATAAACTTCCCTCTTAGAACTGCTGTTGCTGCATCCCATAGGTTTTGGGTCATCTTGTTTCATTGTCATTTGTTTCTAGGTATTTTTTGATTTCCTCTTTGATTTCTTCAGTTACCTCTTGGTTATTGAGTAGTGTATTGTTTAGCCTCCATGTGTTGTATTTTTTACAGATTTTTTCCCGTAATTGATACCTAGTCTAATAGCGTTGTGGTTGGAAAAGATACTTGATACGATCTCAATTTTCTTAAATTTACGAAGGCTTAGTTTGTGACCCAAGATACGATCGATCCTGGAGGATGTTTCATGAGCACTTTAGAAGAAAGCGTAATCTGCTGTTTTTGTATGGAATGTCCTATAAAAATAAATTAAGTCGGGCTTCCCTGGTGGCGCAGTGGTTGAGAGTCCGCCTGCCGATGCAGGGGACGCAGGTTCGTGCCCCGGTCCGGGAAGATCCCACGTGCCGCGGAGAGGCTGGGCCCGTGGGCCATGGCCGCTGGGCCTGTGCGTCCGGTGCCTGTGCTCCGCGATGGGAGAGGCCACGGCGGTGAGAGGCCCGCATACTGCAAAAAAAAAAAAAAAATCAATTAAGTCCATGTTGTTTAATGCATCATTTAAAGCTTCTGTTTCCTTTTTTATTTTCATTTTGGATGATCTGTCCATTGTTTAAAGTGGGGTGTTAAAGTCCCCTACTGTGATTGTCAATTTCTCTTTTTATAGCTGTTAGGATTCACGTTATGTATTGAGCTGCTCCTGTGTTGGGTGCATAAATATTTTCAATTGTTATATCTTCTTCTTGGATTGATTCCCTTGATCATTATGTAGTGCCCTTCTTTGTCTCTCGCAGTAGTCTTTATTTTAACGTCTGTTTGTTTGATATGAGTATTGGTATTCCAGCTTTATTTTGATTTCCATTTGCATGAAATAACTTTTTCCATCCCCTCACTTTCAGTCTGTGTGTGTCCGTAGGTCTGAAGTGGGTCTCTTGTAGACAGCATATATATGGGTGTTGTTTTTGTATCCATTCAGCCAGTCTGTGTCTTTTGGTTGGAGCATTTAATCCATTCACAATTTAAGACAGTTATCGATATGTATGTTCCTATTACCATTTTCTTAATTGTTTTGGGTTTGTTATTGTAGGTCTTTTCCTTCTCCTGTGTTTTCTGCCTAGAAAAGTTCCTTTAGCATTTGTTGTAGAGCTGGATTGGTGATGCTGAATTCTGTTAGGTTTTGCTTTTCTGTAAAGGTTTTAATTTCTCTGTCGAATTGGAATGAGATCCTTCCTGGTGTAGTAATCTTGGTTTTATGTTTTTCCCTTTCATCACTTTAAATATGTCCTGTCACTCCCTTTTGGCTTGCGAGTTTCTGCTGAAACATCAGCTCTTAACCTTATGGGGATTCCCTTCTATGTTATTTGTTGTTTTTCCCTTGCTGCTTTTGATATTTTTTTTGTTGTATTTAATTTTTGATAGTTCGATTAATATGTGTCTTGGCTTGTTTTTCCTTGGGTTTATCCTGCCTGTGACTTTGTGCTTCCTGGACTTGACTGACTATTTCCTTATACATATTAGGGAAGTTTTCAACTATAATCTCGTCAAATATTTTCTCACTCCGTTTCTTTTTCTCTTCTTCTTCTGGGACCCCTATAATTTGAATGTTGGTGCATTTAATGTTGTCCCAGAAGTTTCTGAGATTGTCCTCAATTCTTTTCATTCTTTTTTCTTTATTCTGCTCTGCAGTAGTTATTCCACTATTCTATCTTCCAGGTCACTTATCTGTTCTTCTGCCTCAGTTATTCTGGTATTGATTCCTTCTAGAGAATTTTTAATTTCATTTATTGTGTTGTTCATCATTGTTTGTTTGCTCTTTAGTTCTTCTGTGTCCTTGTTAAACATTTCTTGTATTTTCTCCATTCTATTTCCAAGATTTTGGATCATCTTTACTATCATTACTCTGAATTCTTTTTCAGGTAGACTGCCTATTTCCTCTTAATTTGTTTGGTCTGGTGGGTTTTTACCTTGCTCCTTCATCTGCTGTGTATTTCTGTGTCTTCTCATTTTGCTTAAGTTACTGTGTTTCAGGTCTCCATTTCGCAGGCTGCACGTTCGTGGTTCCTGTTGTTTTTGGTGTCTGCTTCCAGTGGGTAAGGTTGTTTCAGTGGATTGTGTAGGCTTCCTGGTGGAGGGGACTGGTGCCTGTGTTTTGGTGGATCAGGCTGGATCTTGTCTTTCTGGTGGGCAGGACCACGTCCATTGGTGTGTTTTGGGTTGTCTGTGAACTTATTATGATTTTAGGCAGCCTCTCTGCTAATGGTGGGGTTTCTGTTCCTGTCTTGTTAGTTGTTTGGCATAGGGTATCCAGCACTGTGGCTTGCTGGTCGTTGAGTGGAGTTGAGTTTTAGTGTTGAGATGGAGATCTCTGGGAGAGCTTTTGCCATTTGATATAATGTGGGCCCGGGAGGTCTCTGGTGGACCAATGTCCTGAACTTGGCTCTCCCACCTCAGAGGCTCAGGCCTGACACCCAGATAGAGCACCAAGACCCTGTCAGCCACACAGCTCAGAAGAAAAGGGAGAAAAAGGAAGAAAGAAAGAAAGAAAAATAAATAAAAAAATAAAATAGAGTTATTGAAATGGAAAAAAATTGTTGAAAATAAAAAACTTGGGCTTCCCTGGTGGCGCAGTGGTTGAGAGTCTGCCTGCCGATGCAGGGGACACGGGTTTGTGCCCCGGTCTGGGAAGATCCCACGTGCTACGGAGTGGCTGGGCCCGTGAGCCATGGCTGCTGAGCCTGCACGTCTGGACCCTGTACTCTGCAGCGGGAGGGACCACAACAGTGAGAGGCCCGTGTACTGGGGGAAAAAAAAAAAAGTAATTAAAAAAATAATGAGAAAGAAAGAAGGGAGTAACCAAACCAAAAACCAAATCCACCAATGATAACAAGTGCTAAAAACTATACTAAAAAAAAAAAAGGACAGTCAGAACCCTAGGACAAATGGCAAAAGCAAAGCTATACAGACAAAATCACACAAAGCAGCATACACTTACACACAAAATGAGAAAAGGGAAAATAATATATACATCTATAATTTAAAACAAAAGGAAGAGAGAAACCAAATGAATAAACAAATCTACCAATGATAATAATCTCTAAATACTAAACTAAGTTAAACATAAAACCAGAAACAAATTATATCCAGAAAGCAAACCCCAAGTCTACAGTTGCTCCCAAAGTCCACCCACTCAATTTTGGGATGATTCATTGTCTCTTCAGGTATTCCAAAGATGCAGTCTACATCAAGTTGATTGTTGAGATTTAATCCACTGCTCCTGAGGCTCTGGGAGAGATTTTCCTTTCTTTTCCTTGTTCACACAACTCCTGGGTTTCAGCTTTGGGTTTGGCCTCGCCTCTGCGTGTAGGTCGCCTGTGGGCATCTGTTCTTCACTCAGACAAGACAGGGTTAAAGTAGCAGCTGATTAGGGGGCTCTGGCTCACTCAGGTTGGGTGGGGGGGAGGGAGGGAGGGGTACGGAATGCAGGGCGAGCCTGCGGCGGAAGAGACCAACATGATATTGCAACAGCCTGAGGCACGCCATGTGTTCTCCCACGGAAGTTGTCCCTGGATCACGGCACTTTGGCAGTGGTTGGCTGCACAGACTCCCGGGAGGGGAGGTATGGATAGTGACCTGTGCTTGCACACAGGCTTCTTGGTGGCTGCAGTAGCAAGCAGCCTTAGCATTTCATGCCCATCTCTGGGGTCCGTGCCGACATCTCTGGAGTTCGTTTAGGCAGTGCTGTGAATACCCTCTCCTCGCACACCTGGAAACAATGGTCTCTTGCCTCCTAGGCAGTTCCAGACTTTTTCCCGGACTCCCTCCCGGCTAGCTGTGTCGCACTAGCCCCCTTCAAGCAGTGTTCACGCAGCCAACCCCAGTCCTCTCCCTGGGGTCCGACCTCTGAAGTCCGAGCCTCAGCTCCCAGCCCCCATCCGTCCCGGCAGGTGATCGGCAGCAATCCTCTGTGCGGAAATCTCTCCGCTTTGCCCTCTCCACCCCTGTCGTTGCGCGCTCCTCTGTGGTCCTGAAGCTTCCCACCACTAACCCCCCCAACAGCCCCCGGCTCAACCAGTGAAGGGGCTTCCTAGTGTGTGGAAACCTTTCCTCCTTCACACCTCCCTCCCCGAGGTGGAGGTCCTCTCCCTATTCTTTTGTGTCTGTTTTTCCTTTTTTCTTTTGCCCTACCCAGGTACGTGGGGAGTTTTCTTGCCTCTCAGGAAGTCTCGGGTCTTCTGCCAGCGTTCAGTAGGTGTTCTGTAGTTGTTGTTCCACATGTAGGTATAGTTTTGATGTATTTGTTGGGAGGAAGGTGATCTCCATGTTTACTCCTCAAGCCATCTTTTTTTTTTTTTTTTTTTTTTTGTGGGCCCTCTGCTGTTAGGTGGAACCTGCTGGAAGCCTCATCTCTATGGTGATGAGCGCCCTCTGGTGTAATGTCACAACTGCTGGGTACCACACGTTTTATGCTGTGTGCCCACTGGTGTGAGGACACTCCTGCCAGGTTCCAATCCCCTGGGTGATGTGGGCCCTCTGGTGTGACGTGGATCCTGATGGGTGCCTCATCGCCTTGGTTATGTGAGACCTATTGTGTAAGGTCCCACCTGCTGTTTTCCTCAACTTTTTATGATGTGGGAAGTCTGATGTGAAGTCACTCCTGCCTGGTACCCATCCCCTTGGTGATGTGGGCCCTCTGGTGTGAGGTGGATCCTGCTGGGCGCCTCAGCCCCTTGGTGTTGGGTCTCTCTCCTCAGCCATCTTGAAGGCGCCCCCCCCTGCATTAGTTGATGCAGTTATTCCACATATTCCAGAAACCAGCTGCTGTATTTCCTAATCAAGGAGATTTTCCTGGCACATACACATGATTATTCCTACACAGCTAAATAGTTGCGACAGGTCAAGGGCAGAGACCTCTTTCCTTATGTTACATCTTAAAGATTATTCAAAGCTTATAGGTTCTAGCTCCTCAACATTCGTTTAGAGAATCCAAATTTGACCCTGCCTGGCACGAGTTTCCTATTTAAGAATGTCTTCATTTAGGCCAAATATGAAACGTAGTACCTCATATTTCTTTCCTTGTAGTTTTTCTCATGGTTATTTCTACATCTGGCATGCACAGAAGATATCAGTTGCCCTTTATTACAGGTAAAACCAGCACTTATTTTCTTTTGAAGCATGTTTAAATTACACCCCCTACAACTTCTGTCAGTGGCTCAACTACCTTTTTTTTTTTTTTTTTTTTAATTTAATTTTGGCTGTGTTGGGTCTTCATTGCTGCCTGCAGGCTTTCTCTAGTTGCGGGGAGCAGGGACTACTCTTCATTGTGGTGCGTGGGCTTCTCATTGCAGTGGCTTCTCTTCTTGCAGAGCACAGTCTCTAGGTGCGCGGGCTTCAGTAGTTGTGGCCCATGGGCTGTAGAGCGTAGGCTCAGTAGTGTGCCACACGGACTTAGTTGCTCCGCGGCATGTGGGATCCTCCCGGTCCAGGGCTCGAACCCGTGTCCCCTGCATGGCAGGCAGATACTTAACCAATGTGCTGCCAGGAAGCCCATCGACTACCATTTTTAAGACTGGGTATAGCTCTTCTCATCTTCTCAGCTATTTCAGGTTTTCTTTTGGTAGTAAAAGAACATATAATGACTACAAAATCTGTTGAATTCCAGTGCAGAATAAGATGGCTTTTTATTTAGCTTGTTGGTTCCTCTGTTTTTATCAGTGCCATCCATAAAGCATTTGATTCCATTATTTATTTTAAAGATACTGCCATGTTTATTAATTTTGCTAAATAAAATGTGGATCTTTTGCAGAAAAAACCCTACCTGATTGTATGTTTTTGATGCTAGCCATCGCTTTGTAATCTGGAAATGTCATTTACTTATAGATAATGCTGCACAGGGTGCTGTTTGAACAGACATACAGTTGTGAGGAACATTCTTTGATTTACAACTGCATTTATTCCTTATCGAATCTGTTTTTTGCAGTATTCTTGTTGGTTTCATAATGAATGCCAAGCTTCTCCTCGTGAACATCATCCCAGAACTTTTGGTTTCATATCCGGCTGATCTATCTGCCTCAGTGATTTTTCAACAGCTCACAGTTATGCAGAACACTTTAACTGTACTTAAGAACATCTTTTAAATGGTTTTGTTCCCCTCCCCTTATTCTATAGTTCATTGTAAAGAAATCCTTTGATTATCCTATGTCGATGATTCTTCTAAGATGTAGATTGCCACGTTTATTTGATTTATTATGTGCCTATTAATCTTATCTTTTAATAATTGGGAATAAGTAGAGCAGAGGATAATAGCTGTTTTTGTTTTTGTTTTTTGTAAACCTACTGGCCATTTCATATAAAGTAGGATTTAACGGTGACAGTGTGAAATTGGTAAGATGCCTGTGATATGTTTATATTTTGTAGACAAAGGAAAATAAGTTGAAAACTATCATTTTATTATATAGTTTGGCACTATACAATAGTGGCAGTTAATAATGGTGGTTAATAGTAGGGATTAATGAGAATTTTTGTTTGTGCAGTAAATCTTAAGTATCAGATACTAGCATTTCTAAACTCAGACATTCAGAGAAACTGGTATACCAAAAGTCAGATGTTAGAGGATAGTTCCTTATGATAGTAAAGCAGGAACATTTTGTACACAGCCAATAGAGAGGGAAGCTCATACCTGAAAACTGGTACTGCAAAAAAAAAACAAAAACAAAAAAAAAACTGGTATTACATTTTGAACTCCTAGAGAACAAGCAGTGAGTTCTTTTAAAATGATGGTTGTTGGGTTTTCTGCTGCTTAAAATAGAAAATAATCCATATTTATTGTAGAATATTTAGAAAATACATATATAAAAATTGCTCAAAATCTTTGCTAACATTTCAGTGCATTTCCTTCTAGTCTTTTTTTCTGGGCCTAAGTATTTTATAGTAAAACATATCATATAAAATATATACAGTTCACCATAAAGCATCATCAAACCCAAATCCAGAAGAACATCCCAGATGACCCCTGTGTTATGTCTCTTCCTAATCACAACTCATTTTTCCCCCTTTTCAGAATAGCTCTTATTCTGACTCTTATGATAATCATTTCCTTTATTTCCATAATTTTTTCTGTAATCTTTCTTTAGTTTCTCTATCTTCTGATATATGCCCAAGAGTTTAATATAGTTAAATTTTTCCAGTTTTTAAACTTTATATTAACTAATTCAGACCTCTTCTTTTGTGTCTTGCTTCCTTCACCCAACAAGATGTTTTCAGATTTGTTTGTGTTACTGACAAAGCTGTAGTTCTTCTGGCAATTTGTTTGTTTTTAATATAATGAATGCAAGTTATTTCCACACTGCTGCATAGTATTCCATTGTATGGATATACCACAATTACTTGTCCATTCTCTTGATGATAGACATTTGGATTGTTTCTAATTTTTGTATATTGAGAATAATTCAGCTGTGAACATTCATGAGTGTATGTCCTGGTACACATGTGCATGTGTTTCTCCAAAGTCTGTACCTAAGACTAGAATTGCTTAATCATAGGAGACAGAGCTAAAGAAGTTGTACCAGAGGGCAGACAGCAAAAGCAAGAAGAACTACAATCCTGCACCCTGTGGGAAAAAAAAAATTCACAAAAAGATAGGAAAGATGAAAAGGCAGAGGGCTATGTGCCAGGTGAAGGAACAAGATAAAACCCCAGAAAAACAACTAAATGAAGTGGAGATGGGCAACCTTCCAGAAAAAGAATTCAGAATAATGATAATGAAGATGATCCAGGACCTCGGAAAAAGAATGGAAGCAAAGAACGAAAAGATGCAAGAAATGTATAAGAAACACCTAGACGAATTAAAGAACAAACAAACAGAGATGAACAATACAATAACTGAAATGAAAACTACACTAGAAGGAATCAACAGCAGAATAACTGAGGCAGAAGAATGGAAAAGTGACCTGGAAGACAGAATGGTGGAATTCACTGCTGCAGAACAGAATAAACAAAAAAGAATGAAAAGAAATGAAGACAGCCTAAGAAACCTCTGGGACAACATTAAACACACAAACATTCACATTATAGGGGTCCCAGAAGGAGAAGAGAAAGAGAAAGGAACAAAGAAAATATCTGAAGAGATTATAGTCGAAAACTTCCCTAACATGGGAAAGGAAATAGCCACCCAAGTCCAGGAAGTGCACAGAGTCCCATACAGGAGAAACCGAAGGAGAAACACACCGAGAAACATAGTAATCAAATTGGCAAAAATTAAAGACAAAGAAAAATTCTTGAAAGCAGCAAGGAAAAAAGACAAATAACATACAAGGGAACTCTCATAGGTAAACAGCTGATTTCTCAGCAGAAACTCTACAAGCCATAAGGGAGTGGCATGATATACTTAAAGTGATGAAAGGGAAGAACCTACAACCAAGATTACTCTACCCGGCAAGGATCTCATTCAGATTCGATGGAGAAATCAAAAGCATTACAGACAAGCAGAAGCTAAGAGAATTCAGCACCACCAAACCAGCTCTACAACAAATGCTAAAGGAATTTCTCTAAGTGGGAAACACAAGAGAAGAAAAGGACCTACAAAAACAAACCCAAAGCAATCAAGGAAATGGTCATAGGAACATACATATCTATAATTACCTTAAACATAAATGGATTAAATGCTCCATCCAAAAGACACAGGCTTGCTGAATGGATACAAAAACAAGACCCATCTATATATGCTGTCTACAAGAGACTGACTTCAGACCTAGGGACACATTCAGACTGAAAGTGAGGGGATCAAAAAAGATATTCCATGCAAATGGAAATCAAAAGAAAGCTGGAGTAGCAATGCTCATATCAGATAAAATAGACGTTAAAGAATGTTACAAGAGACAAGGAAGGACACTATATAATGATCAAGGGATCAATCCAAGAAGAAGTTATAAAAATTATAAATATATTTGCACCCAACATACGAGCACCTCAGTACATAAGGGAACTGCTGACAGCTATAAAAGAGGAAAACGACAATAACACAATAATAGTGGAGGACTTTAACACCTCACTTACACCAATGGACAGATCATCCAAGATGAAAATAAATAAGGGAACAGAAGCTTTAAATGACACAATAGACCAGATAGATTTATTGATGTTTATAGGACATTCGATCCAAAACCAGCAGATTACACATTCTTCTCAAGTGTGCATGGAACATTCTCCAGGATAGATCACATCTTGGGTCACAAATCAAGCCTCAGTAAATTTAAGAAAATTGAAATCATATGAAGTATCTTTTCTGACCATAACGCTATGAGATTAGAAATGAATTACAGGGGAAAAAACGTAAAAAACACTAACAGATGGAGGCTAAACAATATGTTACTAAATAACCAAGAGATCACTGAAGAAATCAAAGAGGAAATCCAACAATACCTGGAGAAAAATGAAAACAAATGACAATCCAAAACCTATGGGATGCAGCAAAAGCAGTTCTAAGAGGGAAGTTTATAGCTATACAAGCCTACCTCAAGAAACAAGAAAATTCTCAAATAAACAATGTAACCTTACACCCAAAGGAACTAGAGAAAGAAGAACAAACAAAACCCAAAGTTAGCAGAAGGAAAGAAATAAAAATCAGAGCAGAAATAAATGAAATAGAAATAAAGAAAACAACAGGAAAGATCAATAAAACTAAAAGCTGGTTCTTTGTTAAGATAAACAAAATTGATAAGTCATTAGCCAGACTCCTCAAGAAAAAGAGGGAGAGGACTCAAATCAATAAAATTAGAAATGAAAACAGAGAAGCTACAACAGACACCACAGAAATACAAAGCATCCTAAGAGACTACTACAGCAACTCTATGCCAATAAAATGGACAACCTGGAAGAAATGGACAAATTCTTAGAAAGGTATAACCTTCCAAGACTGAACGTGGACGAAATAGAAAATATGAACAGATCAATCACAAGCACGGAAATTGAAACTGTAATTTAAAATCTTCCAACAAACAAAAGTCCAGGGCCAGATGGCTTCACAGGTGCATTCTATTAAACATGTAACTAACACCCATCCTTCTCAAACTCTTCCAAAAAACTGCAAGGAAGGAACACTGCCATCTCGTTCTATGAGGCCACCATCACCCTGATACCAAAACCAGACAAAGATACTACAAAAAAAGAAAATTACACACCAATATCACTGATTAATATAGATGCAGAAATCCTCAACAAAATACTAGCAAACAGAATCCAACAGCACATTAAAAGGATCATACACCATGATCAAGTGGGATTTACCCCTGGGATGCAAGGATTATTCAGTATATGCAAATCAGTCAATGTGATACACCATATTAACAAATTGAAGAATAAAAAGCATATGATCATCTCAATAGATGCAGAAATAGCTTTTGACAAAATTCAACACCCATTTATGATAAAAACTCTCCAGAAAGTGGGCATAGAGGGAACCTGCCTCAACATAATTAAGGCCATCTGCGACAAACCCACAGCAAACATCATTCTCAATGGTGAAAAACTGAAAGCATTTCCTCTAAGATCAGGAACAAGACAAGGATGTGCACTCTCACCACTGTTATTCAACACAGTTTTGGAAGTCCTAGCCACGGCAACCAGAGAAGAAAAAGAAATAAAAGGAATCAAATTGGAAAAGAAGAAGTAAAACTGTCACTGTTTGCAGATGACATGATACTATACATAGAGAATCCTAAAGATGCTACCAGAAAACTACTAGAGCTAATCAATGAATTTGGTAAAGTAGCAGGACACAAAATTAATGCACAGAAATCTCTTGCATTCCTATCCACTAATGATGAAAAATCTGAAAGAGAAATTAAGGAAACACTCCCATTTCGATTTCAACAAAAAGATTAAAATACCTAGGAATAAACTTACCGAGAGAGACAAAAGACCTGTATGCAGAAAAATATAAGACACTGACGAAAGAAATTAAGGATGATACCAACCGATTGAGAGATATATGTTCTTGGATTGGAAGAATCAATATTTTGCAAATGACTGTACTACCCAAAGCAATGTACAGATGCAGTGTACTCCCTATCAAATTACCAATGGCATTTTTTACAGAACTAGAACAAAAAATCTTAAAATGTGTATGGAGACGCAAAAGACCCCGAATAGCCAAAGCAGTCTTGAGGGAAAAACATGTAGCTGGAGGAATCAGGCTCCCTGACTTCAGACTATAGTAGAAAGCTACACTAATCAAGACAATATGGTACTGACACAAAAACAGAAACATAGACCAATGGAACAAGATAGAAATCCCAGAGAAAAACCCATGCACCTATGTTCAACTAATCTATGACAAAGGAGGTAAGGATATACAATGGAGAAAAGACAGTCTCTTCAGTAAGTGGTGCTGGGAAAACTGGACAGCTACGTGTAAAAAGAATGAAATTAGAACACTCTCTAACAACATACACAAAAATAAACTCAAAACGGATTCGAGATCTAAATGTAAGACTGGACACTATAAAACTCTTAGAGGAAAACATAGGAAAAACACTCTTTGACATAAATCAAAGCAAGATCTTTTTTGATCCACCTCCTAGAGTCATGGAAATAAAAACAAAGATAAACAAATGGGACCTAATGAAACTTAAAAGCTTTTGCACAGCAAAGGAAACCATAACCAAGACGAAAATACAACCCTCAGAAGGGGAGAAAATATTTGCAAACGAATCAGCAGACAAGGATTAATCTCCAAAATATATAAATAGCTCATGCACCTCAATATTCAAAAAACCAACAATCAAATCCAAAAATGGGCAAAGGACCTAAATAGACATATCTCCAAAGAATACATACAGATGGCCAAGAAGCACATGAAAAGCTGCTCAAGATCACTAATTATTAGAGAAATGCAAATCAAAACTACCATGAGGTATCACCTCACACCAGTTAGAATGGGCTTCATCAGAAAATCTACAAACAACAAATGTTGGAGAGGGTGTGGAGAAAAGGGAACACTCTTGCACTGTTCGTGGGAATGTAAACTGATACAGCCACTATGGAGAACAGTATGGAGGTTCCTTTAAAAATTAAAAATAGAATTACCATATGATCCCACAATCCCACTACTGGGCATATACCCAGAGAAAACCATAATTCAAAAAGACACATGCATCCCAATGTTCATTGCAGCACTATTTACAATAGCCAGGTCATGGAAGCAACCTAAATGCCCATTGACAGACAAATGGATAAAGAAGAAGTGGTACATATATACAATGGAATATTACTCAGCCATAAAAATGAACTAAATTGAGTCATTTGTTGAGACGTGGCTAGATCTACAGACTGTCATACAGAGTTAAGTAAGTCGGAAAGAGAAAAACAACTATCGTATATTAACACACGTATGTGGAACCTAGAAAAATGGTACAGATGAACCGGTTTGCAGGGCAGAAATTGAGACACAGATGTAGAGAACAAACGTATGTACACCAAGGGGGGAAAACCGTGGTGGGGTGGGGATGGTGGTGTGCTGAATTGGGTGATTGGGATTGACGTATACACTGATGTGTATAAAATTGATGACTAATAAGAACCTGCTGTATAAAAAAATAAATAAAATTCAAAAATTTGTTTAAAAAGTTGTATCTATTTGCACTACAAGCAAGAAGCATATGAAAGTTCTCATTGTAGCACTTTTGCTCATAATAATTGTTCATGGAGTTTTAAAAAAGGGACTAAAATATGACATCAGTAATTAATCATGGAGAGTGTAATAATTGTTGCCATATTCTAAGGTCTTTCTACTGCCCGGAAAACTAGTTAGCATGGTCCAATAGTCTAAAATAAAATAGTAGATATAAACACAGATGTGTCACTAAGTATCTTAAATGTAAATAGATTAAATATTCCAGTTAAGAGACAAAGATTGTTTGGATTGAGTTAAAAACACACTAGTATCCGTATGCAAAAGAATGAAGTTGACCCCCTACTTCACACCATATACAAAAATTAACTCAAAATGGTTCTACAACCTCAATATAAAAGCTAATACCATAGAACTTTTAGAGGAAAATATAGGAGTACATCTTCATGACCTTGACTTTAGCAGTGAATTCTTACATATGACACCAAACCGTAGGCAACAAAGGAAAAAGTAGATAAATTAGACTTCATCAAAATTTAAAACTTTTGTACTTCAGTGGACATATTAAGAAGGGGAAAAGATAACCTATATACTGCAACATGGATGAATCTTGAAAATATTATCCTAAATGAAATAAGCCAGACACAAAAGAACAAATATTGTATGATTTCATTTACATGAAATATCAATCATAGGCATATTCATAGAGAAAGAAAGTAGACTGGAGTTTACCAGATTGTTGGAGAAGGGGAGTATAAGGAGTTAATGCTTAATGGTTACAGAGTTTATCTTCGGGGTGATAAAGTTGCTTTTTTTTTTTTTTTTAAATTGAAGTATAGTTGATTTACAGTGTTTTAGGTGTATAGCAAAATATATATGTATATGTTTGTGTATGTGTGTGTGTATATATATATATTGTTTTTCAGATTCTTCTTCAGTATAGGTCATTACAAGATATGGAATATAGTTACAGTGTCCTGTGCTATACAGTAGGTCCTTGTTGTTTATTTTTTTTATGGTAGTTTGTACCTGTTAATCGCAAATTCCTAATTTATTTCTCCTGCTCCACCTTTCCCCTTTGGTAACCGTAAGTTTGTTTTCTATGTTTGTGAGTCTATTTCTCTTTGGTAAATAAGTTAATTTGTACCATTTTTTTCTTTAGATTCCACATGTAAGTGATATATTTGTCTTTGTCTGTCTGACTTACTTAGTATGATAATCTCTAGGTCCATCCATGTTTCTTCAAATGTCTATATATCTATATCTATATCTATAGCTGTATACCACATCTGCCTTATCCATTCATCTGTCACTGGGCATTTAGGTTTCTTCCATGTCTTGTTATTTTAACATAGTGCTGCTGTGACTATAGGGGAGCATGTATCTTTTTAAATTGGAGGGGTTTTTTCTTCCGGATATATGCCCTGGAATGGAATTGCTGGATCATATGGTAACTATATTTTGAAGTTTTTAAGGAATCTCTGTACTGTTTTCCATAATGGCTGTACCTGTTTACTTTCCTACCAACAGTGTATGAGCGTTCCCTTTTGAAGATGATAGTGAATAGCACTCTTTTAAGAAATGCTATGTTACTTTCTCAGTGATGATTTTAATGGCACATAGGAGAGAAATGTATGTTGAATCATTATGTTTTACACCTGAAAATAATATTGTTGTACATCAGTTATATCTAGATTTTTTTAAAAAGGGATGTATGAAAAACAGAACATAGATGTCCGATTCAAAAAATAAAAATCTAGGTGACAGGTCATAGCTTGAGTTATACTTTAAGCAGTGTAATTTTTATTTCATTTTTTCCTCTGAAATAAAAAAAATATGTAAGTACCATATAGTTGGCATTTGTAATGTTTTCAAGACATTACTTTATTAATTCATATGTGTTTGAATTACATAAGGTAATAAATATCCATTTAAATAATTAGCCTTTCTAATTCGGAAATAGCAAACCTTTGTTTCATACTAGATTTGTGAATTTTTATTAATGCAGTTAAAGAACAACTTCATTTTATGAAAAATAAATTTTGTCTGTCTCATTTGATACTGAAAATCAGCCTCTGTACACCAGCCCCAGTTTGAATCTCAGAGAAAGAGTTTGGATGAAGTAGAAAAGAAAAGCTTTATTGCTTTGCCAGGCAAAGGGGGCCAGAGCAGGCTAATGCCCTCAAAACTGTGTCCCAGTGTGTGTGTGGGGGGGCGGTTTGTGAGGAGTCTTATACTCAATGGGAGGGGTTGCTGATAAGGATCTGGGTGCCTGCAGGACCTGCATTCCTTCAGTCTAGAGATCATCTGGTGTCAGCTGGTCTCATGATAGGATTCTGTGGTTCTCGAACTGTGACCTCTCTGGAATGAAGAATGCTTCATCAAGCAGTTAAAATCTTCCATTTGGTGGGGGTTTTCGTACTGCAGAGCAGCTCAAAGATAATGATATGTATATCCCTTGAGGAGGAACCAGGACCCTGCTCCAAAGCTGCACTATTGTTTTTTGACTACTCCTCCCTGTCTCTGCATCCCCTCCCTTCCTCAATTAAGAACTGTTTGAACCTGCCCTTTGGAACTCAGGGAAGATCATGGAAGCTGAATGAAGCCTATTTCCTACAAACAAGAAACGGGGGACACAGAAAGGGTTTTGTGCCCAGGAGTCCCACAGGGCCTGCTTGGTTTCACATGGGTGCTAAAATTGGGGCAGATATTTTATTTTAATGTTAACTAGATGAATTGGATTTAATTTTGTATGCCCTTTTTTTTCCTTTCATAATAAATTTTAGTGATTTCCTAAGTTTTTACCTTAGGAAACTAGAAAAAGAGGAGCAAATTAAATCCAAAATAAGCAGAAGGAAAGAAGGAGTAAAAGTTAGATCAGAGATCAGTTGAATTGAAAACAGGAAATTAATAGAAAAAAGGCAGCAAAACCAAAAGCTGGTTCTTTAAAAAGATCAATAAAATTGATAAACCTCTAGCCAGTCTTCCAAGAAAAAAATGAAAAAAGAAATAAATTTCTAATAATCATAAATGAAAGAAATGTTCTGACTACACATCCCATGGATAGTAAAGGAATATTATGAACAACTCTATGTTAACAGATTTGATAACTTAGATGTATTGGACCAATTCCTTGAAAGTCACAATCTACCAAAACTCACACAGGGAGAAATATATAATCTGAACAGGTGTTTATCTATTAAAGAAATTGAATCAATAATTAATACTTTCTAATACCAAAAGCACCAAGTTGAGATGGTTTTATTGTTGAATTCTAGAGAACATTTAAAGAAGAAATGATACCAGTTCTGTATAATTTCTTCCAGAAAATAGAAGCTTAGAGAACACTTCGTAATTCATTCTGTGAGGCCAGCATTACCGTGATACCATGACAGTGAAAAGACAATCCACACCAAGATAAAATATTTGCAAAACACATATCTGATAGAGGATTTGTATCTGAAATATGCAAAGAACTGTTAAAACCTAACAATCAGAAAACAAACAGCCCAATTAAAAAGTAGAGAGAAGATCTAAGTGGACAGCTCACCATAGAAGATAGACAGATGGCAAATAAGCATATGCTCAACATCCTATGTCATGAGGGAATTGCAAGTTAAGATAACAATGAGATACCAGTTTGAAAAAATCTATTAGAATGGCTAAAATCCAAAACACTGACTACACCTAATGCTGACAAGGATGTAGAACAACAGGAACTATTCATTGCTGGTAGGAATGCAAAAGAGGACAGCCACTTTGAAGAGAGTTTGACAGTTTTTTTACAAAGCTAAACATAGGCTTACCATACCATGTAACAGTCATGCTACTCAATATCCAGATGAGCTGAAAGCTTCTGTCCACCCAGAAACCTGTACACAAATGTTTATAGCAACTTTATTCTTAGCTTTCAAAAACCAGAAGGATCCAAGATGTCTTTAAAGAGGTGAATGGATAAACTGGGGTACCATGGAATATTATTCACTGTTAAAAATAAACTATGTAGCCACAAAAAGACATGGAGGAATCTTGTATGCGTATTGCTAAGTGAAAGAAACCAGTCTGAAAAGGCTACATACTATATTCCAACTATATGACATTATGGAAAAGGTAAAAATCATTGAGTGCCAGAGTGGGAGTTGGAGTGAAATATGAGTAGGTGGAGCACAGGGAACTTTTAGGATAGCAAAGCTATTCTGTATGATACTGTCATGATGGATACATGACATTATGTATCTGTTAAAACCTGTAGAACTATACAACACAAATCTTGAAACTTAATGAAACTATGGCCTTTAATAATAATGTATCAGTATTGGTTCATAATTTGTAATAAATGTTTCCATACTGTCTTAGTCTGCTCCAGCAACTATAGGGGAGAATAAATTATTTTCCCTCCACCCTTCTAGGTTCTTGGCTGAGACCAAGACAGAATGACAGGAGAAAAACAAACATGTATATACGTCCTACATACATGGGAGATACCCGGGAGAAAAATGAGTGACTCTCCAAAATGGCCCAAGCTATCACCTTTTATATACCATCCCCAGCTAAAGACCAAAGAAGATTGGGGTAGAGGTGAGGTGGAGACCACTTATGGGAATTTACCAGGCAAAGCAAAATAAACAAGGGTATAGTTGTTATGCAGATTTAAGAATAAGCTTTCTATAGTAAGTTTTAGTCTTCCTCTTCCTGGTACAGAGAGGGAGATACCTTTACAAATGGATATTTCCCTTAGAAATGTAAATATCCCTTATAAAAGTATAACTTCTATTAGGTTTTCAGGGCTTCTCCAGTGTCTGCTGTTTGTTAAAAATAACCAGCTCAAGAAAATCCTTATGCCAAAGGAGCATATTTTGGGGTGCCATATTCTGTTCCCCTTCCCAGCCATAATAAAATAACATAACAAGTGGCTTGAACAACACAAATTTATTTTCTCACAGTCCTGAAGGCTAGAAGTTGGAGGTTAGGGTTCCAGCATGATTGGGTTCTACTGGGGACTCTTCTGGGATTGCAGATGGCCTCCTTCTCACTGGTTCTTCACAGGGCAAAGAAAGAGAAAGCAGTCTCTTGTTTCTTCTTATAAGCACACTAATCCCACCCACTGTGAGCCCATTCTCATGGCCTCATCTAAACCTGTCTCCCAAAGGACCCATGTCCAAAAGTCATCACATTGGTAGTTAATGCTTCATCATATGACTATTGAGGGAACACAGTTCAGTGCATATCATACACTAATGGAAGCTATTAATAAGAGAAATCATGTGTTGGGGGTGGTATATGAGAACTGTCAGAACTTTCTGCATAGTTTTTCTGTAAACCTAAACATCTCTAAATAATAAAGTCTATTAAAAGTAATAACAAGGCTAAAGATTATGAATTTCAATTTCAGAGAGATTTAAAAATAGATGACATTTTCTTTGATATTCACTGCCCAATAGAATGCTAAATATGACAAGAACAAGCCATGTAAAGTCAGCGTTCACCATGTTACACCTTTTGGTCTGTCTTTTCCTTTCTTCTGCCTTCCTTGAAACTCTCTACTTTACTTTAAATGTCACTATTTTCCACTATATCCTTGTTCCTTGTTTTGTCCTCCACTTTTCATCTCCTACCTTTTCTCTCTCTTTGACTTCAGTGGACCATAAAAATAAAACGTGAGCTTACATAATAATGAATCTGTAATCTGATTGTCTTCTACTATAGTTTAAACCTTCGGTTAGTTACCTTAAAAAAATACAAAGTATCTGAAAGTCAGTAATGATCTGGCAGTCAATAAAGGGAAGATCAATAAGCACATAAAATAATTTGTGTATATCTTATTGTAAAAAATCTATAGATTATTATTTAGTTTGTGTGTGCATGTATCTGTGTTTTTTGTGTGTTGAAAATAGTTTTTCTTTTGGGTTGGGCATATTCTAAAGTCAGGGTTTTTTTAAAGGTAAAATTCATATAATGTAGAAATAACCATGTTAAAGTGTGCCATTTAGTGTATTTACAGTGTTGTGCAACCTCTATCTAGTTCCGAAACATTTTCATCAATCCAAAACGGAATCCTGTACCTGATAAGGAGTCACTGCAGATTTCCCCCTCACCCCAATCCCTGGAAACTACTAATCTGCTTTCTGTCTCTGTGGATTTGTCTGTTCTGGGTATTTCATTTGAATGGGATCATAGGCTTCCCTGGTGGCGCAGTGGTTGAGAATCTGCCTGCCGATGCAGGGGATATGGGTTCGTGCCCCGGTCCGGGAAGATCCCACATACTGCAGAGCGGCTGGGCCCGTGAGCCATGACCGTTGAGCCTGCGCCTCCGGAGCCTGTGCTCCGCACGGGAGAGGCCACAACAGTGAGAGGCCCGTGTACCGCAAAATAAATAAATAAATAAATAATAAATAAATGGAATCATAGAATATGTGACCTTTTGTATATATCCATTATATGGATAAACCACATTTTGTTTATTCAATCATTAGTTTATGAACATTTCTGTTGTTTCTACTTTTGGCTATTGTGATTAGTGATGCCATGAACATTTCTGTAGAAGTTTTTGAACAGTTAATTTTAATTCTTTTTGGTATATGACTAGGAGTTGGATTGCTGGATCTTATGGTAATGCTAGGTTTAACTTTTTTTTTTTTTTTTTTTTTTTGTGGTATGCGGGCCTCTCAC
>NW_006797031.1:472976-521736 GCF_000442215.2 Lipotes vexillifer | reverse complement strand
CTCACTGTTGTGGCCTCTCCTGTTGTGGAGCACAGGCTCCGGACTCGCAGGCCCAGCGGCCATGGCTCACGGGCCCAGCCGCTCTGCGGCATGTGGGATCCTCCCGGACCGGGGCACGAAGCCGTGTCCCCTGCATCAGCAGGTGGACTCTCAACCACTGCGCCACCAGGGAAGCCCTAGGTTTAACTTTTTGAGGAACTTCCAAAATATTTTCTACTGTAGCTGTACCATTTACATTCCAACAATAATGTACAAGAGTTCTAATTTCTCTCCCCATTCTTGCCAACACTTTTGTCTTTTTTTAAATTATAGCCATCCTAGTGTATGTATGAAGTGATGTCTCACGGTAAAATGAGGTTTCCTCCTATAACTTACTCTATATGTTAAATTTATGTGCAATTATTAATATGTTAGTCTATTAAAATACAATAAATGTCCTGCAGATTAAGAGAGTACTATAGTGCTTCAACAGATCCTTCTATAGAAATATTGTTTTGACATTTTAATATTTAATTGTGCTTAATTTGAGACAGATACATTCATTTAGAACAGGAATGTCCATCAGAGGAACTCTTTGCCATGCTGGCTTTTGAGTTTGCCATAGAGCCTTCTAGTTTGATAGAATACATAGTGTCCAATGTGAAAAAGATTTAAAACACAATATGCTTGATTTTGACAGAGTGCAAAGAATGATTAAATAAAGATATTAGTAGTCATTAAGCCCAGTATCTGGTCATTATTATCAAATACTGCGTGAATACCTCCAGTTAAATGAATTTGAACAGCTATCTCATAAGATAATTCATTCCTTTTTTTTTCTTTTTTAATTTTATTTTTGGCTGCATTGGGTCTTCGTTGCTGCACAGACTTTCTTTGGTTGCGGATATGGGGGCTACTCTTTGTTTTGGTCCGCGGGCTTCTCATGGCGGTGGTTTCTCTTTGTTGCGGAGCACGGGCTCTAGGCGTGCCAGCTTCAGAAGTTGTGGTATGCGGGCTCAGTAGTTGTGCCTTGCGGGCTGTATAGCGCAGCCTCAGTAGTTGTGGCGCACGGGCTTAGTTGCTCTGTGGCATGTGGGATCTTCCTGGACCAGGGCTCGAACCTGTGTCCCCTGCATTGGCAGATGGATTCTTAACCACTGCGCCACCAGGGAAGTCCCATTCATTCCATTTTAGACAGCTCTGTTTATAAACTTAAGTTCTTCTGTATGCTAGGTTAATAACTGCTGTCCTTGAACAGATACTAATTGGATCTTGTTATTCTCTCTAGCTACAGGTCCATTTTTCCACATGAAGACAGCTACCATATCCCCTCAAGTTTTCTCTTTTTCTACATCTGACACTTCTAATTCTTTCTACCCATCACATTTCAGAGTTCTTATACCTTCACTGTTCTACTTGCTCTCTTCTGGATGTGCTCTAGTTTGTAGTCATCCATTCTAAAGGGTATTTCTCTAGATATTATCTGATCCAAAGAATGGAACTAACACATAAGATGGTTTGCATGCTCGTGATAGGCCTGTGATTTAGACATGTGTGTTCCCTTTCTGCAAGTGAATAAGCTTAGGCTCAGACCGGTAAAGGTATATTCCCAAGGTCATAGACTATGTGGAAGAATGGAGTTTTAAGTCCAGTTCAGGTTTAACTGTCTGCAAAGCTATACTCTTTTCGTTAATAATCATAATACCAATATTGATAAACATAATAACATTTATTGCACAGGTAGAATATACTCAACACTGTACTAAGTACTTAGACTTCCACCTAAGCCTCACAGAAGATTTGTGAGGTAGAGATTACTATTTTTACAAATGAGAGAATTGAAGATTGGAAAATTCTAATAATTTTCTAAACGCCACTGAGAGACTAGTGTAGTCAAGATTTAAAACCAAATGTGATTCCAAAGATTGTTCTTTTAAATATTATACTGTTCTGTCTATGCTGTTCCATGATATAGTTGATATTTCAGTAATTAAGAGCACAACTACCAGGTGTTTCAGTGTTCTAGGTCTATATAAAATAATGCATATGATTAAAAATATACAATTTACAGTTATTACAAATTTATTATTAATTTTTCTTTGATTTCATTTGATGCAAAAACACTGCTGATTTGACTATATATTGATATAGCCTTTCTGTCAGTATTTAGCAAAATACCAAAAAGAAAGGGTGACTGTATTTAAAACTTTGTTTTCTTTTAGGTCCACCTCACTCATTTAACCGAGATGAGACAATAATCATTGCTTTGGCATCAGTCTCTGTATTAGCTGTTTTGATAGTTGCCTTATGCTTTGGATACAGGATGCTGACAGGTAAAAATATAATTTTTTGTTTTGTTATTTATTAAACATGTCATTTAATCAGAATTGATTTTATTTTTTAAAAATTCATCATGGTAAAAAACATCTCTGTGCTGTAGTAGCCCCAGAGTCATCCTTCTCTCTTAAACTTTTTGTCCTAGTTTTTATGAAAGGTTTCAAACATATACAAAATACCTATTACCCAGCTTCAATGAGTATCACATCTGTATATCATCTATAGCCCCACTCACCACATGCTTCCATGCCACTGGATTATTTTGAAGTAAATTGAAGGTATAACTTATCTGTAAATATTTTAGTATTATCTCTGAAATATAAAGACTTAAAATATATATAGCCACAATACCATTTTCACATCTAAAAATAACAGTAATTCCTAAATATCATCAACTGTCTAGTTGGTTCTCATAAACTTTAGATTTGACAAGCTTTTTAGGAAATCAGCACCAATTCATTCATTCGAATAACTTTAATAAAACCTTCTTTAATGTTTCTGCATATTTCTTAGGGTTTTATACTGGGTGTGTTACTAGAACAATCTCCCAGAATTCAGCTTTTGTGTTATTCATTTTTCATCTTCATTTATAGATGATTCCTAGTTTAGTAAATAGTTTTATTCCCATTGACGTTAGGCATAAGTCTTGCTGTCTGTCCTTCTGTAGGCCGTTTTTTAACTGTAATATATTAAAAAGTGTAATAAAGATTTTCATTTTAAGAGAACCACACATTAGCAGGTTCTTTTTCCTATTCCTCTAGGAGACCGTAAACAAGGTCTTCACAGTATGAACATGATGGAGGCAGCAGCATCAGAGCCCTCTCTTGACCTAGATAATCTGAAACTGTTGGAGGTAAGATTGCTTTCAGATTACGGACTGTTTTTTCTGCTCTCATAGTATATCTGAGACAGGGCTTCCCTGGTGGCGCAGTGGTTGAGAGTCCGCCTGCCGATGCAGGCAGGGTTTGTGCCCCGGTCCAGGAAGATCCCACATGCCACGGAGCGGCTGGGCCCGTGAGCCATGGCCGCTGAGCCTGCGCGTCCAGAGCCTGTGCTCCGCAACAGGAGTGCCACAACAGTGAGAGGCCTGCGTACCACAAAAAAATAAAACAATAAAAAATAATAGTATATCTGAGACAGTGATTTCATTAACTCATTCATTTATTCAACAAGCATTATCAATTTTGTGCCAAGGCCTATTCTAGGCACTGAGAATGTTGTTGAACAATACAGATACATGAGGCTTACATTCTAGTGAGAGAGGCTACAAGAGGTTAAATAAATGAAAGTACAGTTGACCCTTGAACAACATGGTTTTGAACTGAATGGGTCCACTCATACACAGATATTTTTCAATAGTAGATACTACAGTACTGCACCATCCACAGTTGGTTGAATCTATGGGTGTAGAACCATGGACACAGAGGAACCATGTATATATGAAGGGTCAACTATAAGCCATACGTGCATTTTGGACTATGTGGAGGGGTTGGTGTCCCTAACCCTCACTTTGTTCAGTGGTCAACTGTATATTTCAAGTAGTAGTAAGTGCTATGGAGAAAAAAAAAAGCAAATGAGATAAGAAAGTTATGGAAAAGGGGTTATTAAAGAAAATATATTTAGAAAGGAGATGATCGTTGGATACAGACTTGAACAAGAGTATGGGAATAAAGACATATCAAATTCTGAGAAAAATGTGCTAGGCAAGCAATTCACAGTAGATGATGAATAAATATCCCTTATCTGTGTATATATTGTATATTGTATAGGTACATATGAATATTATGTTTTGTATAGAATTAAATTTTCATTTGATAATATCTCAGAACCTGTTAAAAGTCTTACCATGATGAATGTTTTTATGATCTTTTTTAGGATAAATTAACTAAACCAGAGACTGCTAAATAATAGATCTGGTAGATTTGGTTATATAAAATATTTTAAGAACCTTCCATTTGGGAGAAAAATATAATAAAAGTTAAAAGCAAAATTTAAAAAAGGTATTTCAACACATAAACAATTGATAAAGAGATGGTAGAAATCAACATGAAATAAACAGTCCATTAAAAATAGACAAAAGAGATGAATTATCAATTCACAGAAGAAGTATGCCTAGTAAATGTATAATAAGATGTCCAATTTACTAAACTGGAAAAAATATGAATTGAAACCATTAGGATTTTATCCTGGACTGAGTAAAAGAAACACTCCCAAACATTGCTGATTTAACTTTATATTGATACAGCCTTTCTAAAGGGCAGTCTATTTGTTAAAATTTAAATTAGAAATAGTGAATGAAATATAACAAATATCCTTAAATGGTAACTCCCTAACGTTTTTTCAGTAAAAAGTCAGAGAAATCCCAGAAACCAAAAATGAAGAGAACAGTTGCATCTTGCTGGGGCTTTTTGAGTTATTTTTTATTGTACTGTATTGTACTAGATATTGTGAATGTCCTATTGTGGAGTCCCTGTGTTCTGTTACATTCTTCTAAAGTGTGTTCATTTCGTTGTTTATTTTAGTAGGTGATTAACTTGGTTGGAAATATTGCAAATTCATCTCTTGAGCTGAAGTTTAATTACTTTTTATCTTTAGCTGTAGTCTGTCCCATGCATTAATTGGGTTTCCAACTCTCTGACTCTCCTTTTTGTGATTCTCCCTTCATTTTCCATGCTGTGGTTGCCCCAAATTCTGTCCCCTGCTTCCTGAGGCCAGGAAGATTTTCTATCAGTTTTTGCTCCAGTACGCAGTGCAGATTTCAGCCTGCTCGCAGGCTTAAAGCTATAAAAATAAGTAGCTCACCCTATGCCATTCCTTTCTTCCAAGTGTTGACTCCCCTCAGAACCTATCTACTTTTGTTCATTATCCAGCATTTTTAGATTTCTTTTTAAAAATATTGTTCAGAGTTTATAGTTGTCATCTGAGGGAGGGCTGGGTCTGGTAGGAGTTTCTGAGCCATATAAGATGCCAGATTTATTATTTTCTTGACAATGGAGTTACTCAAACTAAGCAATAGAGACCTGGTTGCGTACATATGGATTTATACTTTATTATTTAGTAAATTTGATTGTTAAGTTGTGATGAAATAATATCTCGCTTTCTTCAAAACAAATTTACAGCTGATTGGCCGGGGTCGATATGGAGCCGTATATAAAGGTTCCTTAGATGAACGTCCAGTTGCTGTAAAAGTGTTTTCCTTTGCAAACCGTCAGAATTTTATCAATGAGAAGAACATTTACAGAGTGCCTTTGATGGAACATGACAACATTGCTCGCTTTATAGTTGGAGATGAGAGAGTCACTGCAGATGGACGCATGGAGTATTTGCTTGTGATGGAGTATTATCCCAATGTAAGTTCTTCATAAAAAATATACTGACATTTATGTCAGTCAGATTTGTAGGAGGACCCCGGTTATGTAGAGTGTTGCTGGTTTGCAAACTGGTTATTAATGGTCTACAATGACATAAAGGTTTTACTCCAGAATGTGAATGAAACTGTTTAGTCCCTATGCACTTACGTCACTCTGTCTCTGTCTCTGTCTGTCTCTCTCAGCAAGACTTTCTTGATGAAGGAAGCAGTGCTTTGATTGACATTTATTCTGATACATGCTTCTTCTTATCCCAGACTGGTAATAAATAGTTTGTAGGTGAGCACCTTGAGTAGCACTGACACATACATATTTACAAAAGCCTTCTGTTTTCTACTTGTAAAACATAACAGTATAATTTATATTTGTACTGGTATGAGATACAGTGTAAAGAAAGAGTTGAAAATAGTTTTTTTTTCTGTCTTAAGTTGATAAATAAAAGATGCGTTGGGGGCTTTCCTGGTGGCGCAGTGGTTGAGAGTCCGCCTGCCGATGCAGGGGACACAGGTTCGTGCCCCGGTCCGGGAAGATCCCACAGGCCGCGGAGCGGCTGGGCTCGTGAGCCATGGCCGCTGATCCTGCACGTCCAGAGCCTGTGCGGGAGAGACCACAACAGTGAGAGGCCCGCGTACCACACACACACAAAAAAAGATGCGTTTAAAATGAAATAACCATTCATAATTTTTAATATTGGAGAAATAAAAATTGATAATGTCTAAATTCTCTTTTCCATCCTCTCCTCCTCTCTCTACCTATAGAAATGTCTTTTCTTACTTCAAGATTCTGAAATGTTATAATCCATTAGATCTCCTTTGAATCCTGTCATGCAAATCCTTTTTACAGCTGCTAACTTACCTCCTCATGTTCAAGTAAAGTAATTCTACTTTTTTCCCGTTTTTACTTTTTCCCTCCATACAGGGATCTCTATGCAAGTATTTAAGTCTCCATACAAGTGACTGGGTAAGCTCTTGCCGTCTGGCTCATTCTGTGACTAGAGGACTGGCTTATCTTCATACAGAATTACCACGAGGAGGTAAGAATAAATAGAAGATGCATGACAACCATGTGGGGCCAGAATTCACAAAGGGAAATTTTATTCATATCTTTAAAGTAAAAGTATATTTTATATTATAGCAGATGTATTATCAGCCAGTTGTTTACAAGATCTAGCCTGCGGAAATATATTTGAAATTTAACAAGAAGAATAAAAAAAAGAACTTCAATTCTCTAGAGGGGTCATGGATTCCATTGCGATTTTGATTAAAGCTCTGAACACTCCCCCTGTAAGGATAGACGTATGGGCATACTTTAAAAAATACTGTTTTGGTTGTAGGGGTTCTCAGATCCTTGAAGTTCATCTATGGACCTAGGTTAAGAACCTCTTAGCTGGACTGTGTTGTATTTTCCTTGTATTTATTTTGCTTATTTAAATGAAGTATAAATGCGTTATCACTTCTTTACACATGAATCATAGGTTGGTTGGTCTTTAGTGTCAAACCCAAATGTATCTTTTGATAAATCAGTGCTTCTCTTAGCTAGAATTAGTCTTGTTCAAATTTATCAGGGAGAAAAAAGTAACAGGTTTCAATGAAGATGACATTTTTTTTTCTTTCTCATGTAAGAATCTGAAGAGAGACAGTCTAAAGTTTTTTGGCAGCACCATAATATTATCAGGGCCTCAGGCTCCTCTATTTCTTCTCCATTACTCTTTATATGTGGCTTATTTTCAAGGTCACCTCATTGTCTATCATGCTATATGCTAATCAGCAGAGAAAAGGAAAGTAGAAGGAATTGCCTCGTTTTGCCTCGAGAAGTCCCACTCTTGTGCTTATGTTTTGTTTCCCAGAACTTAGTCCATGCTTTCCTACCACACTTAGCTGCAAGGGATGCTTTTGAATATAGCTTGTTTTTGTTTTTGTTTAGCTGGGTGCATTGCTGCCTCACATAACACTGGGTTCTGTTACTAAATAGGAAGAGGAGAACGCATGGTGAGGAGTTAGGCTTTGCCAGTGTGTCAGTACCGTGTGGTTATGTTCTTTGCCATAACTACAGTTTATATTCAGCCTTTATGTACATTTTTTGCTAGTTTTTCAAAGCATCTTTTTAGTGTATTTGCTTTTTCACTTTGTTTCAATATACATCTCACATCACAGGTACCTCTAAATTAGCTTTGCTGTGAAAATCCGTCTTTGCATTTTCATCCCTTACAGCAATTTTCTTGTCATGGATTTTTTTTTCAGTTTCTCTGACTGCTATAATGAAGAGAATATTTAATGTAACAATTTCTTAGATCTTTGTTCCATTGTATGATAGCCTGGATCATCTTTTCTATCTGCTGCTTCATATATAAATGATTTCTCCTGAATAATTTATCAGTTCATTTATCTTGACATCTTGCTTTTCCTGAATACAGAATTGACCAATGTTATTGCCTGTGTCAGCAACTTGATACACTTACTTTAGTGCTTTAGCTCATTAACCATTTGTACTGTGTTTCCTTATTCTTAAATATCATAACTCCTTTAAAGAGCTGGCTTAGCACAGAACTTAAAATACCATCCTAATCCCCCTTTTCAAGGCTTGCATGATTCAGTAAGGTTTCTAGTCAAACATGGGCTGAAAAGAGTGATTGCCATCAAATATGAGTTTTATTTAAATGCAGATTTTATTCTAAAACATTACCTAATATTATCACTAAATAGTTAACCATTTTAAAAAATGCGTATCTATATGCTATTGTAAAAAACATAAGTATAATAGTTATTTGAATTTTTGGTTTTACCTAATTATTTAAAAAATATTCCATACCTCACACCAGTCAGAATGGCCCTCATCAAAAAGTCTGCAAGTAATAAATGCTGGAGAGGGTGTGAAGAAAAAGGAACCCTCCTACACTGCTGGTAGGAATGTAAATTGGTATAGCCAGTATGGAGAACAGTATGTAGGTTCCTTAAAAGACTAAAAATAGAGGTACCATATGATACAGCAATCTCACTCCTGGGCACATACCCAGAGAAAATATAATTTGAAAAGATACATGCACCCCAATGTTCGTTGTAGCACTATTTACAATAGCCAAGCAACAGATGTCCATCGACAGATGAATGGATAAAAGATGTGGTATATATGTATAAAGGGAATATTACTCAACCATAATATAATGCCATTTACAGCAACATAGATGGACCTAGAGATTATCATACTAAGTGAAGTAAGCCAGAGAAAGACAAATATCATATATCACTTATATATAGAATTTGCAAAAAAAAAAAGATACAAATGAACTTATTTACAAAACAGAAATAGAGCCACAGACATAGAAAACAAACTTATAGTTACCAAAGGGGAAGGGGGAGAGGGATAAATCAGGAGGATGGAATTAACATATACACACTACTATATGTAAAATAGATAACCAACAAGGACCTACTGTATAGCACAGGGAGCTATACTCAATATTTCATAATAACCTATAAGGGAAAATTATCTGTAAAAGAATATGTGTGTGTGTGTGTGTGTGTGTGTGTATGCATGTATATGTATAACTGAATCACTGCTGTACACCTGAAACTAACATGACATTGTAAATGACTATATTTCAATAATAAATAAATATTCCAACTATACTGTACTATTTCAAAACATTTAAAGTGACATTTCACTTTTTTTCAGAGAACTGTTCTTCCTGGTATCTTCAGATATAACTTTGCTATTTGGCATACAAATTTTGGAGTAAGGAATAATACTATTATTATTTATTCAGCTATTTTTTGCTTCAGGAGAAGTAGGAGTTGAACCTGTTTATTTGTAATTGGTTCTCCCTATGAATTTTTTTCCTGATGATAATGTCAGTGTAACATTATTATGGAAAAAAGTCTAGCAAAGAAAGAACATATATAGATCACTTAAATCTATAACCAGAAAATTACTATTAACTAGTTTATGTACATCTTTCCAGGTCCTTTGCTGTGTGTGTGTGTGTGTGTGTGTGTGTGTGTGTGTGTTTATGTAAATATCCACAGAGAGACTATTTTGTGTTCAGGTTTTATTTTTTAACATAATTAAAATAATATTGTGTCCCACTTTGCTTTAAGAAATTTGCCAAGTGTGCTACTGCCCAGGGCAAAATCTTTACATGCTCGGCATCCCCTTTCTACAAACCACAACCCCTTCCCCAATAAAAAAAATTAAAATGAATATTGAGGGGAACTTTAAGGGGAAAAGAAGTCTCAAAAAGGTGGTCTATAGTTCCCCCCTCTGCATTGGTGATGAATCCTCTCTTGTCTCTTCCTTTTTCTTTTTCGATATTTCCTCCCTCGCTTCCTTCCTCCTTTGCATCCTCCCTCTCCTCTTTTCTTTTCATTTCGTTTCCTTTTTTAATAGTAGCAGAAAGTATTACCTTGTTTTCCCCTCTGGCTGGCTGGCTGGCTGACTCATTGCACATTCTTCACATTATTAACCTGGTTTCCCTTATGTGTGAGATATTTTAGTTTAAGTATTGCTTTGGTGTTAGTATACAAACATTTTCCAGTGTCTCTATAAATTTTCTTATATAAATATCAGCTCGAGATTATACCACATATACTTATGTTGTGGTTTTATCCAGAGTAAGAAATGTAGCTCTGTTAGGGGTTGAATGAGCCATGTTAGTACATACTTTGGAAGGCTGGATGGGGAAGAGGAGCAAATGAGAAAGAAGTCAATTTTTAGAAAAAGAAATCTGGTAACTGCTATTTTTCTTCTAGTTGTGCTATTACCTCACGCCCCCACCCCGCCCCCTGCCCCCAATATCAAAGGAATCATTATCTTCTGTCTTTAGTTTCATTGTTGGTGAAAATGAAGTCTAATACACGTTAATGAGAGTAATAGATGTAAATACTGAGTCTTTTTGTGCCTAAATATAAACACTCGTTGACTTTGTTCTGATTGCTCTATTTCTTTCTATACCTGAGGAGTTATTTTAAATTTTGGGAATGGTACTTTAGAATTTTTTTCTTTTGAAGGGCTACAGTTTTATTTCAATATAAGATTTATATAAGGTTTTCTTTTTTAAAAATTTTATTGGCGTATAGTTGATTTACAGTGTTGTGTTAACTTTTCCTGTACAACAAAGTGACTCAGCTATACATATATATATTCTTTTTCATATTCTTTTCCATTATGGTTTATCACAGGATATTGAATATAATTCCCTGTGCTATACAGTAGGACCTTGTTGTTTTTCCATCCTATATATAATAGTTTGCATCTGCTAATCCCAAGCTCTCAATCCATTCCTCCCCCTCCCCGACTTCCCCCAAGGTTTTCTTATAAAGAGGAAAAGAATTACGATTTTACTTAGGGGCTTAGGTTGGATATATTCTTTCACTCAGCAAGCATTTACTATGTGCCATGCCTTTTGAATTCAGGCAAAACATGTTGTCTCTCTGCCTACATGGAATATATAGTCTTCTGATTAACAAGTAATAGAATGATTATAATAGTGTTTTGTTTCTTTGTAAAATCAGAAAACAGCTACCAGTCCATTGCAAAACTGTTTCTAGTTTGATTTGAAGAACTGTGGTGGGCTTAGATACATGGCTAAGCCTCAGGACAAAACTGGGATTTTCTGTCATAGGTTTGATTTGTTAAGCTGTAAGAGAATACTATAAAATACATAAACCAATTTTGGAGCCATGTCAGTTTTTCAGTGATAATTGTTTTAGATAAGTTGACTTTTTATTGTTTTTTATGGAAGATATTCCTTTCTCTTTTGCCTCCTTTTGCTACTCTAGAAATGAAAAGGAAAAAAAAAGGTGCATGTTAAAATTAGAAGCAACAGCCTCTTGGCTATTAATTGCAGCTGAATGTTTATGCAGCTGAATGTTTAGAGCTTAATTACTTATAGTTCCAACAGGAGTTATGTTGTGAAATATACCGAAAATGGTGGGGATTATGAGTTGAAATTTTGATTTCTTATGTCCTTTTTTGCTATTGGAAAATTAATGGGCAGAAAAATAACACTATCTTCTATATTTATATAGCCCCTATTACCTTCATGCTCATTTCATGTCCAGTAGTGCTATTTAAGCATTAATAAATATTTGAAAATTATCCAAACAGATCACTATAAACCTGCAATTTCCCATCGAGATTTAAATAGCAGAAATGTTCTGGTGAAAAATGATGGAACCTGTGTTATTAGTGACTTTGGGTTGTCCATGAAGCTGACTGGAAATAGACTGGTGCGCCCAGGGGAGGAAGATAATGCAGCCATAAGTGAGGTGAGTGTATACAAAAGGTATCACACTGACATATTTTCAAAACATAATAAATTGCATTTAAAAATCCACTAACTACTCAGGACAGTTATCCTTATCCAAGTGTAGCATATTAGGAACTACAAAATTAAGATACACAGAAGACATTGCATGAAGTTCATCAATTCATTGTGGAAATCACTGCCATTCCAACTCATTTTTGTCAATATTAGTAGGAATGCTATTGAATAGGATGAATATATCACAGTTTAATTATTGAAAAAGGATATTTTTTTGAAAGAAAAAATTGCTAAGGTGAATTGTATTAAAATTAAAAACTTCTGCTCTGCGAAAGACAGTGTTAAGAGAATGAAAAAAACAAGCCATAGACTGGGAGAAAATATTTGAAAAACACATATCTGATAAAGGACTTGTATCCAGAATATAAAAGAACTCTTAAAACTCAACAGTAAGAAGACAAACAAGCCAATTAAAAAATAGAAGATCTGAACAGACACCTTACCGGAGAAGATATACAGATGGCAAATAAGCATATAAATATTACTCAACATCATTCCTCATTAGAGAACTGCAACTCCAAACAAGATTCCATTACATTCAAATGGTTAAAAAAAAAACAAAAACAATAATATCAAATGCTGGTGAAGATATGGAGCAACAGCAACTCATTCATTGTTGGTGGGAATGCAAAAGGGTATAGCCACTTTGGAAGACATAGTCTTCCAGCAATTTACCCAATTGAGCTGACAACTTATATTCACACAGAAACCTGTACATAAACGTTTTAGCAGCTTTATTCATAATTGCCAAAAACTGAGAGCAACCAAGATGTCCTAAAATGGGTATTTTATTTATTAAAAATTTGGTATAGAAAGGCTCAGTGACATGCTTAGGTTCAAATAACATTGACATTTTATTGACCTGAAATTTATGTATTATTTCTGGTCTAATGTATGCCCTTCAGAATATGCTACATTCTTTTTCTGAAATACATCACTCTAATTTATCAGGTTGGCACAATCAGATATATGGCACCAGAAGTTCTAGAAGGAGCCGTGAACCTGAGGGACTGTGAATCAGCTTTGAAACAAGTAGATATGTATGCACTTGGACTAATTTATTGGGAGATATTTATGAGATGTACAGACCTCTTCCCAGGTAAGGGAAATGCTGTCAAAAATTGATGTATGTTTTGAAGTGAAGCAGTTATATTTTTTTCTACCTATATTAAATAAGTCAACTTTGATGTGTTTGTACTTTCATTTAAACCTTTAGCTCATTGCCATCTAGTGTTCAGAAACATTACTAGCAGAAGGATGTGAATCAGGAAAATCTTTTTAGAAAGGACTCCAGGTTTGCATCTGAGTATAATTTAATTAATTGCTCATAATAGCTTATCTGTGTTCAGGTTGGTTTCTCACTGCTTTAGCAGTCATTGTTTTCCTTACACAACCTCTGAGCATTTGAGATCGTGCACTTAACAATGTTTCCTAAATTGACCCAGTAAGGAATTAGAAGTAATGAATTATCCATTGGAACACTTTTCTTCCTGTCTTTTTTCATTCTCCTTTTCTTTCTTTTTGTTTTTGTGTGTGTGTGTGTGTTTTTTTTTTTTGCGGTACGTGGGCCTCTCACTGTTGTGGCCTCTCCCGTTGCGGAGCGCAGGCTCAGCGGCCATGGCTCACAGGCCTAGCCGCTCCGTGGCACGTGGGATCTTCCCAGACCGGGGCACAAACCCATGTCCCCTGCATTGGCAGGCAGACTCTCAACCACTGAGCCACCAGGGAAGCCCCTCCTTTTCTTCCTTTTTAAAAAACTTCTCCCTTGTCATTATGCCTTCCTGCCTACCTTCCTTCCTTTCATGAAAGAACACTCATTTAATGTGAATGCTTATTTGAGGCTTACTTGAAATAGCCAAATAATTGTATATTTTTTCTCCTTTTGTTAAGATGACATCACTGTCATTGTGATATAAAAATTTAAAGTAATTACCAATATGGGCACTGCAAAATGATTCGACATAAATGGTCTTTATCTTATAGGAATAACCACATTAAAAGCATAAGAAAAGGATATAAAGTCAGTTAAACCAGCATTGGACAAATTTATGAAATGGAACTATTTAGTAAAAACAGATTAGTAGTGGGGTTGAATTTTTTTGCTTTAAAAACAGTAAGCATTTAAAAATAGTTTAATTTTAAAATATAATGAAATAATAATTATTTAGATTACCTACACATCAATCCGTTATTACTTAGAAGTATATATTCTAGTTAATTGGAAGTACGGAGTACTCAAAGTGTTTTTCTGGAAATAGCAGTGATGGCAGTAGTATCACATATTATTGAAACCATGGAACTTTTAATTTCTATTATTGGAACTTTGGCCACATATTTTTTAAAATTCCTAATCCAGAATTTCTGGTTTTTAGAAGCATGTCTGACTAAAATGATTCTTGTATCAGCTTTAGTTAGTACATTGCTATCAGCAACATTTTTTGAACAATTACTGATTCAAAGAATATCTGTTGCTTTTGGACTGATAAATAATAAAATGCAATATCAGATGTTTGAAAAATAAGACAATTAAATCTTGTTTGAAGAATATTATTATAATAGAAATATAGGATGAATTGAAATAGTACTAGAAAGAATTTTAAAAGGAAAAAGAAATTGGGGGGTACTTTTAAATGTATACAGAATTTCAGTTTAGGAAGATGGAAAAAGTTCTGGAGATGGATGCACAACTTTGTGAGTGTACCTAGTGCCACAGAACTGTACACTCAGAAATGGTTAAAATGGTAAATTTTATGTTATGTACATTTAACCAAAATTTAAAATAAAAATAAAGGAAAAAGAAGAGAGTTGCAATAAGATACCCTGTAATCTTGGGTATGGAAATGGGGAGGAAGAGGCATATGTGAGAGAAAATGTAGAAAAGGAAACTGTGGTTCTGGTTAGCCATTGGAAGACAGTCTCGGGAGTTGAGAAATATTGAGAGGTCTGAGAAATTGGGTGGCAGCCAGGAGCTTAGGAAAGAGTACTGGTTTACACTGGAAAGCTGAGTTAATTGTGGGAACTTTTGGTTGGGGTATTGATAGACAACTGAAAAAATTGTTATTGAAGAGCTTAAAAGAATGAAGAATTTAAGATTAAAATGATATTTGGGAATTACCTACATAGAGATGGTAATTGAGAATTTAGAAGTGGATGCAGTCCCCTAAAAGAATAAATGAAGAGAGAGAAACATTGGTGAGTAAAGACTGAATATTAGGTGACTTCCCCCTCCCCCATCATAGGAAGACAAATGGACATAGAAGACAAATGGACAGAAAAATAGTGAGGAAACTGACAAATCTTAGTACCTTGGAAGTCAGTGTTAGAAAGTATTAAGAACCAATATTAGTAGAAACATATGGAATTGAAAGTTCAAAAGGAAGTGGAACTGAGGAATGATCTTGGAATTTGAATAGGAGGAGGCCATTGGTATTCTTAGAGGAGTTTCTGTGGAATAGGGAAGACAGAAATATTACAGGGTGTAGGAGGAAAAGAGTGCTAAAAAAGCACAGGCAGAGGATACAGGGTACTTCTAAGATTTTTAACAGTGAAATGGGGTGTAAGTTGAAAAACGTTTTCCACAAACATATGAATAAGCCTAAAGAATAGCATATATTAGTGGAAAAATTCTTGTAAAATATCTTTTAAACTTCTATGATAGAACTCCAAATGCAAGACGTGCTTTTATTATTATTCCATTTTATTGAATGGAAGCATTTTGGTATAAAGGTTGCCTCTCTCTGTAAAATATTAACAATATAAATGAATTAGGATCTATATTACAAAGGAAGAGCAGGAAAGAAGGAAGAAACACAGAAGGCAAGAGAAAGAAAAAGGAGGAAGAGAACAAGCATAATTTAAGAAGGGGATTAAAACGTTCCTAACTGCTTAGAGACATAATTAACAAGTAACAGATGAGAGCCATGAAGATTTAGTAGAAATCTGATAATTCTTAATGTCATTCCATTTCCAAAACAAGATTGTGCATCAGTTTTATTTAGCAAGTTTTCTAATTATAATTTACACTGATTAAAACAAATAAGTAAATTGTATTAAATATTTATTTATTCTACTGAAGAGCATTTGAGGAAAAAATAACACTTGGAAGGTATGTATGTGTGTTGTGTATATGTCTCAGAAAGACAGAAGAGATATATTAGTAAGTATCTTACAGTTCACAGATGGTATGGGTTGAGGGTTTATCATATGAGATTTCATGAAAGAAAGTGATACACTAACTGGCAGGATGAAATACTTCAGTTCTGTCTTTCAAGTTCAGTGTTGATGGTTATTGATCAGAAATAAGTATCTGCTTAAATCTTTATAGAATATGTGAAAATACCATTTGTATTTATAGATAGTGCAATATTCCAAAAACTTTGGGCTATGCTACATAAATTATAGAATTACTCTTTGTAAATCTTTTTTTAATATTGGTGGAGGGCAAGTGTATAGGTTTTTTTTGAATATTCAAATTGAAGCATAAAACTTCAATTACATGCTTTGTAATGTACTTTCTATCTGGGTCGTTATAAATTTTGTATTGTCTCCACGTGAGTGAGATAAGGAAGGCAGACATTTCCATTTTGCTGACAGGAAAACTGAAACACAGAATAGATAAATGGCTTTTCCTAGGTAGAGATAAAGCCAAGATTAGAACCTAAATGCCTTACCTCCTTCCTGGTATTCTTTCTTCTAATTTATCTTGTCATTTTAATGGTATTGGGGGAAGGACAAGGAGACAGGAAGAGTCTATTTCTCTTGTGTTCTTTGCCAAGATTTTGACTAAGCGATTGGTTTTCTAAATGTTGGTCCCAGAGGTCTTCTGTGTGGCTCAATATGTTAATTAAGTTTAATTTGACAACATTTTGTAAAAATCATGTCTTTTATCACAAGCTGCTGATTGTGCATATTGGTGATGAATAGGGTTATTAAACAGTGGTAGAATAGTTAATGATATTTAAAAATCCTTGATCTAGGTACTACTTATTAAGGGGAAAAATCAGTTTATTGACTTTCTGTCAAATGGTCATTATCATAAAAATTTTTGTGACATATGCAAAATCTGGCTAGACTATAATAGAGTCAGTGATGTAATGAGACATAACTGTACCACCCACCCATTTATATTTAGTTCTGCAGACATGTTTGTTGTACTAGATCTTGGACTTTCTCCTCATATTCACCACCTCAATCCCTGTATGGGATAAGAATTCAGTTTTAAGTGTTAAACCTCATGTATATAATAATGTCCACCCCTACCCCCAAATTCACTAATACTAGAAACCATTTAAAAATAGCTGCCCATCATTGTAACTACCATCTAATTTATAACAAACATTTAATTTATCATACAAAGACTATTCTAAATAGAGCTTTTACTAATAGTGCATAAAACCCACAACAGGGTCTCTTTATAATTATAAATTTTACTCTTATCTTTTTTTAAAAAAAAATACACAGGTGAATCTGTACCAGAATACCAGATGGCTTTTCAGACAGAGGTTGGAAACCATCCCACTTTTGAAGATATGCAGGTTCTGGTGTCTAGGGAAAAACAGAGACCCAAGTTCCCAGAAGCTTGGAAAGAAAATAGCCTGGTAAGGAAAAACTAAATTATTGAAAAAGAGGACTTATGATGAAGATGTTCAAATGTTGCTTGAAGCAAAAAATAGATTGTTAATAATGATAATAGTTTTTAGAGTTGTCACTGCCAGAAATACAACTTACTTGATTTGTATGCTATTATATATTTTCAAAGAGGCACTAACTGTTGTGTCTGAAGTTTGCTACATTGGGTAACAGCTAGAATAATTAACATGATAATATTTTAAATATTATTGAAATTCCATTCCATTTATCCTCTTGAGAGTGGTACCAAAAATGTTAATTAGTGCAGACTTACATATTCAAGGACTAATAGAAATTTAAACTGCACCAAAAAGAAAACAAGGTACCGCATATAAATTCTGCTTATTAAAAATGCAGTTCACAACGCTGAAATATTTTCAGAGGCTCATGCCATTTCAGTGAATTGTTGCTCCAACGCTAAAAACATCTTACAAACATTTGCATACAAGACATACATACACACACTCTCAAACTCTTTCTCATTTTTTTTTAACATGAGTAGGATCATCCACTATCATTTCTGAAGCTTATTTTTTTCACTTAGTTTTTCATGTCAGTACCTATATAGATGTATCGCTTTCTGTCCATTTGATCAGCATTCCATTATATGTCATAATTATTGAATTGCCCTCTTATTAATGACAGTACCCTGTATTTCTTATTTTAAACTATTTTTTAAATTTAATTTTATTTATTTTTGTATACAACAGGTTCTTATTAGTTATCCATTTTATACATATTAGTGTATACATATCAATCCCAATATCCCAATTCATCACACCACCCCGCTACCACCACCACCAACACTTTCCCCCCTTGATGTCCATACGTTTGTTCTCTACATCCATGACTCAATTTCTGCCCTGCAAACCGGTTCATCTGTACCATTTTTCTAGTTTCCACATACATGCATTAATATACGATATTTGTTTTTCTCTTTCTGACTTACTTCACTCTGTATGACAGTGTCTAGATCCATCCACGTCTCTACAAATGACCCAATTTCGTTCCTTTTTATGGCTGAGTAATATTTCATTGTATATATGTACCACTTCTTCTTTATCCATTCGTCTGTCAATGGGCATTTAGGTTGCTTCCACAACCTGGCTATTGTAAATAGTGCAGCAATGAACATTGGGGTGCATGTGTCTTTTTGAATTATGGTTTTCTCTGGGTATATGCCCAGTAGTGGGATTGCTGGGTCATATGGTAGTTCTAGTTTTAATTTTTTAAGGAACCTCCATACTGTTCTCCATATTGGCTATTATCAATTTACATTCCCACCAACAGTGCAAGAGGGTTCCCTTTTCTCCACGCCCTCTCCAGCATTTGTTGTTTGTAGATTTTCTGATGATACCCATTCTAACTGGTGTGAGGTGATACATCACTGTAGTTTTGATTTGCATTTCTCTAATAATTAGTGATGTTGAGCAGCTTTTCATGTGCTTCTTGGCCATCTGTATGTCTTCTTTGGAGAAATGTCTATATAGGTCTTCTGCCCATTTTTGGATTGGGTTGTTTGTTGTTTTAATATTCAGCTGCATGAGCTGTTTATATATTTGGGAGATTAATCCTTTGTCCGTTGATTCGTTTGCAAATATTTTCTCCCATTCTAAGGGTTGCCTTTTCGTCTTGTTTATGGTTTCCCTTGCTGTGCAAAAGCTTTTAAGTTTCATTAGGTCCCATTTGTTTAGTTTTGTTTTTATTTCCATTATTCTAGGAGTTGGATCAAAAAAGATCTTGCTGTGATTTATGTCAAAGAGTGTTCTTCCTATGTTTCCCTCTAAGAGTTTTATAGTGTCTGGTCTTACTTTTAGGTCTCGAATCCATTTTGAGTTTATTTTTGTGTATGGTGTTAGGGAGTGTTCTAATTTCATTCTTTTACACGTAGCTGTCCAGTTTTTCCAGCACCACTTAATGAAGAGACTGTCCTTTCTCCATTGTATATCCTTGCCTCCTTTTTCATAGATTAATTGACCATAGGTGCATGGGTTTATCTCTGGGCTTTCTATCCTGTTCCATTGATCTATATTTCTGTTTTTGTGCCAGTACCATATTGTCTTGATTACTGTAGCTTTCTACTATAGTCTGAAGTTAGGGAGTCTGATTCCTCCAGCTCCATTTTTTTCCCCTCAAGACTGTTTTGGCTATTCGGGGTCTTTTGCGTCTCCATACAAATTTTAAGATTTTTTGTTCTAGTTCTGTTAAAAATGCCATTGGTAATTTGATGGCTATTTCACTGAATCTGTAGATTGCTTTGGGTAGTATAGTGATTTTCACAATAGAGATTCTTCCAATCCAAGAGTATGGTATATCTCTCCATCTGTTGGTATCATCTTTAATTTCTTTCAACAGTGTCTTTTTTTTTTTTTTTTTGCTGTACGCGGCCCTCTCACTGTTGTGGCCTCTCCTGTTGTGGAGCACAGGCTCCAGACTCGCAGGCTCAGTGGCCATGGCTCACGGGCCCAGCCGCTTTGCAGCATGTGGGATCATCCCAGACCAGGGCAGGAACCCGTGTCCCCTGCATCGGCAGGCAGACTCTCAACCACTGCACCACCAGGGAAGCCCTCAACAGTGTCTTATAGTTTTCTGCATACAGGTGTTTTGTCTCCCTAGGTAGGTTTATTCCTAGGTATTTGTTTGCAATGGTAAATGGGAGCGTTTCCTTAATTTCTCTTTCAGATTTTTCATCATTAGTGTATAGGAATGCAAGAGATTTCTGTTCATTAATTTTGTATCCTACAACTTTACCAAATTCATTGAATAGCTCTAATAGTTTTCTGGTGGCATCTTTAGGATTCTCTATGTATATTATCATGTCATCTGCAAACAATGACAGTTTACGTCTTCTTTTCCAATTTGGATTCCTTTCATTTCTTTTTCTTCTCTGATTCCCGTGGCTAGGACTTCCATAACTATGTTGAATAATAGTGGTGAGAGGGGACATCCTTGTCTTGTTCCTGATGTTAGAGGAAATGCCTTCAGTTTTTCACCATTGAGAATGATGTTTGCTGTGGGTTTGTCGTAGATGGCCTTTATTATGTTGAGGTAGGTTCCCTCTATGCCCACTTTCTGGAGAGTTTTTATCATAAATGGGTGTTGAATTTTGTCAAAAGCTTTTTCTGCATCTATTGAGATGATTGTATGGCTTTTATTCTTCAATTTGTTAATATGGTGTATCACATTGACTGATTTGCATATATTGAGCAATCCTCACATCCTTGGGATAAATCCCACTTGATCATGGTGTATGATCCTTTTAATGTGATCCCACTTGATCATGGTGTATGATCCTTTTAATGTGTTGTTGGATTCTGTTTGCTAGTATTTTGTTGAGGATTTTTGCATCTATATTCATCAGTGATATTGCTCTATAATTTTCTTTTTTGTAGTATCTTTGTCTGTTTTGGTATCAGGGTGATGGTGGCCTCACCATCACCTGAGTTTGGGAGTGTTCCTTCCTCTGCAATTTTTTGGAAGAGTTTATGAAGGATGGGTGTTAGCTCTTCTCTAAATGTTTGATAGAATTCACCTGTGAAGCCATCTGGTCCTGGGCTTTTGTTTGTTGGAAGATTTTTAATGACAGTTTCAATTTCATTACTTGTGATTGGTCTGTTTATATTTTCTATTTCTTCCTCGTTCAGTGTTGGAAGGTTATACCTTTCTGAGAATTTGTCCATTTCTTCCAGGTTGTCCATTTTATTGGCATAGAGTTGCTTGTAGTAGTCTCCTCGGATGCTTTGTATTTCTGCGGTGTCTGTTGTAACTTCTCCTTTTTCATTTCTAGTTTTAAGTCCTCTCCCTCTTTTTCTTGAGTCAGGCTAATGGTTTATCAATTTTGTTTATCTTCTCAAAGAACTAGTCTTTAGTTTTATTGATCTTTGCTATTTTCTTTGTTTCTATTTCATTTATTTCTGCTCAGATCATTATGATTTCTTTCCTTATGCTAACTTTGGGTTTTGTTTGTTCTTTCTCTAGTTCCTTTAGGTGTAAGGTTAGATTGTTTATTTGAGATTTTTCTTGTTTCTTGAGGTAGGCTTGTATAGCTGTAAACTTCCCTCTTAGAACTGCTTTTGTTACATCCCATAGGTTTTGGATCATCATGTTTTCATTGTCATTTGTCTCTAGGTATTTTTTAATTCCTCTTTGATTTCTTCAGTGATCTCTTGGTTATTTAGTAACATATTGTTTAGCCTCCATGTGTTTGTGTTTTTTACATTTTTTTTCCATTGAATTCATTTCTAATCTCATAGCATTGTGGTTGGAAAAGATGCTTGATATGATTTCAGTTTTCTTAAACATTGTGGTCAGAAAAGATGCTTGATATGATTTCAGTTTTCTTAAATTTACTGAGCCTTGATTTGTTACCCAATATGTGGTCTATCCTGGAGAATGTTCCGTGTGCACTTGAGAAGAAAGTGTAATCTCTTGTTTTTGTAATCTCTTGTTTAGGACATTTTTAGAATGTTCCATGCGCACTTGAGAAGAAAGTGTAATCTGCTGTTTTTGGATGGAATGTCCTATAATTATCTATTAAATCGACCTGGTCTATTGTGTCATTTAAAGCTTGTGTTTCCTCACTACTGTCCTATAAATATCAATTAAATCTATCTGGTCTATTGTGTCATTTAAAGCTTGTGTTTCCTGATTAATTTTCTGTTTGGATGATCTGTCCATGGGTGTAAGTGAGGTGTTAAAGTCTCTTCTGTCCATTGGTGTAAGTGAGGTATTAAAGTCCCCCACTATTATTGTGTTACTGTCGATTTCCTTTTTTATAGCTGTTGGCATTTGCCTTATGTATTGAGGTGCTCGTATGTTTGGTGCATATATATTTATATTTGTTATATCTTCTGCCTGGATTGATCCCTTGATCATTATGTAGTGTCCTTCCTTGTCTCTTGTAACATTCTTTATTTTAAAGTCTATTTTATCTGATATTAGTATTGCTACTCCAGCTTTCTTTTGATTTCCATTTGCACGGATTATCTTTTTTGATCCCCTCACTTTCAGTCTGAATGTGTCCCTAGGTCTGAAGTGGGTCTCTTCTAGACAGCATATATATGGGTCTTGTTTTTGTATCCATTCAGCAAGCCTGTGTCTTTTGGTTGGAGCATTTAATCCATTCACGTTTAAGGTAATTATCGATATGTATCTTCCTATTACCATTTTCTTAATTGTTTTAGGTTTCTTTTTGTAGATCCTTTTCTTCTCTTGTGCTTCCCACTTAGAGAATTTCCTTTAGCATTTCTTGTAGAGCTGGTTTGGTGGTGCTGATTTCTCTTAGCTTTTGCTTGTGTGTAAAGCTTTTGATTTCTCCATCGTGTCTGAATGAGATCCTTGCCGGGTAGAGAAATCTTGGTTGTAGGGTCTTCCCTTTCATCACTTTAAGTATATCATGCCACTCCCTTATGGCTTTTAGAGTTTCTGCTGAGAAATCAACTCTTAACCTTATAGTAGCTACCTTGTATATTATTTGTCATTTTTCCCTTGCTGCTTTCAGTAATTTTTCTTTGTATTTAATTTTTGCCAATTTGATTACTATTTGTCTCAGCGTGTTTCTCCTTGGGTTTATCTTGTATGGGACTCTCTGCACTTCCTGGACTTGGGTGGCTGTATCCTTTCCCATGTTAGGGAAGTTTTTGACTATAATCTTTTCAGATACTTTCTCGGGTGCTTTCTCTCTCTCTTCTCCTTCTGGGACCTCTATAAGGCGAATGTTGTTGCATTTCATGTTGTCCCAGAGGTCTCTTAGGCTGTCTTCATTTCTTTTCATTCTTTTTTCTTTATTCTGTTCCGCAGCAGTTTATTCCGCCATTCTGTCTTTCAGGTCACTTATCCGTTCTTCTGCCTCAGTTATTCTGCTCTTGATTCCTTCTAGTGTATTTTTCATTTTAGTTATTGTACTTTTCATCTCTGTTTGTTTGTTCTTTAATTTTTCTATGGCTTTGTTAAACGTTTCTTGCATCTTCTCAATTTTTGCCTCCATTGTTTTTCTGAGGTCCTGGATCATCCTTACTATCATTATTCTGAATTCTTTTTCTGGAAGGTTGCCTATCTCCACTTCATTTAGGTTTTTTTCTGGGATTTTATATTGTTCCTTCATCTGGCACATAGCCCTCTGCCTTTTCATCTTGTGTATCTTTCTGTGAATGTGGTTTTTGTTCCACAGGCTGCAGGATTGTAGTTCTTCTTGCTTGTGCTGTCTGCCCTCTGGTGGATGAGGCTGTTTAAGAGGCTTATGCAAGTTTCCTGATGGGAGGGACTGGTGGTGGGTAGAGTTGGCTGTTGCTCTGGTGGGCAGAGCTCAGTATAACTTTAATCTGCTTGACTGCTGATGGGTGGGGCTGGGTTCCCTCCCTGTTGGTTGTTTGGCCTGAGTTAACCCAACACTGGAGCCTACTCTGGCTCTTTGGTGGGGCTAATGGCAGACTCTGGGAGGGCTTACGCCAAGCAGAACTTCCCACAACTTCTGCTGCTAGTTTCCTTTTCTGCACGGTGAACTACAGCCACCCCCCACCTCTGCAGGAGACCCTCCAATACTAGCAGGTAGGTGTGGTTCAGTCTCCCCTGGGGTCATTGCTCCTTCCCCTGAGTCCCAGCGTGCACACTACTTTGTGTGTGCCCTCCAAGAGTGGAGTCTGTTTCCCGCAGTTCTGTCGAAGTCCTGCAGTCAAATCCCTGTAGCCTTCAAAGTCTGATTCTCTAGGAATTCTTCCTTCTGTTGCCGGAACCCCAGGTTGGAAAGCCTGACAGGGGGCTCAGGACCTTCACTCCAGTGGGTGGACTTCTGTGGTATAAATGTTCTCCCGTCTGTGAGTCAGCCACGCATCAGCTATGGGATTTGATTTTACTGTAATTGCACCCCTCGTAGCATCTCGTTGTGGCTTCTCCTTTGTCTTTGGCTGTGGGGTATCTCTTGTCGTGAGTTCCAGTGTCTTCCTGTCAATGATTGTCCAGCAGCTAGTTGTGATTCTGGTGTTCTTGCAAGAGAGAGCACGTCCTTCTACTCCACCATCTTGGTTCCAATCTCTATAAGTAATTTCTTGATTATAGTTAAAGAACAAAAGTGAGAAAGTTTTCATTAAGCAATATACATCATTTTACTACATATTTTCACATTTTAATTGTAGGTTGTCTTGATAGGATTAGTATATTTTCATTCTGGATCCAGGGGTCATGACATTTTGGACAAAAGCTAGAGAGATTTTATATGTTTCCAGATAGATTTAGATTGAGTATTTTTTCCATTGGTCATCTTTGTTAGTAGATTACCTTCAAGGTAGGTTTCTGCTTCAAATGAGATTGAAATCTTCAGGTATGAGACAGTTGAAGACCTATTCCCAAGCTCGTATCCTCAAGATTGCCACCAAACTGTAGTCCCTGCTGTGGGAACTGGGGCAGATTTTTAAGAGGTCCCTGACATCAGGTGAGAGGCTGAATCCTTTATCAGGATTCATTAGATGTGCCAGCCTCATAGTATAGTACACTTCAAAGAAAAGTCTCTTTGTGAAATTTCATCTAGTAAAATACAACTTCATCTTCCTTAAATTGTTTTATTTCATCAGAGAAATTGGACTCCTTTTTCTGAAGTATCTCTTAGCAACCCTACCATTACAGGATATGCATATTTTTCTGAAAACTTTTTGCTTTCAATTTAGATGAGGTTGCTGAGTAAGAAATAAGTAGTATTTGGTTCACTTCCAATTAATCCATTTAAAATCCAATGTACTACAGTCAATAGAACTGCTGCTTCTATGCAATGAGAATCCAGTACTAGGGTTAGATAGCAAATACATAGTTTTATAAAACGAGAAATATCCCCCTTTTTTTTCTTTTTCTTTTATTTTTTTGCGGTACACGGGCCTCTCACTGTTGTGGCCTCTCCCGTTGCGTAGCACAGGCTCCGGACGCGCAGGTTCAGGGGCCATGGCTCACAGGCCCAGACGCTCTGCGGCATGCAGGAGTCTCCCGGACCGGGAAATGAACCCGTGTCCCCTGCATCGGCAGGCGGACTCTCAACCACTGCGCCACCAGGGAAGCACCCCCCCTTTTTTTTATGAAGGCATTTTGCTTCATAGTTGCATTGAAATTAAAAAACAATTTTTTATTTATTTATTTTTGCGGTACGATGGCCTCTCACTGTTGTGGCCTCTCCCGTTGCGGAGCACAGGCTCCGGTCACGCAGGCTCAGCGGCCATGGCTCACGGGCCTAGCTGCTCCGCGGCATGTGGGATATTCCCAGACCGGGACATGAACCTGTGTCCCCTGCATCATTAGGCGGACTCTCATCCACTGCGCCAGCAGGGAAGCCCTGTAGTTACTTTTTTAAAAAAAATTTTTATTGAATGATTTGTTTCATTTATTTATTTATTTATTTATTTTGGCTGCGCTGCGTCTTCGTTGCCGCGCATGGGCTTTTCTCTAGTTGCGGCGAGCCGGGCTACTCTTCGTTGTGATACGCGTGCTTCTCATTGTGGTGACTTCTCTTGTTGTGGAGTGTGGGCTCTAGATGCGTGGGCTTCAGTAGTTCTGTCGCGTGTGCTTAAGTAGTTTTGGCTCATGGGCTGTAGAGCGCAGGCTCAGTAGTTGTGGTGCCTGGGCTTTGTTGCTCCGTGGCATGTGGGATCTTCCCTGAGCAGGGATTGAGCCCATGTCCCTTCCATTGGCAGGTGGATTCTTGACCACTGCGCCACCAGGGAAGTCCTCCATATAGTTACTTTACCAGTGTTCTTTAGTTCTTTATATGGCTTCAAGTTATTGTCTAGTGTCCTTTCACTTAAGCCTGAATGATTCCCTTTAGCATTTCTTTCTTTCTTTTTTTAAAAATTTATTTATTTTTGGCTGCTTTGGGTGTTCATTCCTGCGTGCAGGCTTTCTCTAATTTCAGTGAGGAGGGGCTACTCTTCCTTGCGGGGCACAGGCTTCTCATCACGGTGGCTTCTCTTGTTGCAGAGCACGGGCTCTAGGTGAGTTGGCTTCAGTAGTTGTAGCATGCAGGCTCAGTAGTTGTGGTACTCGGGCTTAGTTGCTCCATGGCATGTGGGATTTTCCCAGACCAGTGCTCAAACCCTTGTCCCCTGCACTGGCAGGCAGATTCTAATTTCTCTTTCACTATTGAAGGATAGTTTTCCCTGATATAGAATTCTTGGGAATTCTACAGAAAACACTTGTTTTCTTTCAGCACTTTAAACAATGTCATACCATTGCCTTCTGATTTCCATGGTTTCTAATGAGAGATTAACTGTTACCTTTATTGAGGATCCCTTATACATTTCAAGTTGCTTCTCTTGCTGCTTCATGAGTCTCTCTTTATCTTTGGCTTTTTATAATTTGATTATAATATGTCTCAGTATGGAACTCCGCTTTGAGTTCCTTGAGTTTCTTGGATGTGTAGACTCATTTCTTTTATTAAATTTGGGAAGTTATTGATGATTATTTCTTCAAATATTCTTTCTCCAATTTCTCTTCTTCTGGGGCTCTCATGTGTATTTTGGTGCGATTAATTGTGCCTCACAAGTTTTATAGGCTCTGTTCATTTTCTTCATTCTTTTTCTGTTTCTGCTTCTCTGATTGGATAATTTTTATATCCTATCTTCAAGTTTAGTAATTCTTTTTTTCTCTGCTCAGATCTGCTGTTAACCACTCTGGTGAATTTTTCATTTCAGTTTTTGTACTTTTGAGCTCCCAAGTGTCTTTTTAATTCCTTTTTATAATTTCTATCTCTTTATTGCTCTTCTCCATTTGTTGAGACGTTGTTTTCCTGGTTTCCTATAATTCTTTGTCCATGGTTTCCTTAGTTCTTTGAGCATATTTAAAGTCTTTGCTGGTAACTCCAATGTCTGTATTTCTTGAGGACCATTTCTGTTCATTTCTTCTGTCCTGTTAATGGGGCATGCTTTCTTGTTTCTTCCCATGCTTTGTAATTTTTTGTTTAAAATTTTATGTTTTGGATATCATTATGGGCAAAAAGGAAACAAAAGAAAAATATTCTCCAAGTCTTTGGAGATTAGCTCTGTGTTGGGGCCCTCTGTTAACACTTATCCAGGCCTTTTACAATTCTGCCTTAGCCTTCACTTCCTGCTAGTGCTGAGCCTAAATACTTCCTACTGGCTGAGCCAGCCAGTTATGAAAGATTATAGTCTTCTCTGAGCATGCATCCTGCCCTGGACCTGTGTGTGGTTTTCTAGATTCCCCAGTATGTTTGGAAGCTTTTCAATGGCCTTATTCCCCAAAGTTTCTCCACCCAGCTTTTACTCCCTGACTTTCAGCATTTTTGTTGTGTGCCTCAACTATTATATTTTGCCCCAGGCTATAGTACTTGTTCATTTGGCTTTCAGTGTTTTCAGGGAATGTTCTCCACTTAGTCATAGCTACTTCCCTGTCCTGAGAGAATTCTGAGTTAGGCAGAGCAAAGATAGACCTCTTGAATCAGTCCTTCAGGGAACTCATAGACCTGTCAAAACAGCATAATTCCTTTGAAACAAGATCACTTTTCTCCCTCTGGGACCAGGTACGCACCTTGGGAATATGTGCAGCCATGTTCATATCTGCCAGCACTCCAGGGCAGGGGAGAGTTCTCACCACAGAGTTCTCCTACCCTGTTTCAGTGGCCTTTCTTTTTCCAGTTATATTTTTAGTTGGTTGCTGTAATATTTGACTAACTTGCAGAGTTTCAGTAAAGTTGAGTTTGATAATATTTGCCAAGTTATTGGTGCTTCTTGTGAGGAATGCCCCCCAAAGTTCCTTCCTCTGCCATTTTGACTAAGGTCCTCATAGAATGAACTAGGTAATATCCTCCACTGTTTGATTTTCTGGAAGACTTGTGTAGACTTGGCATTAATTTTTTCTTACATGTTTGGTAGAATTCATTCAGAAAGCCATCCGGGCCTGGTGTTTTCTTGGTGGGAAAGTTTTAAAATACAAATTTACCTTCCTTAACAGATATAGGAAATATTCAGGTAATCTATCCCTTCTTGAGTGAGCTTTGGCAGTCTTTTTTTTTCTTCTTTTAATTTTTTATTGGAGTATAATTGATGGCAGTTTATGTCTTGGAAGGAATTTGTCCGTTTCATCTAAATTTCATCTAAATTGTCAAGTCTGTTCTCAGTATTTGTTTGAAGACCTAACTGCCCATTGGTGACTTAATACTGTTTATTTCATTAGTCTTCTCTTAATGACTTTTCCCCTTATTCTGGGGAATTCAACATTGCTTTACTCTATTTCTGGAAGTTTTATCCAACCAAATTATTGTTTTTTAGACCCTCAAAGTCCTCCTTATAGTCACCCTCTTTGAATTCTCAGTTATTTTTCTAATTTTTCCTTTTCCCAATTTCTTATTAGTAACTTCTAAGTCTTTACTTGTGTTAATGACTTACCAACTATGATTTTAACGTTGTTTGGAACTTGTAATAGATTTTCTTCAAAAAAATCAACTTGCAAATTTTGTAGCAGAACCCATTTATCCACTGGGAACTTTCCTATACCAGCATAGCTTAGAGTCAGTCAGCATAGGATAATGTATAAATTGTGGAGCTATGCTGCCTGGCCTTTGATCTTAACTTTGCCATGTGTCCTAATTTCTCCTCTGGGCCTCTTTTTTTGCATCTGAAAAATGGAGGTGATAATAGTATTTACTTCATATAAGAATTAAATGAGTTAAAACAATCTAGTACAAAGTTAGAACTCATCAATTATTTACTACTATTATTCATCAACAATGATTCTGTGTTAAAAATGGAAACTTCTGGGCTTCCCTGGTGGCGCAGTGGTTGAGAGTCCGCCTGCCGATGCAGGGGACACGGGTTCGTGCCCTGGTCCGGGAAGATCCCACATGCCCGGGAGCAGCTGGGCCCGTAAGCCATGGCCACTGAACCTGCGCGTCCGGAGCCTGTGCTCCGCAATGGGAGAGGCCACAACAGTGAGAGGCCTACGTACCGCAAAAAAAAAAAAAAAAGGAGACTTCTTAGAGGTAGGGAGCAGTGCTTCTGTTTACCTGATTTTATTCATCATCCAACACAATGCCTTGATGACTGTCCTTTTTTGGTCTCATTATTTTAAAAAGAATTTTATCAAATTATTTCCCAACTGTATAATGAAAAGTAACAAATTTTATCCATCTTCAATGTCTCTGTTTCCTCAAGGTATAGAAAACTCAGCGTATAATTTCTAACTACTTGGATATTGGTGTTTCTGAGATTTTCTGGGCCAGCAAGCAGTTGGTGGATGGGGCTCTGTAAAATAGATAGTGCTTTATTTTTGAAAATGAAAGGGTCACTTTTAGTTTTGTGTGTAAAGGTGTCCAGATCTTTGCTTTAGAAAGATTTCATTGTGTATGCTTCAGTGTTGCACTTTATGTTTAGTAAGAACATGGATGAAGCTATAAATTTGTATGTGGGGGTATGCGGTGTATATGTGCTTGAAAAAAAACAAGAGTTTCTCTGGAAGAATACTCAAGAAATGGGTGATGTTTGTTTCCTGTAGAGAGGGAAAATGGGTGGTTGGTGGATAGGGATGGGAGGGAGATTGTGTTCCCTTCTTGACCTTTTGAATTTAGTGACATATTATCAATACATACATTACCCATTTTAAAAATGTCATTTAGGGGCTTCCCTGGTGGCACGGTGGTTGAGAGTCCGCCTGCCGATGCAGGGGACACGGGTTCTTGCCCCGGTCCGGGAAGATCCCACATACCGTGGAGCGGCTAGGCCCGTGAGCCATGGCCACTGGGCCTGCACGTCCGGAGCCTGTGCTCCACAACAGGAGAGGCCACAACAGTGAGGGGCCCACGTACCGCAAAAAAAAAAAAAAAAAAAAAAAAAGTCGTTTAATTAAATGTTTTTCATGCATGTGGTAAAAATTCAAAGAGTTCAAGCAATAAAGCGTTATTTTTAGGGACTTCCCTGGTGGCCCAGCAGTTAAGACTCCGCGCTCCCAGTGCAGGGGGCCCAGGTTCAATCCCTGGTCAGGAAACTAGATCCCACATGCTGCAACTAAGAGCCCGCATCCCAGAACTAAAGATGCCTCACGCCACAACTGAAAAAGATCCCACATGCTGCAACTAAATATCCCGCACGCCACAACGAAGATCCCGAATGAGGCAACAAAGATGCCATCCTGTGTGCTGCAACTAAGACCAGGCGTGGTCAAATAAATAAATAAATATTTTTTTAAAAATTATGTTTAGCAATACAAAAAATACGCAGTGAAAACTCTTACACTCACCTCAGACATCCCAAAACCCCTCTGGAGAAGCAACCACTGTTAAATTCCTTCTGTAGACTTCCAGAAACGTCTGTTTATTACAAGACTATGTGTTTTTATATCCTTTTCTAACATACTAATGGGAATTACTCTACCCACTTAACCTATTTTACTTAGCAATTGGGAACATATACATCTTGCTAATTCTTTTAATGCTGCATAGTATCCATTATACCATAAATTTTTAGCAGATTGCTGTTAGAGGACATGTAGGTAGTTTCCAGCTTTTGCAGTTATAAATGACAACTGCAGTGAACATCTTATACCTGGATTTTTCTGCAAATGTAAAAGTGTAGTTGAGGAATAAATTCCTGGAAGTAGTATTGCTGGATCAAAGGGTAAATACATTTGAAGTTTGTTATTGCCAGATTACCCTCCAAACTGATGGCACTCCCAATAATAATATATATTGGGAGCCTGTTTTCCCATCACTAACACTTTGTGTTACAAAATTTTATTTATCGTTGTTAATGTGGTAGGTAAAAATGGATATTGTTTTGATTTGTAACTAGTAAATAGTAGAGCCACAATTTGAAGCCAGGATCTTAATTGAGCTGGTACTGATACTACAAAGCTGGAACTAATATTCTTAACTACTACATTGTATGTACTGCCTCAACATGGTGAATAATTGAGCATGTTGAGCATTTTAGCATATATATTTTTTAAATTAATTAATTTTATTTTTGGCTGTGATGGGTCTTCGCTGCTGCACGCGGGCCCCCTCTAGTTGCGGCGAGCGGGGGCCACTCTTCGTCGCCATGTGTGGGCCCCCCACCGCAGCGGCCTCTCCCGCCGTGGAGCGGCGTGGGCTCCAGGTATGAGGGCTTCAGTAGTTGTGGCTCCCGGGCTCCAGAGCACAGGCCCAGTAGCTGCGGCACACGGGCCCAGCTGCTCTGCAGCACACAGGATCCTCCCGGACCAGGGCTCGAACCCGTGTCCCCCTCATTGGCAGGCAGACTCCCAACCACTGCACCACTAGGGAAGCCCTAGCATATTTTTAAGGTATTTGCATTTCTTGTTTATGTGCACTTTGTCTATATTCGTATTATGGATTTACTATCATTTTTTTAAGTGTCTTCTTACTGGCAAGCATCATAGAAATAATTGATTCAGCCAGGAAACATCAAGAGATGCTAAAACTAGTGGGTGAAAAGTTGAATGCAGGGCAGGATATTTACAGGGCTTTGAGTACTTCCCCTCCAAACGGTGATTGATTATTAAAGGGAAAATGGAACTTTACAGTGAAGAAACCTGGCAGACACCAGCTCAGTCATGTGATCAAGCTTAACTTCTCTAGTAATGGGAGAAATCAAAAATGTGTACCACGTGATAGGATTCAATGAGAAGAACACAAAATCTCTTCTGTGATTTTCTGCCAAAGATGCAAACTTTGATCATGAGGAAACATCAGATAAGTTGAGGAACATTTTAAAAAGTAACTGGCCTATAATCTTCAAAAATGTCAAGATCATGAAGGACAAGAAAAGTAAGTTTGAAATTATTTCAAAATAAAAAGAAAAATTCCTCTTTTCATAACTTGGGACCATTTCATTTTTTCAAACCAATATTAAAATCCACTAAGGTAAATGTATAACTAGTTTTTAGAGGTATATTTGTCACAAAAAGTTAGTTATAATTGATTCTTGAGTTTCTTTTATGATCTTCAAATCCAAGTCCCTTTTAAATCCATTATATACAGTCTTTCCTCATTATTCATGAATTTCATATTTGGAATTCAACTACTTGCTAAAGTGTATTTGTAGTCCTGAAATCAACACTCAGAACACTGTCCCAGTCATTTGTAGATATGTGTAGAGCAGTGAAAAACTTGAGTTCAGATGTAATGTTCCCAACTGAAGGTCTAACAAGGCCTTCTTGCTTCATCTCTTGTACTGTAAACAAGTGTACTTTTTGCTATGTATTTAATGCCTTATTTTTCACATTTTTGTGCATTTTGTTGGTGATGTCACCGTTTAAAATGGCCCTTAAGTGTAATGCTGAACTACTGTCTAGTGTTCCTACGCACAAGAAGGCTGTGATATTCTTTATGAAGAAGGAAAAACATGTGCTAGATGAGCTTCATTAGGGCATGAGGTATAGTGCTGTTGACCATGAGTGCGATGTTAATAAAGTGATAATATATATTTTAAAAGGTATCTTTAAGTACATAAAATCTGGTTTTTTTGGCTGCGTCGGGTCTTAGTTGCAGCATATGGGGTCTTAGTTGTGGTGTGCGGGCTTCTCTCTAGTTGTGGCATGTGGGTTTTTTCTCTCTAGTTGTGGCACACAGGCTCCACGCCACGTGGTTTCTGTAGTTTGTGGCACTTGGGCTCTCTCGTTGAGGGGTGCAAGCTCAGTAGCTGTGGCAGGTGGGCTTAGTTGCCCCGTGCCATATGGGATCTTAGTTCCCTGACCAGGAATCAAACCTGAGTCCCCTGCATTGGAAGGTGGATTCTTTACCACTGGACCACCAGGGAAGTCCCTAAAATCTGTTTTTTAAAAGGGAGTTTATACCAACTTTTCCCAAATGGGACACTATTGTTCATTGCTTATATATATGAATGCTACAGAATGGGACTGCTTTTGATACTACTAATGAAACTAGTTTTTAAATACGAAGAAAATGCCAGGCATTTAATATTCACGGTTCAAATGAAGCACTCTTACTAGGAGAAAAGGATAAAAAGTTCACCTAGAGATTGAAGACAGACTTGTGCCAAAATTTCATAAAACTCAGAACTCATTTTTGAAGTGGAATTAGTGGATATTGATTGAAATAACAGTGCTGTTGATCAACAATGACATAAATGTGTGGCCTTGAAGAAACATGTAACTTACTACAACTGCTTACTATTGTGGATAATTCTTCAATGAGTCCAGTTAAAGTTTGCTTACATACTTGCTCCTCACCTTTTGAGAAATATGCGCCTTTATAAATCTCTGAAGTCTAAGATATTTTATTATAGTTATATAAAATATTGGTTAAATAAAACTGATTTTTCTTTCACTTCATGTTGCTAAAATCTCAGTATTTTTTGATAAGGTACACTGTTTGACCATGTACTTTATTACAGGCAGTAAGGTCACTCAAGGAGACAATCGAAGACTGTTGGGACCAGGATGCAGAGGCTCGGCTTACCGCACAGTGTGCTGAGGAGAGGATGGCTGAACTTATGATGATATGGGAAAGAAACAAATCTGTGAGCCCAACAGTCAATCCAATGTCTACTGCTATGCAGAATGAGCGGTAAGACCCTGAAAGTTTGGAATCCCTCTGTCAGTATTTAAAACTGATACCAAACAGAGAACAGGAAATAAATACTATTAAACCAGACTAAAAGTGCAGTGATTAACTTGTACAATCTAATGTCATAATTTTTCTTTCAGTATTCCTGTTCTTTTACTGAAGTTTTTGTTTGGTATAAGTGCAAGATGAAATCTGTGTTTTTGTATATCTGACGATATAGTAAAAGATCAGTCTTTCTCTGTTAATGCTGCAAGTTCCCTACAGTAATGAAGGGAAAACATTTTCATAGTTCCAAAAGTTTATAAGCACTTCTACATACTATATTGTCCTGATTATACTTTGTTGGTATTATTTCTCTTTCCCCTGCATTTTGTTTGTTTGTTTGTCTAAAGGAAATAGAATTATGAACTTGCCTATGTATCTAACCACTGCTTCACTGGAAACTAAAGTTTCCAGCCTTCCTATCCAATGTTCTTTCTTTATAGAATGCTACTACATTTACAAGAAAGCAATTTGTAAGGTCTTTTCATCCCATTATGAGCATTATTTCATGAGACATTTCTTTATTAGAACTATGATTTTTGGTTCTAAATAAAAGGGCTTAAAAAAAATTCCTAAAACTTGGAACTTTCAGACTGTGTAATCTGTGTTTCTTTGTTCCATGTTTAGGGGATAAAGTCTTCCCACAAATTTGTCATTTTATCTAAACTGTTATGTTACAAGTTTTCAGAAGGGCATCCAGGAAAGAGTAACCAGAGAAAATTGAGATAAAAACAACTCGATTCTTGAATCATTTTCTTTGCTATTTTCTATTGTTCTAATTTCTGAGAACGATTTGTGTTGTGAACTATAGGCCCAAAATTGGGTTTACACTACTTACATTTAGACTGAATTACCTTCAGCATATAAACGTTTATTCCCATTATATCAGGAAGTCAAGGAAGGTAGAGACTAGCAATTCTAAATATAAATTTTCTCATTTTACACACACCTGAAGATAGTATTCCTCTTCCATCTCCCTTTATCTCTCTGTATTTTCTATGTGCTTTAGTATGCTATTTGCATCTCTCTTAAGAGTCAGCTAGTTTTACTTTAAGTGTTTTTTAACTTTTCTTGACTGGTAAGAAGAAACTTTGATGCTCCTCGTTTCTTTGGCCATTTTTGCCTCCTGTGTTATTCAGCTCTACCCTTTACATGCTGCTTCTCATGTCTTCTAAATAGTTGCCTCCAAATCATGGTTCATCCCACACTCATTCCACTCTAGGTTTCATTGTATTGAATCTTACCCTACATCCCTCCGTAACTTCCTTGTCTTGTGCAGTACAAAAGCTTTTTTCTTCCTCCCCTTCCTGTCATTCCCCTCATAATAACTTCATCAGTCTTTTCTTCATAGCACTTCTTCTCCTTTAGTTGCTGCTTTTCTGCTATAACACTTGTATCTATTAATGTTCCCAATGTTTATACTTGATTGTTTTAGTTAAAACTCTCCCTCACTTTTATTTTATTTTATTTTATTTCATTTCGTTTCATTTCATTTTTCCTTCCAGTTTTATTGAGGTATAATTGATATATAGCACCATATAAGTTTAACATATATAGCATAATGATTTGACTCACATACATCATTAAATGATTATCACAATAAGTTTAGTGAGTATTCATCATGTCATATAAATACAAAATTAAGGAAATAGGGAAAAAACAATTTTTTCCCCTTGTGATGAGATCTCTTCGGATTTACTCTCTTAACAACTTTCATACATGACATACAGCAATGCTAATTATATTTATCATGTACATTACATCCCTAGTACTTATTTATCTTATAACTGGAAGTTTCGACCTTTTGACTGCCTTCATCCAGTTTCGCCTACCCCCACCCTCTGCTTCTAGTAGCCACAAGTTTGATCTCTTTTTCTATGAGTTTGTTTTTGAAATATAATCAACCTACAACACTATGTTAGTTCCTGTTTCACAACATAGTGATTTGGTATTTCTGTATATTTCAAAATGATCACCAAGATACATCCAGTTACAGTATATCACCATACAAAGTTATTACATAGTTATTTACTATATTCCCCCACAGTGTGCATTTCATACCCATGACTCATTTATAATGCAACTAGAATTTTATACCTCTTCATCTCCCTCACCTATTTCTTTCCTCCCTCCAACCCCCTCTTCTCTGGCAACTACCTGTTTCTTCTCTGTATCGGTACCTCTGTTTCTGTTTAGTTTTGTTTGTTCATTTGTTTTGTTTTTTAGATTCAGTGTAAAAGTGAAATCATATAGTATATCTCTGTTCACCTATCAATAGGCACTTGTGTTGTTTCAGTATCTTGGCCTGGCTTTTATTTTTAAAACATAAATATATTATAGTGTGATGCTCAAGAACCATCACTCCCAAGATGTGACAGTGACAGTGAAAAACCCCTGGTAACTGGAGAGCAGTTCTGAATCTTTGATTTTTTATTTATTTATTTACTTATTTATTTATATTTGGGTCTTCGTTGCTGCGTGCTGGCTTTCTCTAGTTGCGGCCAGCAGGGGCTACTCTTCTTTGTGGTACGTGGGCTTCTCATTGCAGTGGTTTCTCTTGTTGGGGAGCATGGGCGCAGGCTTCAGTCGTTGTGGCACACGGGCTCAGTTGTGGCTTGTGGGCTCTAGAGCACAGGCTCAGTAGTTGCAACGTACGGTCTTAGTTGCTCCACAGCATGTGGGATCTTCCTGGACCAGGGCTCAAACCCGTGTCCCCTGCATTGGCAGGCAGATTCTTAACCACTGCGCCACCAGAGAAGTCCCTGAATCTTTGATTTTTTTTTTTTTTTTAATATGAGTGTCACATTCTGCCTTGTACTCTAGGCTCTAAGACCCATATCTAAGACCTTCATTGATATGGCTCAGTCTACCTAGTAAGATATGTTTCTTTGCTAGACTATGCCATTTAATGGAACACTTTGGAACAACCTAAAAGCTTGTGTTCTTTTTACTATTTGGAACTTATTTGGTAATATATTTGTTGAGTAGCCACTGTGTATCTAGAATGGTGGAAACGCAAAAGACACATGCCTTGGTTCCTCCTCTCACGGAACTTCATGTCTCATGCAAATATACAATTTATAAAGATATATTTGCTAATATTACAAAACTATAGGGGAGATCTTTAAAAATAATAACTCTTATAAACCAAAATAATGAACATCTATAAAAATCATATCTAGATTGACATAGGTTTTTTGGTAGGGTTAAATAGTATAAAACTAGCCTTTAGCAAGTTATTAGTTGATACTTGATTAATATTTAATTATAAGATTTTTTCTTAAATAATCTAGAATACTGTGGGTTAGAAATAAAATAAAAAGCAGTTCATACTTTAAAACCAGAGGTGTTAAACTTGGAGAGTCAGTTTGTCATAAATGTATTTTCAACGTGGCCCTTTTTTTCTTTCTTTAAGCAACCTGTCACACAATAGGCGTGTGCCAAAGATTGGCCCTTATCCAGATTATTCTTCTTCCTCATACATTGAAGACTCTATCCATCACACTGACAGCATTGTGAAGAATATTTCCTCTGAGCATTCGATGTCTAGCACTCCTTTGACTATAGGGGAAAAGAACCGAAACTCGATTAACTATGAACGGCAGCAAGCACAAGCTCGAATCCCCAGCCCTGAAACAAGCGTCACCAGCCTGTCTACCAACACTACAACCACAAACACCACTGGCCTCACTCCAAGCACTGGCATGACTACTATATCTGAGATGCCATACCCAGATGAAACAAATCTGCATGCTACAAATGTTTCACAGACAATCGGGCCAACCCCTGTCTGTTTACAACTGACAGAAGAAGACTTGGAGACCAACAAGCTGGACCCAAAAGAAGTTGATAAAAACCTCAAGGAAAGTTCTGATGAGAACCTCATGGAACATTCTCTTAAACAGTTCAGTGGGCCAGACCCCCTGAGCAGTACCAGTTCTAGCTTGCTTTACCCCCTCATAAAGCTTGCGGTGGAAGTGACTGGGCAGCAGGACTTCACACAGGCTGCAAATGGCCAAGCATGTTTAATTCCTGATGTCCCAGCTGCTCAGATCTATCCTCTCCCCAAGCAACAGAACCTTCCTAAGAGACCTACTAGTTTGCCTTTAAACACCAAAAATTCAACAAAGGAGCCCCGGCTGAAATTTGGCAGCAAGCACAAATCAAACTTGAAACAAGTAGAAACTGGAGTTGCCAAGATGAATACAATCAATGCTGCAGAACCTCATGTGGTGACGGTCACCATGAATGGTGTGGCAGGTAGAAACCACAACGTTAACTCCCATGCTGCCACTACCCAGTATGCCAATGGGGTAGTACCATCTGGCCAGACAGCCAACACAGTGGCACATAGAGCCCAAGAAATGCTGCAGAATCAGTTCATTGGTGAGGACACCCGGCTGAATATTAATTCCAGTCCTGATGAGCATGAACCTTTACTGAGACGAGAGCAACAGGCTGGCCACGATGAAGGTGTTCTGGATCGTCTTGTGGACAGGAGGGAACGGCCACTGGAAGGCGGCCGAACTAATTCCAATAACAACAACAGCAATCCATGTTCAGAGCAAGATGTTCTTACACAGGGTGTTCCAAGCACAACAGCAGACCCTGGACCATCAAAGCCTAGAAGAGCACAGAGGCCTAATTCTCTGGATCTTTCAGCCACAAATGTCCTTGATGACAGCAGTTTGCAGTGTAAGTGGAGGGATTGTATAATCTCTCCTGCTTGTCTTTTGGGACCATTTAAGTAACTACTTAGATAGAAACAGATTGTGTTTCAACAGCAGTATTTACTTTTCCACATTTGATTGGACTTCAAAAGTAATTAGACTATTGTAAAGAAAAAAGTAATTTTTTGTTGATAATTAAACAGTCAGTGTCACAATAATCAGAATAATTACCAAATTAATATGTGCCTTATGTAGCTGCTGGTTTATAATGCAACTCACATAACTTTCTGTGAATAGTTGAGATAAAGTACTCACCAGTTTAAAAGATCCAAGTAAAATGATACCAGTATAACTTTTGAAACAGTTTGTTGAGCATATTATATCTATTATATACACATTTAGATTTTATCTGACTAATCTGAATAAATCTTAAAAGTCCAGAGAAAATTCAGAAAAGTCACTATAAAGAAACTATAAAATTGTTCTTGGTTTTTAATGTCAGTTTTTTCAGGAGTTGTGTGTTGAGTCTCCCACATGCCTGTAGCATTGTGCTATGGGACCTCTAGCAACTTAAACAAATAACTTGATGCTTGGTTTATGGTCCTAGAGGGACTGTAACACAAGACAGGAGAGCTCACCAAAATCTTTAACAGTCATCATTGTACAAAACAGTCATCATTGTACAAAATGATTTCTCTTTTAGACCGATAGCACTTACAAAAAAAAAAAACTAAGTCATATTTTATGGTTGTTGTCAAGGACTAAGAAATGGGCTAAAGGGATTCAGCTGTCCAAAATCAGTAGAATCTAGTGCCTTGCTTGAGTGGCTTGTATTATAGAAAAGTTGACATACCTTATGGCAAGGTCCCATATCAGTAAAATGTCTTGTCAGGTTTGAGACGGGGAAATTACTAGAAAATTTGTACTGTAGTGTTTATGTCATTCTTCTGAAAAGTATTATATTCCAGGTGCCTACTTTGATCGTGAAATAGAATGATTAAATGCATTTTGCCAAGTTAGGCTTGCTACCAATAACCAAAGGATTTGAGAATACAATTGAGAACTTGGAAATTTCTCCTCTGTTTTTGCTTTTTGTGGTTTTTCTATATTTTCTTCCTTGCCCTGTGGAATAATTCAACCAATTATAAAAACGTTGGGCTTACAGAGTCTCAAAAATAAGTTGGTTAAGTTTTGCCTAGAAAAATATTGTTTAGCATCAGAAATTTCAAGAAATGTCCATTAGCTCCTCCTGTTTAGTTTGATCTCTTTTCCAGTTACAACCCTAACTTTTTACTTTTTAATAGTTTCTTTATATATAGTTCATTTTTCTGCACTTTTATTTTCAGTAGGTGAGTCAACACAAGATGGCAAATCAGGATCTGGTGAAAAAATCAAGAAACGTGTGAAAACTCCCTATTCTCTTAAACGGTGGCGCCCGTCCACCTGGGTCATCTCCACTGAACCACTGGACTGTGAGGTCAACAACAATGGCAAAGACAGGGCAGTTCATTCCAAATCCAGCACTGCTGTTTACCTTGCAGAAGGAGGCACTGCCACAACCATGGTGTCAAAAGATATAGGAATGAACTGTCTGTGAAATGTTTCCAAGCCTATGGAGTGAAATTATTTTTTGCATCATTTAAACATGCAGAAGACATTAAAAAAAAAACTGCTTTATTCTCCTGTCAGTACCCCCTCCCACCCCTGCAACAAGGACTTGCTTTAAATAGATTTCAGCTATGCAGAAAAATTTAGCTTATGCTTCCATATTTTTTAATTTTGTTTTTTTTTAAGTTTTGCACTTTTGTTTAGTCTCGCTAAAGTTATATTTGTCTGTTATGACCACAGAATTATATGTGTGTGTATCAAAAGTGGTCTCAAAATATTTTTTTAAGAAAAAAAGCAAAAACAATGTATTGCTGATAATCAGTTTGGACCAGTTTCTAAAGGTCATTAAATCAGAAACAAATTAAGACAGGTTTGACTGCAGTGGTGTCTGGTAGCCATGTTTTATTTCTGGGCACAAGCTAGTTTATATGTTGATATGTTCCTGAACACATTATCTGTTGGACTTTCTTTTCTCTTGTGTTTTGTTTGAATGTGCAATAGTCTATAGGCCACAAATAGCTTTCTCATAAGTTCTCTTCCTAACAGAATACACATTCTTCCAAGATATGAACATTTTCCTCCCCCATCCTCCATACTTTCAGCAGGTCAGTTCTTTGACAGTGAATTTTTGCACAAGAGAAGGCAGCTACCTGATTTCTTGCTTTCTCTCTCCTTATGGAGAATGCAAAAACATTGTCTCAAAGGGCTCTAAAGAAGGAACTACCAAAACCTAATTTGAAATGCCATTTCTTTTATCCTTCCAAATCCTAAACATTTCCTTCCAGGCATTTTAATAAACATATTTAGTTCTGGTTTTGGAAGTTCGTAAGAGCATAGAACAATGAGCAAGTCAAATATTAGCTGTTTTCCATTTTATTTTATTTTTTTATATGTATGTTCATGTTCCATATTCATTTAAGTAGCACATTTTTATCAGAAAACTTATAGAGCTATACTTATATGGAATTTTTAAGTAGATAGATGGTTAACACAATATAGTATTATAGCCTTCATTCTCTGAATGGGCCATGTTTGACTCAAACAAAATTACATCCTGTTTAAAATAACTTCAAAAGTAATTCATAGTTTTGAACCTGTAGTATCTTTTTTTTTTCTTTTCCCAAGCAAAGCCTGGTAACTTTATCTGAAAATGATTCCTCTTCCCATGACCTAAAACACTGTGGAAAAATCATTCAACTGGCATGCCAAATCCCTGTGGAAGGAAGGATTGCTGCCAAACCTATCATTTTTGAGCAGCCTGAGACTTAACCTCTCTCTTTTCGAAACTGTTTCTTCACTAATCCTATTTTCATAATTTTTCCATTTGCCAGTTTTTCATATCATCTTTGATATGTGAGCATTTATTATTTACATTATATTAGAATGTACCTTTTAGTGATAACATTATGTATATTCAAATCATGTTGTTTTTTTAAAGCTTCCTTTGCTTCTTTCATTACTGATAATCATCTCTAAAACAATCTCTGCATGTTTTTTTAAATAAAGCACTTTATGTCAAATAAGGGACTTTTTTTATGAGCACAAATTGTTTTCTATCAATTTGCAAACAATGAAGATCTCACTTTTTTTTTTCCAGATTCTCAAGTACTTAGTAGACTTTAATTAAGTTCTAAGATTTCTCTGGGAGATAAAAAAACTGAGAGGAAAACACAAATCCCAAATTCCTGATTGAGGTTTTTATCTCCTGAACAAAATTTTCTCACTCATATTCCTCTATCCACATCATTTAGCTAAAGACAGCCTAAATTTCCCAATTTGCTATCCAAAATATTTATGACTTGTGCATATAAGCCTTCTTTTGTTTGCCATCTACTGTGATCTTATGAAGTGAGATGTTTAGCTACATTGCTGAACGTGGTTTTGAATTCTTAGAATTAACATTATTTTGCTAGTACCCAGGATTTCCACTCTTTGTATTTTATTGGCCTTTCCCTTGATTCAGATCCTTAACATATTTTTCAGTCATCTAGCATAAAAATTTTTCATTTTCTTATTTTTTTTATCTATGTAATGAATTATTTATATGTTTTCCAATGAATTTTCACTTGGTTCTCTTGATTTTCAACGGCTTTCAACTACATTCCAGGATATTACTTTTAAGTATTTCTAGAACATCTCTGAGTCCAAATAAATTATATTCCTTCTCCAATTGGAAGCATCAAAGGTAAATGACCATTTGAGGTCTAACTGATTTTTCCTGACAGAAGAGTTGTCTTACATTCTACTACACTGTGTTTTGGCCAGTTAATTGTAAGGTTTTCAGCATTTTTTGATGTTTAATAGTAAAATGCTTTCAAAAATTGGTATACCAAATTAAAGAACTCCTTATAGTTTCCCATTTTTATGCAAGCATGTTTAAAACAAATAATTTCCTTTCCCCATGTTTTTATTAGTAGGCTCTTGGAAAAGTAGGAGAAATAGTGTAGATCATTTTAATAAATTTTAAATTAAATTGTACATCAGACTCATTTACTTTTAGAATCTGTTTGCCGTTACAAGGAAGCAAGATTACTTAAAATACTCATTTGCAACCTTTATTCATATAATAATAATGTATCTTAAATCTAATATTTAACTTCCATCACAAAATTTTGCATGTAGAAAAGCATTTGGGTCCCTTTGAATTAAAGGCTATTCATTTAATGAAAAAATACTAAAATTCAACCTTAAAAGTATTATAACCCTAAAAGCATCATAATAGGTAATCAAAGTCTAATATTAATTCCCTTAACTATCCTAATTGTATACCAGAACTAAGTCATTGAAAGAACTTGATTTGAATTCAGTTTAGACAAAATGATTGAATTATAATTCCTAAAACGTTCCCTCTTTTTAAATGCATAATTGGAAAAAAATATTGGTGTAAAAAGTTACTGGAAGGCAAAGGAGTAGATACTAATACTAATTGGCCATTTATTATATACTGAATGCTGGGATATATATATATATATATATATACACACACATAATCTCTTTTACTCCTTATACCAACCCTATGAGGATTATAGTTAATATTCCCATTTTACAGATGGGGAAACTGAAGCTAAGAGAAGCTAAGTAATTTGCCCGAGGTCCACATCTAGTATTTGACAAATCTGTGATTTTTAACCTAGGCTTGCTCTCTTCATATCTCTTTCATTGACACCACACTGCCTATACACTGTATGACAGTATGCATAATGGACTGACATTTTGTAAGAAATTTAGTCATTATACCCCAGCACAATTGTGACTTGTATATAAGCCAAACCAGATACCTTAATGACTTTAGAAATTAGGCAAACAAAAGGAGATGTACAGACATGTCTGTAGTGATTGTTGCTTGAGAAAAAATTACTAATTCAAGACAAAATTCAATCCCACATCTGCCATCATGAATCTTAAAGTCATTTCATTTCTCTTCACTCCTGACATTCTTATATTGCAGAACTAAAGGTAAAGTAAATTTTAAGGGAAAAGCGAAGGCTTATGGGAACAGAGACCTTTTCCTAAATTGACTCCATATTTGATTTCACGGAATTAATTTAATGTTCACTTTGTCTCATCAATCCTTTCACTTCATTTTGAAAATTTCTGCTTTTAAAAGTGACTTTAGAAAATTTTACTAATCCAGAGAACTAGTTGAAGAGGATGTAGGAAGGATAGAAGGATAATGTCCTTTTTATATAGCAACTTGTATAGCTTCCTTTCAGGTATCCACTTGTTCCGGAAAATGTGTGTTGGTTCTGAATGTGAAAATAATTAAAGAAAGGTAGGAACACTCAAGTAAGTATGTGTTTCAGTGGGAGTTATCATAAAATTCGGCAAGTATTTTTATTTAAAATATTTTCTAATTTGGCTTCTAAAGCCAAATGAAACACCTGATAGGCTGCAGCTATTTACTGAATTTTCCATTCTATAAACCTCTCTCTTCAAAGTCATTTAAAATGGAAAAAAATTTCAACAAACTTTTTGGGTTTTTTTTTCTTACTTATAAAAATGAATATTTCATTCGAGGTAATTAGTTCCTAGAATGTGAGATTACATTCTATTTCTATACAACCTTTTATATATTTTTATGTTAAACTTACTACCAGTTATATGCAGGTTATTACATAACTAGTCACAGATTGCTTTATATATTACTCTATCTTCCAAGCTAACTTCTTAAACTTAAAATCTGGACACACATGTTAGTTGATTATCTAGACCAGTTATCCTAGAAATTGTATAACACTCCCACAGACACCCACAGACACCCCAGGAGTCTTTTTCAGAGTAGGAAGTTTCTAAATATTCATACCTTTTACTGTCACTTTGCTTCTCAGCAAATAAGAGTGCATTTTAACTTTTAGATTCTGAACTATGTAAACTTTAGCCAAAACTACCTTGAGTGATCCATTCCTAAATATAATCCTTGATTAAGTAAATCTGGCAAATCACTGTTTAAACTAGTTTACACAGATATTATCAAAAGAAGGATTTTCTACAGGTTCCCAGATTAAACTAACATACAAGAAAAGAAAAAATCCCAGGGCATTCTGATGCACCTCCCCATTACTTTCCTTCATTTACCTCTTAGTTTCTGTCTTCACTTACTCTGTCCCTTGGTTATCTGACTTGTAATCTTCTGTGTCAGGAAAGTTTTCTTCATATCTCTTCTGCTTCCCTCCTGATTCATTTTATATCCGTTACTCTTCAGTGTACTTCAGGCTTCTCAACACCTAAGTCTCAGTTCTTCAGACAGAATTGCTTTGGTTCCTTTAGTATTTTCTCCTCAGTTTTATTTTAATACCTACTTATATTTAAGAACACCTAAAATTATATTTTGTTATATTCAATTTCATTACTCCAGTTAAGTAATAGTTAAGTAGGATAGAATTGAGAATTAAGATGTTACCATTTGACAGTGGATCCAACCATCAGATTGTCAGCAAATCAGCACCTAAGTTTATATTTAACATTTTCTATTGTGGAGTTTTATGATTTTATACTCATTAGTTTATAAGTAAAAAGCCATGCATACAAAATTGTATATCATTTTGCTATTCTTTTTTAACCTTTATTGCAGCACGCTTAGCATACATTATGATTGAGCCACAACATTTTACATATTTCTTTGTATCAAATATTAAACACAAAATACAATATTAACTTTCAAAAGCAAACCCTACAATAATCAGGTATTATCTACGAACATTTTTGCAGACCACTTTTGAAATACTCATCATAGTTTTGCAACATAGACTGGACTCTAACAACTTTCATTTAACTTTTAAGTGACTGGTTAAAATTGAGTATTTGTGCATATAAGGAAAAATCTAGGATTTTATCTCATGGCTGATAACATTTGAAAAGTAAATACTTCAGAAGAATTTATGCTGTTTACTAAAATCATGCCTAAAATAAATATTATATCTTGAAAATTCTAATTCCTTTATAACTGTGATGTTCATAGTGTTACTATTAAATGTTGTAACATTCATTTTTTAAACTTGATTTGAGACCCAGATTTTAAAATCTGGGTAAGAGACAAGGAATCTTGTCACATCATTAGGGCGTCCAGTTTATGATTGAATTTTTAAGCAAATTACTGTATTTCAAATTGCAACTTGTTTTTGTTTTTAATGTTTTAAAAGACAACATGTGGGTTTTTTACATTTTATTTGTACCTTTAGATTTCAGAACCATCTTCCTGTTTTAGACTCGCTCTATAGACATATTACTTAAAAACTCAGGGCCCTTTTCATCCCTTTGCACACTGAAAAACTTCAATTGATAGCAAACAAGCAGTTAGATACAGTTGAATTTGTTGCACACACAGTTCATTTAATGTTTCATCTTATGATTTGACTTCATTTACATAAATATAATATCAGCTTTCATTAATCATAAAAACTTGCCCAGTTTTATAATTACTGGATAGAGGGAAATGACTCAATTAACTGGCTAGATGTTGCAGCATATTTAGGCCTTAGAGTTGAAGCACAGTCTTCAAACGATTTCTGTTCTTTGGTTAAATGGTTATACATGATGGGACAAACCATTTCATTTTGTTTTTGTGTTTTTAATTGGAGAACTTGATAAAGTTCCTCTGAGATAAAATTTTTCAAGAGGTAATTTAACATTATTAAACTGTCTTCTAAAAGTGAACTAGTGAGTTTATAGCTTTCGTAGTAGCTTGGATGGTTTCGAGAAGGTAATCTATGGTAACCTATTTATCACATTGTCAGATCCAAATAGAATGTTTCTTTCAGACAAGTTTAAGCTCCAAATTGGTAAGCTGTATATGTATACTTAAAATCCTTGCAGTGAAGTTATTTGTAACCAGTCTCTTGTCTCAGGCTCTCCACCTTATTACCAATCCTCTTAGGTGTGATAGGGAAAACATATTTTTAAAGAAGCTTAACAGTAAGAACACTGAATTAATAAAAGATGAACTTCAAAGATAGGTCCTGGTTTAATATTGAATTGCTTGGCTTCTGTGGCTTTTCTTTTTCTGGTCACATTTATTTATTTAAACAGTTTTTTTATGCCTTGTCATGTTTCCATGGAGATTATATTGTATAAGTGTTTGTATAAGCTGGAATCATCCTTAATTTTCTGTTGATAATTTTTCAAATGAAGATAAGTGGATAATTGTAAAATACACTAACTCTTAGGGTGTTGTAGTAGCTGAAATATGGAAATGTGTAGCTGCCATGCTTTTTCTGAATGGACAGGAGAAACATAAGCTACAGAGTATTCATTTCTGAGGATGCTTTTCTGGAAAAAGAAAGGCTGAAAAATATTAGCAATTCCTCAGAACCCTCTTTCTTGTTAACGGGTATCTTTTGTTGGTGTGTTTTGCTCTTACATTACCAATAGAATATCATATATGAATTTTATAAATAATTGCTTTCAGTTATTTTGCTTTTGTATAAGCCGTCTGAGACCTTGCTATGCTGTATAAGTTGTGTTTGATGGATCGGTGTGAGTATGAAATAAAGCAAATCACTTTTCTTTTGTATTATCTATTGATGCCACTATGAAAGCTGACATTAAGCCACTAAAGAGTTTTCTATGAATAACTGTAAGTAAATGCTTTGATATATATAAACCTAAATAAAAAGATTGTATTGATACAGAGACATTGGAGAAGAAGATTTTAAGAAAGTTCTTTAGGTTTAAAAATGGCTTGCTGTAAAATGGTGCATTATTCCATTTATTAAAGATCATATTAATGACAACAGTGATTGTATCTTTTGATTTTATAAGGTCATCAGAAATTGATTGTTAGTGTGTTATTTTAGGTATTTTGCACCAGAATAGTAACTGTTCCATCTAATATGACTGTCATTACTCAGTATAATACATCAAAAAAAAAAAAAATCAATTAACATTAGAATAATAGTTGCACACTCACTATATGCCAGGTATGGTGTTAGTTATTTTACATATGTTGATAATTCTGACAGCAATTCTACAAAATGCATATTATTATTCCTGTGTTATAAATTAAAAAACTGGGCTCAGAGAAGTCAAACACCTTGCCCAAAACTGCAGAACTGGTAAAGATGAGATTCTAATGTATTTTCCATTTTGCTTTGAACTACAGTTTTCAGTTTCTAATTGTAGGAAGAGAAACTCAAAAATAAAAATGGAAATGACCCAGTGGCTAAATAGAGTAGCCAGGAACATACATGAAACAATTTGAGATTACTGAAAAGTTACCAGGTACCAAAACAACTATCTCTGTTAGCCTGACACTGCATTTGTGCTTCACATCATCAAATAATCTTTTCAATTAGACCTTTGTATTTTTTTTTAATTTTTAAATTTTATTTATTTTTTTATACAGCAGGTTCTTATTAGTCATCAATTTTATACACATCAGTGTATACATGTCAATCCCAATTGCCCAATTCATCAAGACCTTTGTGTTTTTAGAAGGCCTTGTTAAAATGAACTACGAGCTTGTGAAGGCAACATATTGTTTTTGACTCTAGATTAATTCAGTGTATTAAGTGTCCTGGAGCAGGATCCACAGGACAACCATGTATGCCAAGGGAATTTTGCTTGAGGAAAAGCATGGTCTACTTTCAGAGGCTCTGTTGTCACCTTACATAATATTGTAGGGATAATAGGTTTGGAGTACCTTTTTCCTTTTGACTCACATGCCCAACCTTACTATATGTATGATGTTACAGAGTAACATTGCAGTCCTCTACGGAACCCACTGTGTAATGTTCAAGATGATAACTAAATGTCCTTAGAGAAAATATGATGACCTGGAGGAAATGTATAGTAATGACCTGCT
>NW_006797031.1:400370-472963 GCF_000442215.2 Lipotes vexillifer | reverse complement strand
TGTATAGTAATGACCTGCTGAACCTTTTAGTAATGACTTACCACAAGTAAAAGTCTCATTTACACCTACACCTATGTGATCCATCTTCCCAGTTTATATACCTCTCACCAAAGGACAAACTTAGTGAATGATCTTCCTCTTTATTCTTGGTGTTTTTCAAATTAAAGTCCAAATTCCATATTTGGGCAGCTTTCATTTTATTGGTATAATGTGTTATTATTCACTTTCTTGAAATTGAATCATTACTGCTGTACTGATTATGATACGATTCCTGCCCCCCAGGAACTTAAGCCATCTTTTGGAGGAGAGAAGGCCCACCCAGGAAGAGGTTACATCCAATCAAGATGATGTGTGAGTGCCCAAATAAGTGGTAAACTATATGTTCAATATGTGTTTGAAGAGCCAGGGAAGACTTCAATGAGGAAATGATTATTGAGCTGGGTCTTGAAAGGACAGCTGGGATTTCAGTAGGAAAAGTGAAGGCAGAATATCTGAAGTGACCAGAAATAGAGATTAGAGACTGGAAATAAAGCAGAACATGTAGAACCAAACAGACATTAAGACTTTTGAAAACCAGGTTTTGGACTTGCTGTCATAGACAATAATAGGGAGGCCAAAGTTTCTTAGGAAGGAAAGACCTTGATAGAAGTAATTTGAAGTTTGGACTGACAGATGGGCAGGATAGATTAAAAGGGAAAGTGACTCTACTGGGGGCAGGAGAGGAACTGCAAACAAAATGCAATTTCAGTTGTGACCAGTAAGTTCCTTTTTTGAAGGGGCATCAAAAAACTTTTTTGAACACCTGTTGTGTAGCAAGCACTGTAGTGGGAGATAAAAGACACAGCCCACCCTCAAGGTGCTCACAGTAGATTTGGAGAAAATTTTAATTGGAGAAAATTACAGTACAGGTTATAAGTATTGTGATCGAGTGAAAAACTAGGGGTATTATGGATGTACATGGCAAGGTTACCTAATCCAGTCTTACTGAGTCAGAGGCAATTTCTCCTTTTGAGATAACTTTCCTGACTGTCTTAAAATATAAGTAGGAATTAGTTAAGAAATGAGCAATGGCCCTCTAAGCAGAAGCTGCAGCACCCACAAAGCCCTAGAGGCCAGAGAGGGTGGAGCTTTTACTGGGGGGTGGGAGGATGTTAGGTGGGAGTAGAGTTTGGGGTTCTAAGTGATGGTATGGAGAGAGATAATCCAGAGGAGCCCAGATGACACAGACAGGACTGTAACACAGAAGGGCTAGCATACTATGCTAGGAGTTTGGACCTGTCTGGAAGCCACTGGAAGAATTCAAGCAGGGAAGGTTCAAATTAGATAACTGTTTCGATAGGCTTTTAGTCTTCCTTTTCTTGTTGTTTTCTCCCTACTCCAGGCAATTTTGTACTTTGCTGCCAATCATCTTGTCAATACCCTTATCAGGTTGCCAATGGTTCATGCTCCTCGACCTGAAATTCTAAGTTGTCTACCGTGCATCAGCCACTTCCTTTCTAGCGTTACCTTCTGCCACTCGACTCTATAGTTTACAGCTACTTGCTGTTTATCTCCTTACTGGATTGTCAGCTTTTTGCTTCAGGGAGCGAGTCTTATCAGTGTTTCCTGTCTCTGAAATACCAAACTTGATTGATATGCTGATACAAAAATAGTTTTTAAAATATTTTAGATTCTCACCTGACTTCTCTTAATCAGGCTTCTTAGTCCATCTGAGTTCTCTGCGTGCTTGAAAGTAATTTAACTTAAGGTCATTCAGTAAGTTATTTTGTGAGATTCGTGGCACATCTTTAGGGTTAAAATTGACCAAAATGATAAGCACTGAAGGAATGTGTGGGTGTGCTTTATATATATAAATGCAGAGAGCTTTAAATAAATGAATACCAGTATTACCTATAAACTACATTCAGCAGGCATGGTTTTAGAAAAAGTGAGCTAGAGTAAGTGGGTTTGGGAAATAGGTCCTTCAGTTAAATGCTTTTATCTTTTTTGTTTTTTACTATAGTGTCTTTTTCTCTTTACTTTTTTGGTCATGTTAAAAAAAAAACAGTAAAATCACTGTTCCTCAGGTACCCAGCAGCAAGTCTGTGCACCACTTTGACCACCAGGAGTCTCTCTTATTTCATGTTCTAAGAACTGGAGGCCTCTCCATTCTTTTCAAAGACTAGATGTCTCAAATTTGGTTCATAATGTTTTCTTATTGATTATGAATAATAAGCAGGACAGGCTCTGTGAACACTATTTACATTAGAAGAGTCCAGTTCATTTCGTTGACTAAGAACATTTGGGCTATTAGGCAAAAATTCTACAGGTTCCCTTCTCTCCAGAAGAAACAAATACCAGAGCCAGGACTTGACAAACATGACCTTATGACTTCACTGTAGTCCTGCAGTGAAAGATAGTGTACGATTCCTGAAACATTGGAAGAGGTGACTAATCCTTAGTTGTTCGAACGTTTTCATGGAACAATGGCATTTGCCAGAATTCAATCAAAGTTTAGCAGAATTCTATAAAGGCATTTTATAAGCAAAGTTAGGTTTTAGGTTTTTTTAAACCATTTTTACTTTGGCTTTCTTGATATTTTTTTCAAGGACACAATTTCTGATTATTTTTCCTCCTTATATTTTCTCTTCTCTGATTATTATCTACCTTAAAATTTCAGTCGTATCAATATTCAGAATTGTTGACCAGCCTTCAGTATTACTCTGTATGGTATCATAAGAAGGGAAAACACGTCCAGGTTTTTTTTTTTTACTTAAGATGCCTTCAGATGTATAAACTGACAGGAAGTTCCCCAATTATAAGAACTTATTTGGGGGCTTCCCTGGTGGTGCAGTGGTTAAGAATCCACCTGCCCATGCAGGGGACGCGGGTTTGAGCCCTGGTCTGGGAAGATCCCACATGCTGTGGAGCAACAAAGCCCGTGTACCACAACTACTGAGCTTGCGCTCTAGAGCCCACAAGCCACAACTGACCCCACGAGCCACAACTACTGAAGCCCGTGCACCTAGAACCCGTGCTCTGCACCAAGAGAAGCCACTGCAATGAGAAGCCTGTCTGCCGCAACGAAGAGTAGCCCCCGCTCGCCTCAACTAGAGAAAGCCCGCGTGCAGCAACGAAGACCCAATGCAGCCAAAAATAAACATAAATAAAATAAACAAATTTTTAAAAAACTAACTTATTTCGAAATTTTAGGTGGTAAATGAAGCTACTGGTATCTCCTTTACTAAATGTGAAAATGAAACAGGGAAGAATGAGACATTACTACCTCTATCCTGATAAACGGAAATACCCCAAATGATTAGGGGGTGTTGAGCTAGAATAGATCATACCTGACTCAAATGTGAGTTCAGGTTACCTATTTCAGAAATGTTGGATAAATTTTAATATTATTTTGTCTTTTATCTAAATCTGAGCCACTATTTTCTCATGTTCTCAAAAGAGAAATTATTTTCCCAGTCTTCCAAATCTTTTTGGATTTGAGGGCTGTTTCTGTTGTGACACATTTCAATACTTCATGTGTTTTCAAACAAGACATCTTTCAACACGAAAATTTTTAGCAACATCAAGACTGATAGACTCACAATGTAAATTGGTGCAGCCACCATGGAAAACAGTATAGAGGTTCCTCAAAAAACTAAAAATAGCAATGCCAATCCTGAGCATATATCTGGATGAGACTATAATTCAAAAAGATACATGCACCCCTATGTTCATAGCAGCACTATTCACAATAGCCAAGACATAGAAACAACCTAAATGTCCATTGACAAATGAATAGACAAAGAAGATGTGGTATCTATATACAATGCAGTACTACGCAGCAGTAAAAAAAGAATGAAATAATGCCATTTGCAGCAACATGAATGGACTTAGAGATTATCATACTAAGTGAAGTAAGTCAGAAATAGAAAGACAAATGCCATATGATATCAATTATATGTGGATTCTAAAATTTGATACAAATGAACCTATCTACAAAACAGAGACTCACAAACATAGAGAACAGACTTGTAGTTACCAAAGGAGAGAAGGGGTTGCGTAGGGATGGAATGGGAGTTCGGGGTTAGCAGATGCAAACTACTGTATATAGAATGGATAAACAACAAGGTCCAACTGTATAGCACAGGGATCTATGTTCCATGTCCTGCAATAAACCATAATGGACAAGAATATAAAATAGAATGTATACATATGTATAACTGAATCACTTTGCTATACACCAGAAACTAACACAACATTGTAAGTCAACTATACTTCAATTAAAAAGTAAATTTAAGGGCTTCCCTGGTGGCGCAGTGGTTGAGAGTCCACCTGCCGTTACAGGGGACACGGGTTCATGCCCCAGTCCAGGAGGATCCCACATGCTGCGGATTGGCTGGGCCCGTGAGCCATGGCCGCTGAGCCTGCGCATCCAGAGCCTGTGCTCCGCAACGGGAGAGGCCGCAGCAGGGAGAGGCCCGCGTACCACACACACAAAAAAAATAATAATAAATAAATAAATTTTAAAAAGTAAAAGAATAATATCCTCAGGTAGACTGTGTAGGCAAGAACCAAAAAGGGCAGTAATTGACCTTTGAGCAATTTGGGGAGAAGAGGGGAAGTTCCATCCTTTCAAAGAGATTTGCACAAAAATATTTTATATTGCCCAGCCCAAAGCTGATTTGAAGAATTAAAGTAAGAAACCAGAACTAGGATTGCTTTAAATTCAGTGTGACTAAAATTCTAGAAATAACCTCTCCTAGGGTATGCAGAAGTTCAATAAATTACGCTCTATCTAGACCTTCCTCTTAATTAGTTTTGATTTTCTGTATCATTTCCATATCTGACATATAAGAGGAAATTACCTTAACCCCTATTCTCTAAGAAAGGAGTAAAAGCAGGATGAATGAAGAGCTGAACTCAGCCAGCCAGCCAGCTCTGTTTCTTTGGCCTGCATAATATTCAAAATGTGTTTTCATTTAAATGCCTTTTAGGTGGGACCTGGACTCTTCCCCAAACCAGTAATTCCTAATTGTCTTCTACCTAAGATTTACCCATTTATGTCCCCTTCCTAATCTTTGTAACCTTGATTCGTGCTCCCTGTTCCAGGAATTTCCATCCCAGGCATAACATGGAAATAAGGACCTAGAGGAAATGCTTGGCATACTGGGATAAACTTGAGAGGAGAGGCAGCCCCAGCTAAAACTGTGAAGCAAGGCAGCTTGTGTGCTCTCTCCACTGGTGAGCACTCTTCTTCCATAGGAGGGCCACCATTAATCTTATTTCTCCATTCTTCCTTCATCTCCCATTGAAACCTTAACAAGTGTCCAATCCTCACTCATGGGATAGAGGACTACTTTTAAAAAAATATTTTTTAAAGCTGTGTTATCCTAACCCAAAATATCTTCCTTTAAACCCAAACCAAACGTTCATCTCCGAGCAAAATGGGATAATCAGAAATCACTTGAACCCTGCTTGGTTGTTTTTATAATGGCTTCTCTTTCTTAATGCTTTTCTTTATTTTTTTGACTTGGTAGGAGAGATGGGCAGGAAAAGTAGACAAGAAAGGCCACTCTTGAGAAAGAAAAGGTAAGACAAGTTTCACTTCAGCCTTTTAGAATGAGAGGACCAGAGGGAAGAGGCGTTTAGAAATCATTTTCTCCAAGTCATCCCCTGCTTCACGGCAAACTGAACCAGAGAAGTACAGAGTGGTGTTACTGACCTCAGAAACTTGCCTCCATATCCTTCACCTTCATAAGTCAAGACCTATTGGTACTGATTTTCACCTAAAGTTCTTCTGGTTTTAACTCTGGGATATTTATTCTTTCAGTTGCTCATGTCAAAGAAAACAATTGGTGATGTGCTTTTAAACAGATTTCAAAGTTAACATAAAATCTCCCCCATAGTTTTTTCTTCTAAAATCCCCTTCCACTTTCCTGTAAGTCTCTCTCTCATGTGTCTTATTTTGAAAGGCTCTCCTCATTTATTGATGACCTTTCTCTGATTTGTTTTCACCTAAATTGTGTGGCCCAAATCAGACCTTTAGTACCTTCAACTTTAACATTCAATGGATAACTTAAAATTTCATCTTGGGGAAGGTTATTGATGCTACTAATCCTGCTGAACTGGCTTTCCTAGACCAAAAGTTGAGTGAAGTTTAGGCTAGAATTCAAAAGGAGTATGTTTTATTATACAGCATACAGGTGTGCCTCTCTTTAAAAAGCAAATCTGCTACCTGAAAACCTGCCTTTGTAGAATAGAAAGTGATTCTTCAATTAAAAGGATTCAAGGATTCACCAATACATTTATTTTTTTTAATAGGCTCTCCTCTGGTACAAATAGTCTTTTCAGTAACACATTCATCGTGTGAATTAACATGCACTTGTATAATTTGAGAGGGTGAGAAGAAAACTATGCGAACTGAAGCAATATAAGAGCTGTTAATTTTATAGAAAGTAACAATATGTTTTTGTGTCATGTCATTCTATGCTGCTCTTTCCTACATCTTTCTTAATAAGTCTCTACCCAAAGCAAAACTTTTTTTTTTTTTAATATTTATTTAGGCTGTGCTGGGTCTTAGTTGCAGCACGTGGGATCTTGGTTGTCACACGCGGACTCTTAGTTGCAGAATGCAGGATCTAGTTCCCCAATCAGCGATCAAACCTGGGCCTCCTGCATTGGGAGCACGGAGTCTTACCCACTGGACCACCAGGAAAGTCCCCCAAAAGCGAAATTTAAAGGGCTTCATTTCTGCTATCCTCTAGCCTAATAAGCTCCTCCCCAAATAGTGGGCAAATAGGAAGGAAATTAATTCCTCAATTAAAAAATGGAAGTAGTAAATATACTTTTTAATCTCTCTACCTTTATAAGTTTCAAAATAATTAAATTGGTTTCAACTCTTACTCTTTATTTTTTTAAGATTATATTTTAACTAAAACAAAGCAAGAACTTCCCTTTAATTCAAACAGTTCCTTGAAGTTTTCAGATAAGCTCTACCCTTGGCAGCACTGACATCTCAAAGGTGAGAGCCAACACCCAAAGCTCCTTTGTAGCTGGGATCAGAGAACGTTATTTCCTAATAACTCGCATGCGTGTGTGTGTGTGTGTGTTTGTGTCTGTGTGTCTGTGTGTGTTTCAGAGACACAGAGAGACAGACAAATTAAAACTGAGAAAACAGGATCAGTGACTGGAATTCATGAAGCTCAAAGCCCAGATCCCTAGAGCAATGGAAAATCCATTTCCCTTACGTTGTTACCCAGAAGTTAGACGTGGCAAAACATAGGGAACTTACTGTCCTAGAAACACAGCAGGGTACAAAAGGTAAAGGAAGTGGTGGTTTGAGTAGGCTGCCAACTCTTTTCTCCTGGGGGAAGTGGAGGGGACCCTCTTCCCACCTTTTCCCAGGGAACTTAACTGCAGGAGATTCAGTGCTCCTCTCTATACTCACCAATTACACACCTTTGTCAGGTGAACTCAGGAGTCTGCATTTCCAAAATGGGTGGCTTACTTCACAGAATTTATGGGTCATTTAAAAATTGTTGCTTTGTGACTGTGGTCTAGGTCAAACCTCGACTTCATTGTCATATTCTGGGTAGGTATGTTTTGACTTGTCTGATCTTGTATCTTCTGTAAGTAAATAGTTTTTACCAGGTGGAAATAAAATTGTCAGTGTCTTTAGTAAAGTTAGGCTGGTTATTTTGGAAAGAGATTAAATCTTTTTACATATTAGTGACTTTTCAAATTGACTAATTCACACATTCTACAAATACTTTTTGATACCTACCACATCATCATATCCAATATATTTGAAATGTGGAGAGGATTATTTTTTAGCTCCCCTCCTCTATACAACTAATTTATTTTAAATAAGAATCATGAAATGAAATGAACAACAACAGTGGCCAGAAAAGAAATCTGAGGGCAAAAATTTTGTTTCATTGAACTTTCTATCTACCTATCTATCTATCTATACACTCATGACAGGAATAAATAAGTGATGAAATACAGTACAAAAAAGGAAAGAAGTAACTGATACTTTTTATTTACATTAATGTATTTGTTGAAGAGTTGAAAAAAGCATATGCCTATATATTAGTCGATTGATGAATAATGATATTTTAGCTTATTAAATAACAAAAATAACAATTTTAAAGAATTTCAATTTCAAAGGTATTATTCAAATTCAGTAGGGTTATTTCGTGTATGAACTAAACTATGCACTAACCAGATAAAAGTGTTACATCTCGCAGTGTGCACTGTTTCACCATTTTAAATTAAAAACAGAAACAAAACTTTAAATGATCACATAGAGTGAGAGAATAGAAATCATTCTGTATCTTAACCTCTACAATCACGTGTTATCATTTATTTTGAATCTACTGTTTAAATTCAAGAATATGTAATACTACAGGGGTCTGAGATATGAACTGCTCCCAAAATGAGTAGAATAATTCTAAACCATTGTAAACTTACTCTTGAAATTCCTGTGTGTAGCTGAGTCAGCATGTCTAACTGGGATTTCTTCAAATTAACTTTTTCTTAAATTTAATTTTATTTATTTTCTTATACAGCAGGTTCTTATTAGTCATCAGTTTTATACACATCAGTGTATAAATGTAAATCCCAATCTCCCAATTCATCCTACCACCACCCCCACCCGCCGCTGCTTTCCCCCCTTGGGGTCCATACGTTTGTTCTCTACATCTGTGTCTCAATTTCTGCCCTGCAAACCGGTTCATCTGTACCATTTTTCTAGGTTCCACATATATGCGTTAATATACGATATTTGTTTTTCTCTTTCTCACTTCACTCTGTATGAGAGTCTCTAGATTCATCCACGTCTCTACATAATGACCCAATTTCGTTCCTTTCCATGGCTGAGTAATATTCCATTGTATATATGTACCACATCTTCTTTATCCATTTGTCTGTCGATGGGCATTTAGGTTGTTCCATGTCCTGACTATTGTAAATAGCGCTGCAATGAACATTGGGGTACATGTGTCTTTTTGAATTATGGTTTTCTCTGGGTATATGCCCAAGAGTAGGATTGCTGGGTCGTATAGTAGTTCTATTTTTAGTTTTTTAAGGAAATTGCATACTGTTCTTCATAGTGACTATATCAATTTACTTTCCCACCAACAGTGCAGTAGGGTTCCCTTTTCTCCACGAACTCTCCAGCATTTGTTGTTTGTAGATTTTCTGATGATGCCCATTCTAACCAGTGTGAGGTGATACCTTGTAGTTTTGATTTGCATTTCTCTAATAATTAGTGATGTTGAACAGCTTTTCATGTGCTTTTTGGCCATCTGTATGTCCTCTTTGGAGAAATGTCTATTTAGGTCTTCTGCCCATTTGTTGATTGGGTTGTTTGTTGTTTTAATATTGAGCTGCATGAGCTGTTCATATATTTGGGAGATTAATCCTTTGTCCGCTGATTCGTTTGCAAATATTTTCTCCTATTCTGAGGGTTGTCTTTTTGTCTTGTTTGTAGTTTCCTTTGCTTTCAAAAGCTTTTTTATTTATTTATTTATTTTTTGCGGTACGCGGGCCTCTCACTGTTATGGCCTCGCCCGTTGCAGAGCACAGGCTCCGGACACGCAGGCCCAGCAGCCATGGCTCACGGGCCCAGCCACTCTGTGGCATGCGGGATCCTCCCGGACTGGGGAATGAACCTGTGTCCCCTGCATTGGCAAGCGGACTCTCAACCATTGTGCCACCAGGGAAGCCCCTCAAAAGCTTTTAAGTTTCATTAGGTCCCATTTGTTTATTTTTGTTTTTATTTCCATTACTCTAAGAGGTGGATCAAAAAAGATCTTGCTGTGGTTTATGTCAAAGAGTGTTCTTCCTATGTTTTCCTCTAAGAGTTTCATAGTTTCCAGTCTTATATTTAGGTCTCTAATCCATTTTGAGTTTATTTTTGTGTATGGTGTTAGGGAGTGTTCTAATTTCATTCCTTTACGTGTAACTGTCCAGTTTACCCAGCACCACTTATTGAAAAGACTCTCTTTTCTCCATTGTGTATCCTGGCCTCCTTTGTCATACATTAGTTGACCATAGGTGCATGGGTTTATCTCTGGGCTTTCTATCCTGTTTCATTGATCTATATTTCTGTTTTTGTGCCAGTACCATATTGTCTTGATTATTGTAGCTTTGTAGTGTAGTCTGAAGTCAGGGAGTCTGATTCCTCCAGCTCCGTTTTTTTCCCTCAAGACTGCTTTGGGTATTCACGGTCTTTTGCATCTCCATACAAATTTTAAGATTTTTTTTCTAGTTCCGTAAAAAATGCCATTGGTAATTTGATAGGGATTGCATTGAATCTGTAGATTGCTTTGGGTAGTAGAGTCATTTGCACAATATTGATTCTTCCAATCCAAGAACATGGTATATCTCTCCATCTGTTGGTATCATCTTTAGTTTCTTTCAACAGTGTCTTACAGTTTTCTGCATACAGGTCTCTTGTCTCCCTAGGTAGTTTTATTCCTAGGTATTTTATTCTTTTTGTTGCAATGGTAAATGGGAGTGTTTTCTTAATTTCTCTTTCAGATTTTTCATCATTAGTGTATAGGAATGCAAGAGATTTCTGTGCATTAATTTCATATCCTGCAACTTTACCAAATTCATTGATTAGCTCTAGTAGTTTTCTAGTGGCATCTTAGGATTCTCTATGTATAGTATGTCATCTACAAAACAGTGACAGTTTTATTTCTTCTTTTCCAGTTTGTATTCTTTTTCTTATTGCCATGGCTAGGACTTCCAAAAGTATGCTGAATAACAGTGGCGAGAGTGGACATCCTTGTCTTGTTCCTGATCTTAGAGGAAATGTTTTCAGTTTTAGACCATTGAGAATGATGTTTGCTGTGGGTTTGTCATATATGGCCTTTATTATGTTGAGGTAGGTTCCCTCTATGCCTATTTTCTAGAGAGTTTTTTTCATAAACGGGTGTTGTATGTTGTCAGAAGCTTTTTCTGCATCTATTGAGATGATCACATGGTTTTTCTCCTTCCATTTGTTAATATGGCGTATCACATTGATTGATTTGCATATATTGAAGAATCCTTACATCCCTGGGATAAATCCCACTTTCTTTTAAAGTCTACTTTATCTGATATGAGAATTGCTACTCCAGCTTTCTTTTGATTTCCATTTGCATGGAATATCTTTTTCCATCCCCTCACTTTCAGTCTGTATGTATCCCTAGGTCTGAAGTGGGTCTCTTGTAGACAGCATATAGATGGGTCTTGTTTTTGTATCCATTCAGCAAGCCTGTGTCTTTTGGTTGGAGCATTTAATCCATTCACGTTTAAGGTAATTATCGATATATTTGTTCCTATGACCACTTTCTTAATTGTTTTGGGTTTGTTTTTGTAGGTCCTTTTCTTCTCTTCTGTTCCCCACTTAGAGAAGTTCCTTTAGCACTCGTCGTAGAGCTGGTGTGGTGATGATGAATCCTCTTAGCTTTTGCTTGTCTGTAAAGCTTTTGATTTCTCCATCGAATCTGAATGAGATCCTTGCCAGTAGAGCAATCTTGGTTGTAGGGTCTTCCCTTTCATCACTTTACGTATATCATGCCACTCCCTTCTGGCTTGTAGAGTTTCTGCTGAGAAATTAGCTGTTAACCTTATAGGAGCTCCCTTGTATATTATTTGTCATTTTTCCATTGCTGCTTTCAATAATTTTTCTTTGTCTTTAATTTTTGCCAATTTGATTACTATGTGTCTCAGCGTGTTTCTCCTTGGGTTTTTCCTGTATGGGACTCTCTGCACTTCCTGGACTTGGGCGACTATTTCCTTTCCCATGTTAGGGAAGTTTTTGACTATAATCTCTTCAGATACTTTCTCGGGTGCTTTCTCTCTCTCTTCTCCTTCTGGGACCCCTGTAATGCAACTGTTTTTGCGTTTAATGTTGTCCCAGAGGTCTCTTAGGGTGTCTTCATTTCTTTTCATTCTTTTTTCTTTATTCTGTTCCGCAATAGTGAATTCCACCATTCTGTCTTCCAGGTCACTTATCCGTTCTTCTGCCTGTTATTCTGCTCTTGATTCCTTCTACTGTGTTTTTTTTTTTGCGGTATGCGGACCTCTCACGCTTGTGGCCTCTCCCGTCGCGGAGCACAGGCTCCGGAAGCACAGGCTCAGTGGCCATGGCTCATGGGCCCAGCCGCTCCGTGGCATGGGGGATCTTCCCGGACCGGGGCACGAACCCGTGTCCCCTGCATCGGCAGGCTGACTCTCAACCACTGCGCCACCAGGGAAGCCCGTTCTACTGTATTTTTTTTTGCTGTACGCGGGCCTCTCACCGTTGTGGCCTCTCCCGTTGCGGAGCACAGGCTCTGGATGCACAGGCTCAGAGGCCACGTCTCACGGGCCCAGCCGCTTCGCAGCTTTTTTGTGAGTTCCAGTGTCTTCCGTTCGATGATTGTTCAGCAGTTAGTTGTGATTCTGGTGTTCTCACAAGAGGGAGTGAGAGCATGTCCTTCTGCTCCGCCATCTTGAACCAATCACCTCTCAAAAGCATCTTTTTTTGAGCAAATATTTGGTGGATTCCCACATGTTTACTGTCATGAATTCCCTTGGAGTGCCCATTTTCAAGCCCTCTTGATGTGTCTCTCTGAAAATGCAGTTCCTTTAGTGCCCAAATTAACTTTTATGTAAAATAAAATGTTTATTGAAGCATAAGTGATACAAATATGCTAATTTGAAGCTTTCATTAGTGAAACTCAACAATAGCAACAATTGTTACAGAATTTATATCAACAGAAGAATTTGGGGGGTGTAAATCAACTCTACACCAATAAAAATTAATTTAAAAAGTGAATTTGAGTGGGGGAGTAGTCTATCACTGACATTGTTTAGAATTAAAGACGTTTAGAATTAAAGACTCATGTTGATAATAAAAAGCAAAGCAACTCCTAGTTCATTTCTGTTATTGTTTTTAAACCCATCCCCGTATTGTTTGAACCAGGGGGGTACAATTCCCCCTACCCATCCCTGGTACACAGCTGCCTACTAGGCTTAAGGCATGGTGTCAGGCATGCCACATTAGGCAGAACCAATGAACTCTGGTTCTCATGGAACTTCCAGGTTAGTGGGGGAGGTCAAGAGAGAATAAGTAAATAAGCAAGAATTTACAGAATTCCTAGAGCTGTGAAGGAAATAAACCATATCCAGAGACAGAGAGTAACAAGAAGTCTGTTAGGTAACATGGTAAAAGAAGTCTTATGTTCTTGGTGCTTGATGATCAAGAGCAGGAGGGAAGTGACGAGGTTGGAAGGTAAGCAGACACCTGACCAGCTTTGAAGAGCATGGCTTTTATTCAGAGTGCAGAAAAGAAATCCATTCAAACATTAAACAGTGAAATGACATAAGTTTATTTTTCCAGATGATTACTCTGGCTGTGGTATAGAAGCTAGAGGAACAGTTAAAGTATCTCTAGTCTGGAAAAAGATAATGGTGGCTTGGCCTGGAAAGGTGGCAACAGTGTTGGGAAGAATATTAAGGTATGTTTTCAGCAGAAGGGAATGAAAGTGGAGAGTGAGGCATGGGAAGCCGTCAAGAATTACGCCCAGGTTTCTGGTTTGTGTAACTAGGAGAACGGTGGTAACTTTTACTTAAATGGGAAGTTTGGTGGCGGACAGGTTTCCTAATAATGGCTTGATCAGCATGCATCTCTCAATGAGCTTTTAGTTATTTGTTTTTTTAATAGACTTTATTTTTTATAACAGTTTTAGGTTCTCAGCAAAATTGAGTGGAAAATACAGAGAATTCTCCTTGCTGCCGCACACAGCCTCTCCCACTATCAACATCCTGCACCAGAGTGGTACATTTGTTAAAATCAACGAATCTACATTCACACATCATCATCTCAAATCCATAGTTTACATTAGGGTTCACTCTTTTTTTTTAATTGAAGTATAGATGATTTACAATGTTGTGTTAGTTTCAGGTGAATCAGCAAAGCAATTCAGTAATACATATACATATTCTTTTTCAGATTCTTTTCCATTATAGGTTATTATAAGATATTGAATATAGTTTCATGTGCTATATACAGGGACCTGTGCTAGGTCCTTTTTGTTTTTCTGTTTTATATATGTATTAGTGTATATCTGTTAATCCCAAACTCCTAATTTATCCCTCCCCTACCTCTCCTCTTTGGTAACCATAAGTTTGTTTTCTATGTCTATGAGTCTGTTTCTGTTTTATAAATAAGTTCATTTGTATCATTTTTTCAGATTCTACATATAAGTGATATCATATGATATTTGTCTTTGTCTGGCATACTTTACTTAGTATGATAATCTCTAGGTCCATCCACGTTGCTGCAAATGGCAATATTTATTCTTTTTATGGCTGAGTAATATTCCATTGTACATATATACTACATATCTTCTTTATCCATTCATCTGTTGATGGACACTTATGTTGCTTCCATGTCTTGGCTATTGGGGTTCGTGTATCTTTTTTTTGTGTGTGTGTGTATCTTTTTGAATTAGAGTTTTCATCTTTTCTGGGTATATGCCCAGTAGTGGGATTGCTGGATCATATGGTAACTCTATTTTTAGTTTTTTAAGGAACCTCCATACTGTTCTCCATAGTGGCTGCATCAGTTTACATTCCCACCAACATAAGGTTCACTCTTCTTGTTGTACATCCCTTGTTTTTTGTGTTTTTTTTTTTAATTTTTAAAAAAATTTCTTTATTTTTTTTGGCTGCATCAGGTCTTAGTTGCTGCATGCAGGATCTTTCGTTGCCGTGCACAGGCTTCTCTCTTGTTGTGCCATGTGGGTTTTCTCTCTGTAGCTGTGGCATGTGGGCTCCAGAGCACACAGGCTCTGTAGTTTGCAGCACGCCAGCTCTCTCGTTGAGGCATGCGAGCTCAGTAGTTTTGGCCAGCAGGCTTAGTTGCCCCCTGGCATGTGGGATCTTAGTTCCCCAACCAGGGATGGAACCCGCATCCCTTGCATTGGAAGGCGGATTCTTTACCACTGTACCACCAGGGAAGTCCCCATTCCTTGAGTTTTGACTAATATATAATGACATGTATCCAGCATTATAGTATTAAACAGAAGAGTTTCACTGCCCTAAAAATCCTCTGGGCTCTGCCTAGTCATCTCTCCCTTTTCCTTCTCCATGGTAATCACCTTTTTTTTTTTTTTACTGTTTCCCATGGTTTTGCTTTTTCTAGAATGTCTTATAAATAGAACTATATAGTATATAGCCTTTTCAGATTGGCTTCATTTACTTAGTAATATGCATTTAAGCTTCCTCTATGTCTTTTCATGACTTTAAAGCTCATTTCTTTTTAACACTGAATAATATTCCATTGTATGAATGTATCACAGTTTATTTACCCTCAGATGACTTCTTGGTTGCTTCCAAAACTTGTCAATTATGAACAAAGCTGCTATAAACATCCAAATGCTGGTTTTTAGGTAGACGTAAGTTTCCAATTCCTTTGGGTAAATACAAAGGAGCACAATCTCTGGGTCATATTCTAAGAGTATGTTTAGTTTTGTAAGAACTGACAAATTGTCTTCCAAAATGGCCACACCATTTTGCATTCCCATCCTTGTCAGCATTTGGTGTTGTCAGTGTTTTGGATTTTCACCATTCTAATAGGTGTCATGCGGTATGTCATTGCTGTTTTAATTTGCAATTCCCTAATGACATATGATGTTGAGCATCATTCATATGCTTATTTATCATCTGTATATCTTCTCTAGTGATGTGTCTGTTCAGGTCTTTTGCTCATTTTTTAATCAGGTTGTTCATTTTCTATTGTTGAGTTTTATGAGTTCTTTGTATATGTTTTTAAAATCAATTAATTAATTTATTTATTTTTGGCTGCTTTGGGTCTTAGTTGCTGCACGTGGGCTTTCTCTAGTTGCAGTGAGTGGGGGCTACTCTTCGTTGCGGTGGGTGGGCTTCTCATTGCGGTGGCTTCTCTTATTGCGGAGCACAGGCTCTAGGCGCATGGGCTTCAGTAGTTGTGGTGCATGGGCTTAGTTGCTCTGCAGCATGTGGGATCTTTCCAGGGGCCAGGGGTCGAACCCATGTCCCCTGCATTGGCAGGCGGATTCTTAACTGCTGTGCCACCATGAAAGTCCCTCTTTGTATATTTTTGGTAATGGTTATCTGATATATGTTTTGCAAATATTTCTTCCCAGTCTGTGGCTTATCTTCTCATTATCTTGGCTAGCTTTCAGTTTTGTCTGTTCAAACCACATTTTCATTGTAAGTTTTATTTTAATTCAGTCAAATGTCGAAATCTTTTATACTGTGTAAGGCTCTCTTTTCTCTTTTTCAAAACAAATGTATTTTATTATTACAAAAGTAATATGTATTCCTAATGGAAAATTTGAAAAACACATAATTAGAAAAAAGAGGGAAACCTATGAAAAACACTGGTACCTTGACTAATGTCCTTAGCAGTACCTGGAAGCTCCGCCCTTGGCCTGGGCAATTTGACAATCCATGTCGGAAGCCTAAAAATACTACTCACACTTTGAACCAGCAATTCTTGTTTAGAAATATATTCCAAGAAAATAACTGGACATGTGCCCAGAGAGTAAAATACAAGGATGTTCCTAGTTGGAAAAAAATAGAAACAACCTATATTAGTTTGCTAGCGTTGCCATAACAAAGCACCACAGACTGGGTGACTTAACAGAAATTTTTTTCACAATTTTGGAGGCTAGAAGATCAAGGCACCAGCAGGATTGATTTCTTTTGCAGCTTCTCTACTTACCTTGTTGATGGCCATCCTCTCCCTGTATCTTTATACAGTCTTCCCTCTGCATATGTCTGTGTCCAAATTTCCTCCTCTTATAAGACACCAGTCATAGTGGATTAAGGCCCATGCTAAAATCCTCATTTTAACTTAATTACCTCTTTAAAATCCAAACTCTAAGTACACTCACATTCTGAGATACTAGGGTTAGGACTTCAACATATAAATTTTAGGGGGACATGATTCAGCCCATAACACAACCTAATCCAAGAATTGGGAGTCAGTTAAATAAATTATGACTCATTCACCCAATGGTATATACATTCTAGTTCATGTACAAATTTTTAATGCTGCCATTAAAAATAGCCCTAGAAATATATATGACATGGAAAGAATTTCATGATATATGTTGCTCAGTGAAAAGAATAGGCTACAAAATGATATGTATAGTATGATTCTTGTTCTATGTGAAATACATACACAAGTGCACAGACAAATGGCTAGAAATTATATTGGGGGGATGATATGGGTGATTTTCATTTGTTTTATTTCTGTTTACTTATTTATTTCTTAACTGCACATTTAAATGTTTTCCACAATAAATTTTTGCAATATTTTAAAAAACTCCCCTCCTGCCATCCCCCCACACGTCATGACACAAACACTCCAAAAAAAAAAAAAAAAGAACAGGAGGAAATCTACCATGTATATAAAGCAGGTTTCAGAGAACAGGTCTCTACTTAGGTAGTTTTCCTTTAGCCATTTCTTCTCTCCTGCTGCTAAGGTGAGTTTCAGTGAGTTATGAAAGCTTACTCCGTGCTCTTGACTGGTTCTCTTTGCCTCTGTAGTGTCATGGCCTACTCATTTAAAGTGCAATGAAGTGCTCAGTGTATTCTTATTCTTTTTTGGAGGCTGTTTGGAAAGGTTTTTGTTTAATCATAAGACATTGCTGAGGCCAGTGACATTATGATTGAATGATTCATCTTGGCTTAGGGCTTATGATCAGACAGGCTCTGAAATCTATTTTCAAACTTGTAGAGAAAAAAAATTTTAATGGAGTGGGTTCCCAAGAAGAGAGCAGGGTGGATATGTTCAGAGTCCTGATCATATGATTTCTAGCTTAAGAAGCAGTAGGTGCCTATTCATATCTCATTTATGGGAGAATTGACTACAGACATTTTTCTTCTAAAGTCTGTTATTTCTTAGAGGCTGGGCCTACCACTCTAATCATTTTCTTCTAGGCCTGTCTCTCTTCCCCTTTCCCCCACTTCTGTAGCTTGGGTAATATATGCACAAAATAGATATTATTTGAATAAAAGGACAACACCTAAATTAAGACATCATAGAATGATTAGAGGTTACTGGTGCACACAACTCACCATGTTAAGCTTTCACTTTGTATAATATACCTCCATGGCCATTGAAATGCAGCTACTCCCCTGGTTGTTACATGGAGTAGTGACGGATTTAGCCTCACTATACCTGTATAAGTAGGCCATGTACAACAATGGCAGAACTTAAAAATTTAGTCTTGCAATAAAGAGGGCATCTTGTACTAAGCACCTTGCTTACACTTCTGACAAATCTTGAGAATACCTCTAGAATTAAGAATCCTCTGCAGAGGCACATATTTCATAGCCCCTTTCTTGACCTCAATTTCTCAAACAGAGATGCTTATACCAATTTGTTCATTTTCAGAGCAAATGGGCATGCACTCCAGGTTCCTAGCATTTTTCTTTGACCCATGGTAAAATTTGAATTAATGGCTATTTACATCTATTATGTACAGTACTCTCAGTGAACAGCTTTGATATTATAGCGTCTGACCTACCATGCTCCTGGCCAGTAAGTGTGAGTTAGGAATGCTCATCAGGTGTGTTCTTGCAATGATCAGGCAGCCCCTTCTGCTTGCAGTACTTGGAAGTCGGTGGAGATGTAAGAAGAGAAAAGAAACCTGGAAGTTGCCTACCAAGGTGGCTCTGGAAAAACCTTCCTGAACAGACTGGGTCTTGTTTGATCTTTCGTCAGACCTGGCTAGTATTTAGACAAAAGATTATCTGTGAATACAGAGTCTTATAGGTATTTCCTCTAGGCTGACAACTCCTCAAGAGCGTAGGCCACATCTTCTGTGTCCTGAGAGTGCAGGCCTGGCACAGAGCAAGCAGATAAGAGATTAAAGAGATAATAATTATCTCATTGGTTGAAGTCACAATCAACTACCACCTTCATTACATATATATTTTTCTGTTACTAATCTGGGATATGATAAAATTCTATTAGTGTCATGAGACTTAAATACTGTCCTAATACTATTTTAAAGTATTAGAGATGAAATAGACCTTAGAAATAATTTACTATAGAGTACCTTCATTTTGCAGATGGGAAACTGACACCCAGAGAAGTTAAATGACTTTTCAAAGCTACTTAGTGACAGACATAGAAGCAGGAGAATCCAGGTCCTCCTGGCTCCCAGTTTGCTACTAAACACCCCAAAGTGACTAAGAAGACTGCTTCCACTTTAGGTTATATTTTGTTTTGGTTTTTTTCTTTTTCTTCTTTCTCTCTCTCTTCACATGCTTGTATCTCCCTACTTGGACATGAGATCAACAGGCATATCAGAGAACTTAGAACTTTTTAGAAAAGCCAGGGCTGTTGTGTTGTGACCCAGTATGGTAGGGGAGGAGCTTTATCTTTCTGGAAAGGTTTTACCTTTACTCATGTTCTCTGGGCCATAGTTGAATGTGAGAGCCTTGCCCAGGTGTAGGCATCTTTACTACTGATTGGATGTGCCTTGTTCTGGAATGTCAGGAGACCTGAGCTCTCATCTTGGCTCTGTCACACTCCTGTGACCTTGGGAAAGTTAATTTTCCTCTCTAGGCCTCAGTTCCTCCTTTATAAACATGAAACTTGGACTACATAAGCTCGAAAATCCTATGAGTCTACCTGTTTCCACTTCTGAATTATGAGGAATTAAAACTTTTTTCTATCTTTAAAGTAAAAACCGCACCTAATCCCCATGCAATTTGATCACCCTTACATTTTTGTGTGAGTGTTGACAGGCCTTCTCTGCTCTACTTGGTAATAACTGGAATGATTTAGTTTTCATTTCAATGGTTTCAACTATTAGCTTCCATTTGTCATTCTACCAAAGAAGTAATTGGCACAATGGTTAAAGGTGATACATGACTCAGTTCTTTTGGGTCCTGTTTCAAGTGTTACTTTGAAAGTCTCTAGACTTCCTCCCCTCTATCTGTCACTCATCCGGAGTTGGATGGTATCCATGGATCCTATCTTTTTTTGCCTCTTGTGGAATTTATAGAGAGGGCATAGGGTCTCCTCAAGATCAGGGACCCAGGGAGGTGCCTGGAAGGGGGAACATTTTCTCTAAGTAGAGGGAGGGAAAGCTGCCAGGTTGCTGACTCTTGCTGTAGCAGGTGATAAGGAGTTAGCTGCAACCTGACTCCTCTCCCCACTGTGGGGTTACTGGCTTTGTGTTGTCTCGGCAAAGTCCCCTAGACATGTCATGGCAGCCTATCCCTTGCCTTCCTCTGCTTACGTGCCTACACGCCCAGGAATGGAGAATCAAGAGATCAGCTTTCTGGCTGCTCTTGAAAGGATGCCCTGTTAGAGGCAAGTGGCCTGCCTTACACTGAAAATCACCCTGATGTGCAGAGCTGCAGAATGCATAGTTATGTTACCTGCACTTAAAGGAACATAAGACCCAGTGTCGCATTACTTTGTTTGCCTCTAACAGACCCTTCTCTTTTGCATCGACTGTTTCACACCATTAATCACTCAACAGCATTTATGAACACTTGCCTTAAGCCTGAAGGAAAGGTTGAAAAGGAAGAAAAACCATGATCTCTGGCCTTGAGGGCTAAAAAGTTGCTGAGAGGAGACTTGAGAATGCATAAAAACACAAAGTACTACACAAACAAGTCCAAATTAACATAATGCAGAGTATTTCCAGACATATTTAGGAGTTAATTGGCAAGATCAATCTTGGGTGGAGTTAATCACAGAAGGCTTCTTAGAAGAATTGACACTGCTAATTTGACTATATTAACATTCTTAGCTAGAGAACCCAGGGACAAGTTTACAAAAGGTTTAAATGATGAAAGAAAACGCCACTGAGTCATATTCCAGAAAACACAAAAGATGCAAACTAAAAAATGACATGGCAAGCTCAGTGAAAAGGCTTGAGAGAGAATGAGGAAACTAAGCAGGGAATTTGTAGAAATTTACGTGAAGGCTCAGTTGAAGAATTTGGATCTGATAAAATTTGTGATAGGGAGCCTCTGGAGATTCTTGAGCATGGGAATGGTATGTGAAATTGTCTGAGAAAGATTACTCTTCCTGCTATGTATAAACTAGTATGGAAAAGTTAGTGGCGGGGCTCAGGTTAGAGCTGCAGCTATGGAAATGAAGTGGAGGTACACTGGAGGGATAAGATGGAACCAGTGAGCAGAGCTTGACCAATGCTTAGACAATCATCATGACCACCCTTCACTGAGTGCTTTCTATGTGCCAGTCACAGAGCTAAGAGCTTGTCACATGAATTAATGCATTCAAACCTCAACAGAACTGTATGAGAGGAAATTAAATAACTTGCTCCAGATCATGCAACTATAAGTGAGGAACTAGAATTTGTATCCAGGCACTCTGGCTCCGAAGCCACTTAACTACTATCCTAGACTGCATCTCTGAAGTCAAAAAGTAAGGAAGAAAATTACCCTACTGCTGTGGTTGAGAGTATGACCTCTAGATTCAGACTCTCTGGGATGTCTGCCTGTGGCACTGACTAGCTATACACTCCTAAACAAACCACTTAAAATTCTACCCTTCCTTTTCCTTATCCATAAAAATAGGGATAACTGTACCTGTGTATAGGGTTGCTATAAAGTATAAATGTGTTATAGTGTGTACTGTACTCAGCCCAGCACCTGACACACAGTAACTGTTCAATAAGTGTTAACTATCAATGAAATTGTTATTATCATCCTATGTTTTAGAACCTGGCAGGATAGCACTGTAATTGCCAGAATAAGAAAAGGGGGACATTTGGTTTAAGGTTATTTACCACTCACAAGTCCTTTGCTCTTGAGTTACAGAATATTTAGGGATCAGTAGAAATCATACTGAGGGAAGTGAAGAGAAATTGAGGGATGTTCCAAAGAGAAGAGTTAACTGAAAATGCCAGTTATTCAGAGCACTGGAGAAAAACCATGTTAGAAGTGGAGGAAAGGGAGGGAGGCTAAGAATTTGGTTAGTGTGGAACCTGCTTTGTGGGTAGGGAGGACTGGGATTGCCACTTTATTAACTTATATATTGAGCATGAATTTAACTTCCCTTTTGGTTTCTGCTTTTTCATCCTCACTATTAATAGACTATGCACATTTTAAGAAGTAATCTATGCTGGAACTTTTCCTCAGAACTGTGTCTACTTAAAGAGGAGTTAGGAGAGATTTTTTAAAGGACATTGTTTAAAAAAATGTATACAGAAACAACGAGGAGAACATGATAGGTGATTGTCATTGTTCATAGGTCAGAGCGGCTAGTTCTCTGAAGTCCTTTTCTCCAAGATCTCCAAGGAAATATCTTTGTGCCCCATGGAATGACTACTTAAGAGCTGAGTCAAACAAGCAGTCTTATTTTAGTTTTCTAAAGACCAAGTCTGGGCAGGCCTATGCTTTCACTACACGGGAGGGGTAAGTGGTTAAGTTTATTCACATGTGAACTGCCTAAGTCATCTCACAGGCTACCATGGCTCAGTTAGCTCTCCCAACTGACAGAAGACACATACATGGGGGGATAAGCTACTCCCCACTGAATGTAACAGGAAGTAGTGATATGGCACTCTGCCATTTGAATTCACTCTGTATTCTGCCATGGCTAAAAGACACTGAGAAAAGATAGCAGTAATCATTGGTGAAACTATTAGTGCCCTTAAAATTACTCAACCACAAGTATTTATTGACAATGGTGAATATCTGTACAGAACACAGTACTGGTACCTAGTAAAAGCTCACATTTTGTTGATTCTGGCTTGGACTGTACATTTGCCAATATATAGCATTTAACTGCATTTCTTTCAGGAAAATTCCACTGTATCTATAGAGTAAAAGAATAAGTAAGAATTGCCAGGGTCCCGTGGACCCAGGAACAACTTCCCTGGGAGAACACACGGTGCTCCTCAGGCTGTTGCAGCATCATGCCAGCCTCTGCCGCTGCAGGCTCTCCCCGCATTCCATACCCCTCCCTCCCTCCCCCCGACCTGAGTGAGCCAGAGCCCCTAATAAGCTGCTCCTTTAACCCCATCCTGTCTGAGCGAAGAACAGACACCCTCAGGCGACCTACACCCAGAGGCGGAGCCAAATCCAAAGCTGAACCCCGGGAGCTGAGCGAACAAAGAAGAGAAAGGGAAGCTTCTCCCAGCAGCCTCAGGAGCAGCGGATTAAACCTCCACAATCACCTTGATGTACCCCGCATCTGTGGAATACATGAATAGACAACGAATCATCCCAAATTGAGGCGGTGCACTTTGGGAGCAACTGAAGACTTGGGGTTTGCTGTCTGCATCTAATTTGTTTCTGGTTTTATGTTTACCTTAGTTTAGTATTTAGAATTTATTATCATTGGTAGATTTGTTTATTGATTTGGTTGCTCTCTTCCTTTTTTTTTAATATAGATTTTTTTTTCCTTTTTCTCTTTTTGTGAGTGTGTATGTGTATGCTTCTTTGTGTGATTTTGTCTGTATAGCTTTGCTTTTACCATTTGTCCTAGGGTTCTGTCTGTCTGGTTTTTCTTTTGTTTTTTTTTTTAGGATGGTTTTTAGTGCTTGCTATCATTGGTGGATTTGTTTAGTGGTTTGGTTGCTCTCTTCTTTCTTTCTTACTTTTTTAATGACTTTTAAATTTTTTTATTTTTAATAATTTTTTAAATTTTAATAACTATATTTTATTTTATTTTATTTCTTTCTTTTTTTTCTCCCTTTTCTTCTGAGCCGAGTGGCTGACAGGGTCTTGGTGCTCTGGCCAGGTGACAGGCCTGTGCCTCTGAGGTGGGAGAGCCGAGTTCAGGACATTGGTCCACCAGAGACCTGGCTCCACATAATATCAAACGGTGAAAGCTCTCCCAGAGGTCTCCATCTCAACACTAAGACCCAGCTCGACTCACTGACCGGAAAGATACAGTGCTGGACACCCTATGCCAAACAACTAGCAAGACAGGAACACAACCCTACCCATTAGCAGAGAGGCTGCCTAAAATCATAATAAGGTCACAGACACCCCAAAACATACCACCAGACACGGTCCTGCCCATCAGAAAGACAATTCCAGCTTCATCCACCAGAACACAGGCACCAGTCCCCTCCACCTGGAAGCCTAGACAACCCGCTGAGCCTTATCCACTGGGGGCAGACACCAAAAACAAATGGACCTATGCTCCTGCAGCCTGTGAAAAGGAGACCCCAAACACAGTAAGTTAAGCAAAATGAGAAGACAGAGAAATACACAGCAGATGAAGGAGCAAGGTAAAAACCCACCAGACCAAACAAATGAAGAGGAAATAGGCAGTCTACCTGAAAAAGTATTCAGAGTAACGATAGTAAAGATGATCCAAAATCTTGGAAAAAGAATGGAGAAAATGCAAGAAACGTTTAACAAGGACATGGAAGTGCTAAAGAGCAAACAAACAGTGATGAACAACAAAATAAATGAAATTAAAAATTCTCTAGAAGGAATCAATAGCAGAATAACTGACACAGAAGAACGGATAAGTGACCTAAAAGTTAAAGTAGTGGAAATAACTACCAGAGAGCAGAATAAAGAAAAAAAAAAAGAAAAGAATTGAGGACAATCTCAGAGACCTCTGGGACAACATTAAACTCATCAACATCCAAATTATAGGGTTCCCAGAAGAAGAAGAGAAAAAGAAAAGGACTGATAAAATATTTGAAGAGATTAGAGTTGAAAATTTCCCCAATACGGGAAAGAAAATAGTCAGTCAAGTCCAGGAAGCACAGAGGGTCCTATACAGGATAAATCCAAGGAGAAATACACCAAGACACATAATAATCAAACTATCAAAACTGAAATACAAAGAAAAAATATTAAAAGCAGAAAGGGAAAAACAAATAACATAGAAGGGAATCCCCATAAGGTTAACAGCTGATCTTTCAGCAGAAACTCTGCAAGCCAGAAGGGAGTGGGAGGACATATTTAAAGTGATGAAAGGGAAAAACCTACAACCAAGATTACTCTACCAGGAAGGATCTCATTCAGATTTGGCCAAAAAGTTAAAAACTTTACAGACAAGCAAAAGCTAAGAAAATTCAGCACCACCAAACCAGCTTTACAACAAATGCTAAAGGAACTTCTCTAGGCAGGACTGACAAGAGAAGGAAAAGACCTACAATAACAAACCCGAAACAAGTAAGAAAATGGTAATAGGAACATACGTATCGATAACTACCTTAGATGTAAATGGGTTAAATGCTCCAACCAAAAGACATAGCCTGGCTGAATGGATACAAAATCAAGAACAATATATATGCAGTCTACAAGAGACCCACTTCAGACCTAGAGACACATACAGACTGAAAGTGAGGGGGTGGAAAAAGATATTCCATGCAAATGGAAACCAAAAGAAAGCTGGAGTAGCAATTCTCATATCAGACAAAATAGACTTTAAAATAAAGACTACTACAAGAGACAAAGAAGGACACTACATAATGATCAAGGGATCGATCCAAGAAGAAGATATAACAATTGTAAATATTTATGCACCCAACATGGGAGCACCTCAGTACATAAGGCAAATGCTAACAGCCATAAAAGGGGAAATCGACAGTAGCACAATCATAGTAGGGGACTTTAACACCCCACTTTCACCAATGGACATATCATCCAAAATGAAAATAAATAAGGAAACACAAGCTTTAAATGATACATTAAATAAGATGGACTTAATTGATATTTATAGGACATTCCATCCAAAAGCAACAGAAAACACTTTCTTCTCAAGTGCTCATGGAACATTCTCCAGGATCAAGCATATCTTGGGTCACAAATCAAGCCTGGTAAATTTAAGAAAATTGAAATCGTATCAAGTACCTTTTCCAACCACAATGCTATGAGACTAGAAATCAATTACAGGAAAAAAATCGGTAAAAATTGCTAATACATGAAGGTTAAACAATACACTACTAAATAGCCAAGACATCACTGAAGAAATCAAAGAGGAAGTTAAAAAATACCTAGAAACAAATTGAAATGAAAACATGACAACCCAAAACCTATGGGATGTAGCAAAAGAAGTTCTAAGTGGGAAGTTTATAGCAATACAATCCTACCTCAAGAAACAAGAAACATCTCAAATAAACAACCTAACCTTACACCTAAAGCAATTAGAGAAAGAAGAACAAAAACCCCCATGGTTAGTTAGCAGAAGGAAAGAAATCATAAAGATCAGATCAGAAATAAATGAAAAAGAAATGAGGGAAACAATAGCAAAGATCAATAAAACTAAAAGCTGGTTCTTTGAGAAGATAAACAAAATTGATAAAACATAAGCCAGACTCATCAAGAAAAAAAGGGAGAAGACTCAAATCAATAGAATCAGAAATGAAAAAGAAGAAGTAACAACTGACACTCTAGAAATACAAAGGATCATGAGAGATTACTACAAGCAATTCTATGCCAATAAAATGAACAACCTGGAAGAAATGGACACATTCTTAGAAAAGCACAACCTTCCGAAACTGAACCAGGAAGAAATAGAAAATATGAACAGACCAATCTCAACCACTGAAATTGAGACTGTGATTAAAAATCTTCCAACAAACAAAAGCCCAGGACCAGATGGCTTCACAGGCGAATTCTATGAAACATTTAGAGAAGAGCTAAAACCTATCCTTCTCAAACTCTTCTAAAATATAGCAGAGGGAGGAACACTCCCAAACTCATTCTACAAGGCCCCTGATATCAAAACCAGACAAACATGTCACAAAGAAAAAAAACTACAGGTCAATATCACTGATGAACATAGATGCAGAAATCCTCAACAAGATACTAGCAAACAGAATCCAACAGCACATTAAAAGGATCATATATCATGATCAAGTGTGGTTTATCCCAAGAATGCAAGGATTTTTCAATATATGCAAATCAATCAATGTGATAAACCATATTAACAAGTTGATGGAGAAAAACCATATGATCATCTCAATAGATGCAGAAAAAGCTTTTGACCAAATTTAACACCATTTATGATAAAAACCCTGCAGAAAGTAGGCATAGAGGGAACTTTCCTCAACATAATAAAGGCCATATATGACAAACCCACAGCCAACATTGTTCTCAATGGTGAAAAACTGAAACCATTTCCTCTAAGATCAGGAACAAGACAGGGTTGTCCACTCTCACCACTATTATTCAAGATAGCTTTGGAAGTTTTAGCCACAGCAATCAAAGAAGAAAAAGAAATAAAAGGAATCCAAATTGGAAAACAAGAAGTAAAGCTGAAATAAAAAATAAAAAAAAAAAGAAGCAAAGCTGTCACTGTTTGCAGACGACATGGTACTACACAAAAAGAATCCTAAATATGCTATCAGAAAACTACTAGAGCTAATCAATGAATTTGGTAAAGTAGCAGGATACAAAATTAATGCACAGAAATCTCTTGCATTCCCATACACTAATGATGAAAAATCTGAAAGAGAATTTAAAGAAACACTCCCAGTTACCGTTGCAACAAAAAAATAAAATACCTAGGGATAAACCCACCTAAGGAGACAAAAGACCTGTATGCAGAAAGCAATAAGACACTGATGGGAAGAATCAACATTGTGAAGATGACTGTACTACCCAAAGCAATCTACAGATTGAATGCAATCCCTATCAAACTACCAACGGCATTTTTCACAGAACTAGAGCAAAAAATTTCACAATTTGTATGGAAACACAAAAGACCCCGAATAGCCAAAGCAATCTTGAGAAAGAAAAATGGAGCTGGAGGAATCAGACTCCCTCTCTTCAGACTATACTACAGGGCTTCCCTGGTGGTGCAGTGGTTGAGAGTCCGCCTGCCAATGCAGGGGACACGGGTTTGTGCCCCAGTCCGGGAGGATCCCACATGCCGTGGAGCGGCTGCGCCTGTGAGCCATGGCCACTGAGCCTGCGTGTCCAGAAGCCTGTGCTCCGCAACGGGAGAGGCCACAACAGTGGGAGGCCCGCGTACCACAAAACAAACAAACAAACAAACAGACTATACTACAAAGCTACAGTAATCAAGACAGTATGGTACTGGCACAAAAACAGAAATAGAGATCAATGGAACAGGATAGAAAGCCCAGAGATAAATCCACACACATATGGTTACCTTATTTTTGATAAAGGAGGCAAGGATATATAATGGAGAAAAGACACCCTCTTCAATAAGTGGTTCTGGGAATACTGGACATCTACATGTAAAAGAATGAAATTAGAACACTCCTGAACACCACACACAAAAATAAACTAAAAATAGATTAAAGTCCTAAATGTAAGGGCAGACAATTTAAAACTCTTAGTGGAAAACACAGGCAGCACACTCTATGACATAAATCACAGCAAGATCCTTTTTGACCCACCTCCTAGAGAAATGGAAATAAAAACAAAAATGAACAAATGGGACCTAATGAAACTTAAAAGCTTTTGCACAGCAAAGGAAACCATAAACAAGACAAAAAGACAACCCTCAGACTGGGAGAAAATATCTGCAAATGAAGCAACTGACAAAGGATCAATCTCCAAAATTTACAATCAGCTCATGCAGCTCAATAACAAAAATCAAACAACCCAATCCAAAAAAGGGCAGAAGACCTAAATAGACATTTCTCCAAAGAAGATATACAGATTGCCAACAAACACATGAAAGACTGCTCAACATCACTAATCATTAGAGAAATGCAAATCAGTACTACAGTGAGGTATCACCTCACACCAGTCAGAATGGCCATCATCAAAAATCTGCAAAAAATAAATGCTGGAGAGGGTGTGGAGAAAAGGGAACACTCTTGCACTGTTGGTGGGAATGTAAACCGATACAGCCACTATGGAGAACAGTATGGAGGTTCCTTAAAAATCTAAAAATAGGACTACCATACGACCCAGCAATTCCACTACTGGGCATATACCCTGAGAAAACCATAATTCAAAAAGAGTTATGTACCACAATGTTCATTGCAGCTCTCTTTATAATGGCCAGGACATGGAAGCAACCTAAGTGTCCGTCGACAGATGAATGGATAAAGAAGGTGTGGCACTTATATACAATGGCATATTACTCAGCCATAAAAATAAACGAAATTGAGTTATTTGTAGTGAGGTGGATGGACCTAGAGTCTGTCATACAGAGTGAAGTAAGTCCGAAAGAGAAAAACAAATACTGTATGCTAACACATATATGTGTAATCTAAAGAAGAAAAAAAAAGGGTTGTGAAGAACCTAGGGGCAGGACCGAAATAAAGACGCAGACGTAGAGAATGGACTTGAGGACACGGGGAGTGGGAAGGGGAAGCTGGGATGAAGTGAGAGAGTGAGATGGACATATATACACTATCAAATGTAAAATACATACTTAGTGGGAAGCAGCCACATGGCATCGGGAGATCAGCTCGGTGCTTTGTGACCACCTAGAGGGGTGGGATAGGGAGGGTGGGAGGAGATGCAAGAGGCAGGAGATATGGGGTTATATGTATATGTATTCACTTTGTTATACGCAGAAACTAACACACCATTGTAAAACAATTATACTCCAATAAAGATGTTAAAAAGATAGTAATAATAAGTAAGAAGAATTGATTAGGTACAATGTAGATTGAGTGTATTTTTTCTCTTCTGTTTCCCTCTGTTAAGAAATCCAGTTCAGCAATGGTACAATGACTGCTATTACACAGCAATAATTGGTGTCTATGAGCTCATGTTGAGTGCTTGTTACAGAATTTGAAAGGGCAAGGCATATTTCGTGTACCAGTCCTCAACTATCTCCATCAAGCTGTCACCATAGAGACAGAAATCTTAAGACTTCCTACAATCATTTGAGAAGAGAAATGTCTATTTCTGGCTGAGGCTTGGCCTCACTGGCGTAGAGTTTATGAGGAATTTCTTACTGCTTACTATGTAGTATGGAATTTAGGACAAAATATGGAGCAACTTTATGGGGTAAGAGGATCAGCAATATTAAAAAAGGAAAAACCTACTTTGATTAGCATAGAGCTAGATCCTACAAATCAGTTATGACCGGGATATAATTTAGCTACTTTAGAAGAACTTATCTTCATGTTCTGTGGCCTGACTCTCTCTGGAGTGTGGTTGAATAGTTTCTTGCCATAATTATTCCCATAACTTACAGAGCAATCACCACCCTGAGATCAGGTCTCCCACGAACAATTAAGTCATAAACTCAAATATCAGTTACCAAAGATCATCTGGCTTAAAGAATTTTCTTAGCTGCTACTTCCTTAGGTCTTTATAGATAAATAAGACCAAGTACCTCTTTGTAAGTTTCCGTTTTTGCCTCTACTGCAATACCAATCAAATGGCCTTTATGGAGAATCTAATTTTGTTTTCTAGAAAGATGAGAAATTCTAATCTTTCCCATAGCCTGTGTTAGCACTAATTCTGAAGCCAAGTAGGACCCATGGAAAAGAAGGATTTATTTCAGTCTATTTTACCTCTTGGAATATTAATTCCGTGAGAAAACACTTTATTAAATTCTGCTGACATTTAAAGCTTATAAAATACATTTGCCTGATTCTTTTAAACCACATTAAACTTTTTTCTTTGGATACTTCCAAAATTGCATTGGAATCTATCAAATTTTAAAACAGTTACCCTTGGATACCACAATTTCACCTCAAGGAATTTCTTCCAGAAAAATATTCCCATTAAATGAAAGTCTATTCTGAACTTTAAGCTATTCAGCCTAATTCCTGCACTTGATCCCAGGAACGCCAGAAAAGAGACTGGTGGATTCTCTTTTGAAAAAAATGTAACATCTCAAGAGAAATTATATTTGGGGGCCCTACAGTGAAGCAGGTGGATTCCTGCTTGATGACCCCAAAGTAAAGCCCACCAACAGACAAGCCCCATTTGAGTACTCAGAACTAACAATCAGCTATTATGTGAAAGTCACTTGACGTTTGAGGAATGTCTCCATCATGAAAGGCAGATACCAAAACAAAGGGATTTGGGGGAAAAAAGAGACAATGCAGGAAGATAAATTATATCCATGAAACATGAATAAACAACAATGGCATGCTATAAAAAAAAGGAATGATCAGAAAATAAAGGGAGCTTTTGGAAATGAAAAATATGGTTTCCTATGAAAGGAAATTTGTAGAAGTGTTGGGAGATGAAGACAAGGAAATTTCCCAGGAGGTAGATCCAAGAGATGATACAGTAAGAGAAAACTTAAGAGAATGTTAGAGGGTTAGTCCAGGAAGTTCAATATTTCTTGGAAAATGGAGAGAGAGAGAGAGAGAGAGAGAGAGAGAGAGAGAGAGAGAGCGAGCACAGACTATATAAATCAGAGTCCTAACAGCAAACCCAATTCACCCTACATGGTTCTGATAAAGTGATTTTTATGAAGGGACTCCTTATGGAAGTGTGAGCAGTAAGGATTAAGGGAACAAACAAGGGTGGTATAGTATCCAGAGACTAGCAACAATGAGAAGCTGTTACACTCCCAGGGCTGAAGGGGCAAGGTTGGAGGAGGTGTTATAAATGGAGCCCAGCGAGAACTGCAGCCAAGGAGGTAGAGACTCCCAGCAGGAGACATAGCTACTGCCCAAGAGATGTGGCTTTACATCAGGAATACAGCAGGGAGGAAACACTCTGACTTCTCTCTCTTCTTGTGATCTGATCGCACATTGGCCAAACCTAACCAGAAACCAGCTGATACAGTCTACTGGGGTCATTCTCTCAGAGCAGGTCAGGGCTAGTATGTGAGGGGAAATAAATTATTGAAGAATAATACAATAGCATTTTCCCATCTGAAAACCATCTATGACCATCCCAGAGAATTAAAAAAAAAAAAAAAAAAGCCCTACGTAAGCACAATATAATGAAATTTCACAACACCATTAACAATGAGAAGATCTTAAAAGCTTCCAGAGAGGAAAAAGCATCATATATAAAGGATCAGAAATCACAAAGGCATTGGCTTGATCAACAACACTGAATGCTATATGACAGCGGAGCAATGTTTTCAAATTTCTGAGGAAACATCCTTTCCAAGCCAAATCACTAGTTAATTGTAAGGATGGAATAAAGACATTTGCAAACATGCAATGTCACAAAAAATTTACCCTCTAGACACCCTTTCTTAGGAAGCTATTACAAAACAAAGGAGTAAACAAGCAAACAAAAACAGAAGTCCCTGGGTTGCGAGAACATGATATATGCATAGCCAAGAAGTGAAGAGAAATCCCTGGCTGACAGCTATGCAGAAGACCTAGAATATTTCTAGTTTAAACAGAGCAGGAGAGAAGTCTCCGTTAAGACGTCTTTAAGGAAAAAGACAAACCACTAATCATTTTCAGAGAGATATAACAACTCTTTGGAGGGTTTGAGACGGGCAATGAAAACAAATGATTATTTAAGAAAATCAGCCTTCTAAAGCTATTTGATTTCTTAATTTGTGTATACATATTGCTTTTATACATTAAATTTAAAATACTCTTACAAGAATGCAAAGTATAAGTGCAAAGATATCATTACAACATTGTGTGTTATATCAGAAAGTTGAAAATAACCTAAATGACCATTAGTGAAAGATTGGTTAAATTATGGTGCTGCCCAATGACAGAATACTACATATCCTTGAAAAGGAATGAAAGAGAGTCTAGATGTATACTGAGTGAAAAGATGTCCTAGATATATGTTTAAGGGAAAAAAAATAGGTTTCAAAACTTGTATCCATGATGGGACCGTTTTTTAAAGTAAAAAAAAAAAAATCTTCTAAATATGTATTACTTTATACATAGGAAAAATAAAAGCTTGGAGAACCTTGGATTTTTATTTTCTAATTAAAATTTTTGGTATTGAGTTGTTGTTTATAATGAGGATGGACTGCATGTACTCAGAAAAATCAACACAGATGAATTTTTAATTTAATTTATTTTTATTGAAGTATAGCCGATTTACAATGTGCCAATCTCTGCTGTACAGCAAAGTGACTCAGTTATACACATATAGACATTCTTGTTTTTATATTCTTTTCCATTATGGTTTATCAAAGGATACTGAATATCATCCTATATATAATAGTTTCAGATGAATTTTTAATAAGATTACTTTGGGGCTTAGAAATCAATTTTTCCATGCCTTCAGTTAACAATATTCATCAAACTATTGTGTTTGGTACTGGAGAGACAGAGATGAATAAAATATATTTCCTGCCTTCAATTTTTTTTTTTTTTGGATTAAGCTATGGGTTTTTTTTTATTTATTTTTTTAACATCTTTATTGGGGTATAATTGCTTTACAATGCTGTGTTAGTTTCTGCTATATAACAAAGTGAATCAGCTATACGTATACATATATCCCCATATCCCCTCCTTCTTGCGTCTCCCTCCCACCCTCCCTATCCCACCCCTCTAGGTGGTCACGAAGCACGGAGCTGATCTCCCTGTGCTATGCTCCTACCTTCAATTTTATGACAGTCTAGTGGAATGTTTTTTAAACTGCCTGGTGCTTCAGGGGTGGAATAAATGTTTGATCTGAATTTCGTTTCAAAATACATTTAAAATATTAAAACACATGTAATAAAATTAACTTAATATAATAAATTTTAATATATTGGGACCACCACTGGTTAATTTCTACTGTCAGGTAAACTAGTATTTTGTGTGTGTGGCTATCAGCATTAAATTTTTCCTGTTATTTCTGAGCATATATTTGAATTTATTGTAAACATGTCATTACTTAGAAAGTTGTAGCTTTATATTGGTCTTTAAAAAATCTAATCTGTGTAAGGTGTTTATAGAATAATGTGCATGTGACTATGCAACCACTGCATATATGTGCTAAACATGATTAAATACACAACAAAGCTCAAGTTCATCTGCTTGATGTACATTCTTATGTGCAATAACAGATAAATGTATAACAGGTAGAGAGGATTTTGCAGATCCTTAAATTTAAAGCTTTATAAGATTTCATTGTTTGACTTTTATAATAAAACATGTGAGCAGTTTTTGGCTATTTTTGTGAACCAGTTTTTAAAACATTTTATTATGAACACTTTGAAACAGATACAAAGTAAACAATAGGATACTGAACAACTCTATACTTATCACCCAGCTTCAACAGTTGTCAACATTCTGCCATTCTTGTGTCATCCAAGAATGACACAAGGGATCTTGATTCCCTACTTGATTATTATTTTTTCCAATAAATATTTTCCATTACTTCTGTTTCAAGTTTCTGAATCTGTCCAGTTGAAGAGCAATCAAAAAAACGTTGTTACCATTTGTAACTACTTATCTTTGTTGATCAGGATTTCCTCAGTGTTATTCAATCTAAACAAAATAAAGAAATGTTTTGGATACGGAAGCTTATATAAGACTGCAATTATCATTTATATATCCTAATTTCAAACTTTAGTCTTCACCAAGATAATCTGGTTTCTGATATTTTTTATATTAAAATTTTTTTGCTAAAACTATTACATAAACATGCTTTAAAAACTTCAAAAATAGTACAAAGAGTATGCATAAAAAAGAACATCTTCCTCCTACCCTGACCCCTCCCAGTTCCTCTTTTCAGAGGCCAGTTTCTTCGGGAGAATTTCCAGAAATACTCTATGCATGCACATACAAGCATGTGCAGAACTATAACCCTTAAAGAGAAAAGAAAAGCCTTATTGGCAGTGTACACTGTTCTATACCATGCCTTTGTTCATTAATGTTTCTTTTAATACACAGATCAAAGAGTTTCTGAAAAGATACAAAACTGCTGGTATAGTGGGAACCACATCTCTGACAGCACAACATCAGTGAACAAAGAGAGGAGGGAGCGAATACCTTGCTTTTGGGAAATGGAAAAGGCCATATGAAGTTTCAGCTGAATCTTGATGGAAAAGCTCGCATGGCAGAAAAGTATGATACTAGCAGATTGTTTTAAGTGGTAATATGCACCAATCCCAAACCTAATTTCTTCGTTTTTCTTTTTCTTTCTTCACAGCATATGTTAATTGGTGGGTACAAAATATCCAGAGCAGCTGCTAGTCTGTTGAAAGTCATATGTTGAAAGCATGCTGGAATTTGAGTCAAAAGACCTGGGTTCTAGTTTTAGGCAAGCCATATAACAGCTTTAGTTTCCTTATTTCTATAATGGGGATACCACGTACTTGTCTTTCTTACCAGGTTTTGAGACCATATACTGAACTAGAGTACCATCCTAATGTGAAAGCAAATTGTCTTTGGAGTCTAAGAAACATAGGTCTGAAATTACTGTTTTGAAGCTATGAATGGTATAGTTGCTAAGTACCTGCTGTTTGCCAGACACTATCCTAAGTGAGAGGATATAAGGGTGAACAAGACAGACAGGCACTTAAATTGTTTTTGAGCATTTACTGTGTGCCAGGCTCTGTGCTAGGGCTGAGAAGTAGTGGTTAGTCCTTTGGTGGTCTTATTTGCTCACATAGCTACAAATAACAACTGTATGTGAAAACTCAAATTTATACTCCTGGACTGACGTTTCTGAACTTGACTCTTAAATATACAATACCTGGGCTTCCCTGGTGGCACAGTGGTTGAGAGTCCACCTGCCGATGTAAGGGATGCAGGTTCGTGCCCCGGTCTGGGAAGATCCCACATGCGCGGAGCGGCTGGGCCCGTGAGCCATGGCCGCTGAGCCTGTGTGTCCGGAGCCTGTGCTCCGCAACGGGAGAGGCCACAGCAGTGAGAGGCCCATGTACCGCAAAAAAAAAAAAAAAATATATATATATATATATATATGTATATATATATATATATCCTGTGATAAACCATAATGGCAGAGAATATGAACAAGAATATATATATATTATACATATATATATATAAAACTGAGTCACTTTGCTGTACAGCAGAAATTACCACAACATTGCAAATCAACTATACTTCAACAAAATTTTTTGAAAAAGTAATTGATCAGGAAGCCTAAGACTCTAGGGCTGCTGAACTCCCTCAGTTTAACTCAATAAATCTGTGTTGAGTTCCTACTTTGTACAGGACAAAGCGTTAGACACAGCTTCTAGGACATCCTTATTTAAAGGCTTATCTTCTCTCTTACCCCTTTGTTTAAGACTAGCTTTAGCTCTCTGCACGGATCTTGTTGGCAGTTTCCTTCTTCCTGTCTAGGGAGAAGCTGCTTTTGTCTTCATTCCAGGTTGTGTGGATGGGTAGTGATGTCTGGTCTATCTAGAGCACCAGCCAGCTTAAGGAAGGTCCTGGGATAAGGGCTTGTGGACTCTGTGGTAGAGGAGAGAGGAGGAATTCGTGATAAGCAGAGATGCGGGCCTCTGAATCACATGGAGACTCAAAGTACTGAGTACTTTCTACGCACCACATTCTCATTTAACCCTTGGTTGATAAACGGTTGTATGAAGGAGATGGTATTGTTTAACTGCATTTTACAGATAAGGAAACTGCCTAGTGACTTATCCAAGGCCACAGAGTATATGGTGGATCTGAGATATGAATCTGTTTTCTACATCCTCAAAGGCTCTCCACCACAGTGCTTGGGGCCCACTAGAATTTCAGGTCCAGAGCAAATCATACTGGGCCCGCCACTCCCATGTTTTTCCAAGACAAAATCTGTCTAGAATGTATATCTAAAAAACTAGTAAAGGGAAAACAGGTCATGGACAGGCAGTTTATAGCCTGAGAAGTGAGTATGTGGGCTACGGGTCCACCTTTAAAAAATTTTTTTTGTCTTGATAAGGAGCCTCTAAGGTTATTTTAGAACTAGTGTTACTGAGTTCTTGCCCATACTACAAGGACCTGTTTTCTCCACTAGACAAAAATACGAATGGCTGGTCCAGTTTTGTCTCAAATAATTATCGTGAGGATAAAATAAGGCCCTTTGAAAATTAAACTTTTAGGCAGCAGCATCTTTCCAAGGTATCAGGGAACTGTGAAGTAGCTGATTAAAATAAATTCTTGATTACTTGAGATACAGGAGTTGTAGCAGTAGCATTTGGTAACTGGACTTCATAGATACGATCCCAAACCGCATTCAAACCAGCAATTTTAATCTTTTTGAGATTTGGCTCTTTGTAGAGCTTAAAAAAAAAAAGAGAGAGAGACAAGGCGTAAAATGCCAGTAAGATTAATTAAATTTCTTTTCCTTTGAGCCCTGTCCAAATGTTGACGGAATTAGGACAGAACACAAAGATCAAGGAAAAAAAGCCAGAAAGAGACGCACGTACCCGGACTGTGCCAGTCAATATTGAGGTAAGGAAGTGAGTTTTTGGGGAAAGACCTCAGACTTCCCTGGGGACCGCTTTGCTTCGGGACATTCCCTTTGGCAATATTCCAGAACCTGAGTCCCCAGGGCTCTCCCCAGTGGGAAGGGGAAGATGCGCGTGGCCAGGCGCGCGCGTACGCGTGTACACTCACGTGTACACTCACACGCGCGCGCGCGCACCCTACACATACACTCAGCCTGTTTCCTCCGCTCCTCCTCCCCCCGGGGGGCGGGTCTCTTTCTCTTTAAAGAGCAGAAGGTCTCCTCGCAAACCCAGGCTCTCTAAGGCCCCGGGGGCCCGGGGCCCGAGCTGCTTGCAGCCAATGGGCGCGGTGGAGCGGCTCGAGCGCGGCTGACGCTGCACCAATGGGCGCTCGCGAGGGGCGGGGGAAGTGGAGGAGACACTATTGTTGATGAGGAGGAGCGGCAGCGGCGGCGGCGGCGGCTGCACCACCTCGTTGCTGCCGGTCGCGGCCCGGGCGCCCCCGGCACCCCGGACTCCGGCTTCGTTACCCGGTCGCGGGGGCCTTCCATCCGGTCTCGAGAATCCTCCCCTTGCAACCCAACAACAACAAAACCCCACGTCTCGCCCAGTCACCGGGGAGGGGGGGGACCATGTCCCAGCGGGTGAGGCGCAATGGGTCCCCCACGCCGGCCGGCTCCCTCGGGGGCGGTGCGGTCGCCACGGCTGGGGGATCCGGGAGCCGCCTGCAGCCCATGAGGGCGACGGTTCCGTTCCAGCTGAAGCAGCAGCAGCAGCAACATGGCAGCCCCACGCGGAGCAACGGCGGCGGCGGCGGCAACAACGGCGGCTGCTGTGGTGGCGCCTCAGGCTCCTCGGGCGGCGGCGGCAGCAGCGGGGCCCCGCGCACTGCCTCGCGCAGCACAAGCCCCACGCGGGGCGGCGGGAGTGCGGCCGCGCGCACCAGCCCCACGGTGGCCACGCAGACGAGCACGTCCTCGACGTCCACGCGAGGCACCAGCCCCACGCGCGGCGCCGCGCCCGGGGCCCGCGGGAGTCCCCCACGGCCGCAGCCCCCGCCGGCGCTGCTGGGCACCGTGTCGTCGCCTTCCTCGTCGCCCACCCACCTGTGGACAGGCGAGGTGAGCGCGGCCCCACCCGCAGCCCGCGTCCGGCACCGGAGGAGGTCCCCGGAGCAGAGCCGAAGCTCCCCGGAGAGGAGGAGCCCGAGCGCCCCTCTTTGCAAAGCAGGTACGTGCTGGGGGCCGCGCGAAGAGGGAAAGGCGACGGCGGGAAGGGGTCCCGGGCGCGCGCCGCTACCGCGCAGGGACTGCGGCGCGGCCGCGGAGCCGGGGTGGCTGGGGGGCGGGGCCGGGGCGGGGCCCGGGAGGTGCGGCCCAGCCTTGTCCGGGCCATCCCCGCGCCCCCTGCGCCGCTCCCTCCCCGGCCGTCTCATTCATGCCTCGGTCGGCCCTGCGTTGGTGCCCGTCCCTGGAGGTGCAGCCGCTAACCTTGTGCTTGGCCTGATGTGTTAATGATAAACCTAGGTTTCTGGCCGCCCGCTGGTTACTGCTTACCCTCCCTTGGGGGTGAGGCTGAGTGGTTTGTCACTTCAGTGACATGGTTAATGTTAGTATAGCACGTATCTGCTGCTAAATATTTCTCTTTCACAGAACAGTATCAGATTTGGGGGATTTGAGTGCACTAGCATAGCAGGTTTGGTTGGGTCCCTGAACAGACATGAGGCTCGGAGCATGTTAGCATTTACTAAGATTTGCTAAGTGGGTAGCAAGAAGTGAGAAGTAAGTTAAGCAAGATTCCTTTGGGGGGCTTATGGGCTTTGTATGAGGCTCTGGTGTATGTCTTTTACACTGATTTTGTGTTTAGGATGAAAACCATTTTTTTTTTTTTTAAACAAGATCCAAGATTTGTCTCCTTGTTATTATTTTAGGGACCTAAAAATTGTTTTCTCTAGACTTGGGAGCTTTTTTGGGGGAAAGTCCTGAATGGAGCTCTTGGGTTCCTTGGGAGTCATTCATAAAGAGGAACTCAAAAGAGAACTTCATATTGTGGAAATGGAAAGAGAAAAAATTTATCATCTGATTGCCTTCCTGTTAGAATCCACTGAAAAGAGAAATGGGTGGTTTTTAGCTTACGTATTAATACTGCCAACGTACACCTTTGTCTTTCACTGTCTCGGGAATTTCTGTTAGAATCTTTAGGCAGAATGGCTGGATATTTAAGGAAACTTAGTATAGTACTTCCTAACGAAATAGAACAGATGAAGTGGTTTCAAGGGTTCATTCAAAAAATGGAGGGAGTGGGATGAGTCTTTTCTACTGTTTATTTTATCAAAGATTTTAGACAATGGATATTTTCTGGGGAGAGAATTGCCCTGAAGAATGATCAATAGTGTTTTCTGACTAGAAAAAGAGTGCTGTTTTAAACCTTCTGAAAATGCAAAATGCTTTTTTTTAAACTTTGTTAAAAGAACCCCCTCTTCCTCAAATAATAGCTATTGCTTACTGAGCTCCTCCTTATGGTGGATGATTTACCTACAGGATCTCATTTTAACTCTCACAGGAGGTTTTGAGAGGTGAAGTAACAAGTGGTGGAGTGGATATTAGGTACTCCAAAACCATGTCCTTTACATTATATCAAGGAGGTAGCTTGATGTGTAAGATAGAACCTGGGAAATACATAACATACCAAAGTGACATATGTGTTTAGGTTTTGAAGCAACTCTTAGAGGTATCTGGTGGACATAATTGCTTCAGTTTGCCTTCAACCTTCTGGAGCTGACATTGTGTGGCAGGTGGAAGGGAAGGAGAGCTACTGAAGTGGGCAGTTAAGATGGAGGAAGGAGGTGGTGACCCCAGTCTGATAACAGAATCTGGCTACCCTCTCAACTATTTGACCTTTAAAGAAGCAGCAACCTGATGAAAGCTGGGTTAAGTATTAGCAATGTGTGGAGGAAGGTGCTCTTTTCTTCTCAACGCTAGAAGGGCTTTATTTGCTGGGATCTCGGGCTCCTCCTGTGCCCACTCTTCATGTTTTCCGAAGCTTCTTTCCCTCAGATCTGTCATTCCATAGAGTATTCATGCTGTAAAATTGACCCTTCTCATTAGCCCTCTCACTCCCTCCACCAAAAAAACCCCAGAAAAATAAAACCTCTTTTTTCTCCAGTGCAGCACTCTCACCTAGGTGTGAAAAGGGATACTGCCTGTTACTAAGTTATACTGAAGTGAATGTCTGATAGCTTCCTTCCCAGGAATGTGTTTTTGTTTCACTCTAGTGAACTTCCATGCAGAGTGGGACAAATGTTTTCTGATTTTGTCTTCATAGCACAAACTAGACCATTTGCTGTTTTTCTCAGACTCAATCTGGAAGAAAAGGAGAATCTTTTTAATTATGAGACTCCCTTTTAAACATTAAAAAACATTTTTTTCTTATTTTTTAATTGAAGTACAGTTGATTTACAAAGTTTCAGGTGTACAGCAGAGACTCCCTTTTTAAAATTTAAAACATTTTTTAAAATATTTATATTAAGTATTTATTTTTGGCTGCATTGGGTCTTCATTGCTGCACGCGGGCTTTCTCTAGTTGCAGAGAGCGGGGGCTATTCTTTGTTGCCGTGTGCGGGCTTCTCATTGTGGTGGATTCTCTTGTTGCGGCGCATGGACTGTAGGCATGCGGGCTTCTGTAGTTGTGGCTCGCGGGCTCAGTAGTTGTGGCTTGCAGGCTCTAGAGCACAGGCTCAGTAGTTGTGGTGCATGGGCTGAGTTGCTCCGTGGCATGTGGGATCTTCCCGGACCAGGGTTTGAACCTGTGTCCCCTGTATTGGCAGGAGGATTCTTAATCACTGCACCACCAGGGAAGCTCTGAGACTCCCTTTTTGATTGAAGGAGATTACTGCCAGTTTGCAGCCTCAATGAAATGTAGACATGCTTATTGGTAGAGAGCAAGGGCCTACCTTATGAAGTAAACCTCATGTAACTCATTCCAGGGTCCATCTGGATCAGGTTGTCAGCTTCTAGGTGTCTATAGGATGAATTGGATGCCCTAATCTTTGTTAGGAATCCAGTCTGAAAGTCCCCTATTTGAAGATCTCAGGATCTTTAGGGGGGTGTCCCGATTCAGTCAGCTCCCTACCCAGTTGCTTTATTTCCCCAGGGTTACAGCTAATCATTAGCTAATAGAGAACTTCCTTCACTTGATTTATTACTTTTTGGAAGTAGTTTCAAGCTCAGTGAAGATAAGTGGCGTTTAGAAATGTTAGTAAATAGAATAAAAGGTGGGGGAGGGCAATACATTTTATCTTCTATGTGCTGGGTGCTGTACGTATGTTATATATTAAAATAGGATTATCATCCCATTTCGTAAAGAAGCACAGGGAGCCTGCCTAAGATTACATAGGTGGTAAATGGCAGAGGGAGGGAGACGCAAGAGGGAAGAGATATGGGAACATATGTATATGTATAACTGATTCACTTTGTTATAAAGCAGAAACTAACACACCATTGTAAAGCAGTTATACTCCAATAAAGATGTTAAAAAAAACCCAAAAAAACCCAGAGTATTCAATATAAGTTAATCCAAACACCCATTCCTGACAGGTATTTTGAACTTCCCACCTTCAGTGCCTGCCATCTCCAGGGGAAGTGGTTTGTCCTTAGGAACTGAGATATGCTTAGAAAAGGTAACTAGGCAACAGTGTTAACTGTAGATAAAATGTTGAAGAAGACAAAGTTTTTATGCCTTCCCTCCTTTTACCTGACTTTGTCTTACTCTATAGTGTCAAATAGATATATTACAAATAGGTGGCATAAAGAGGATAGGAGTATAGGCTTTGGGTAGACATTCTGGGTTTTAAAACCGTGTTCCACCACTTAGAAGCCATGTGATGTGGGGAAGCGATTAACTTTATAACCCTTAACTTTCTCATTTGTAAGGTGATAATGATATTTACTTCATATGGTGCTAAGGATTAAATGAAAGAAAATTGAGAAATACTCAGCACAGTACCTCAGTATAAAAGTTAGCTATTGTGTATCATACTAGTTTTGCTTCTAGTTTTAGTGGATGTAACATAAATTGCCAGTGTAGGCTTAGTTTTCGTGGTCGTTTGAAATTTCGAGTTGCAAAGAACATCCAGAACTGTTTCTCAGTGTGGTCTGTGCCTTATCTGTACCAGATTCACTCAGGGTCTTTGTTAAAAATGCAAGTTCCCAGACCCTACTCCAGACCTTGAAAGTACCCCCCCACACACACCCCGTTGATTTTGCTGAACTCTAAATTTGAAAAACAGTCACTAGAAGCACTGAAGGGAAATAGTTTGAAAACTCCTCATTAGAGAAAAGGGCATTAGTACAGTGTGTATAAAAGTTATTTTTGCAGTGTGGCTGGCTGATAGGTAGATAGCAAGTTGTGTTTTTGCTAATTTTCCCCTTACTTTGGATGTATTATGTTGTGTATGAATTTGGTTGTTTATTGAGGTGGGGGTGTGGCAAGAGCAGCAACAAGAGATGGATTTCTCTGGACTAATAATCAGGAAGTAGTATAACAGACCTTCACATTTGCAGCATCTTAGACTTCTGCTTTCTAGTACTTTGTGAAGTACACAACTTTAAGTATTAGGTGTTTCTCTAACATTTGAAGGATTGCTGGTAACTTCACACATTCAGGGGAATCCTTTTGGTTTATAGTATTTGTATTTTACAAACACTGAAGTTGAGGCAAGTAGAAACTTACTATTAATTCAGCATCTTGGCTAGTAGAGTTTGTATTGAATTAAGTTCAATTCTGTAAGCTTTGATTGAAGAATGTAAAAGAGAGAACCCCAGATACTCACAAACCAGCCATGTAAGATAGGTTCATAAGTGTATAATATGAGTACTTTGGGCTCATAGAGAAGTGAGTAATTCTGTGGGGAGTGGGTATAGAAGTTCTGTCAGAGGAGATGGCTTTTGCTTTGGGTTGGAAAGAGAGGAACAGAACTTTACAGCTGGATCATAGAAGTGTGAAAATATACGTATCATATTCAGTCCTGTGTCTTAAAATGTAGAGTATAGGATGTTGGGGAGAAAAGAGAGCAAGCAGTCGAGAAAGAGAGTAGAAAGGTAAGTTTTCAGAATGGCCTTGAATAGAATATATGAATGTATTCCATGGATAATACCTCTGGAGCCAGATTGTCGGAGTTCAAATCTTGGCATTACTGCTTACTTAGTAGTAGCTATTTAACTTTAGGCAAATTCATTTCACCTGTAAAATGGGGATGCTGACTAATAGTACAGCTGACCCTTGAACAAAGCAGGTTTGAATTGCCCTGGTCCACTTATATGTGGATTTTTAAAAAATAGATAGTACTACAATATATATGATCCAAAGTTGGTTGAATCTGCACATGCGGAACTGTGGGACCAGATGGCTGAATCTAAAGTTATATGCGGATTTTCTACTATGCAGAGAGTCGGTGGCCTTAAACCCTCGTTGTTCAAGGGTCAACTATTAATATTTTACAATAGCGGATTGTTAGAAAGATAAAATCTTTGTAATCTCTTTGTGAGTGTAGGAAGGAATCTCTTGATATTAGCTATTTTCACATCATTTTTATCATCCTCATCATGCAAGGGTTGAGACATTAAAAGTTAATTTGTTATATTAGTGGTATTTATATTCTTGGAATGCATAGTGTTGATAAATATTTAGAATGATTAGGCTATGAATTTGACATGGAGAAGACTGTAGGATAGTAACTCACAACGGCCTCGAGCACATGAATTTAAGTGCTGTGGCAGTGGGAATGGCAAGGATAAAAGAGATTGAGGAGACTTGGATTCAGTACGGTAACTTGTTGGATGTAGGGACTGAGAAAGGAGGAGTTGAGGATAATAGTTGCTTATCTTAATTGAGATAAGCGACACTGTGAGGAATGCTGGTTTGGGAAGAGAACAGTGAGTCCAGTTCTGGACATACTTAGTTTGTGCTCTCAGGACAAACAGATAATTTTCTAAATTGTGGCAAGTATAGTTTTAGAACTTGGGGATACAGATTGGAGGCAGAAAATTGGCGCTTATTTATTTCGGCTCAGTAAACATTCGTTTAACCCATACTTTATGCTAAGCATTTGCACGTGGGCGGTACTTGAAATGACTAATCACTAGGATGGATAAGATGATAGGAGAATGCTGAGGATACAACTCTGGGAGAAAACAAGCATTTTAAGGGTAGAAAGAAAAGTCAATGAATAAACCTGAGAATGTGGTGGTAGAATAGTGTTGAGAAAGCCAAAAGAAAGATTTGGATTTCAAGGAGGAGATGATAAAGATTTTCAGATTCTCTGAAGATAACAAGTATGCTGAGCCTGGAGAATAGACTTTGGAATTTGGCATTTCGGTCCGTTGCTGACCTTTGAGTAGCATGTTGGGTGCACAAATCAGATTAAAGTGGCGGGTGAGGAAGTAGAGGTAATGATTATAAATTACTTTTTTGTTTTTAAGTTTTTTTTTTTGATGTGGATCATTTTTAAAGTCTTTATTGAATTTGTTACAATACTGCTTCTGTTTTATGTTTTGGTTTTTTGGCGCGAGGCATGTGGGATCTTAGCTCCCCAACCAGGGATTGAACCCACATCCCCTGCACTGGAAGGCGAAGTCTTAACCACTGGACTGCCAGGGAGGTCCCTAAATTACTCTTATGGAGTATAAATTACCCATATGTCACTGTAAGGAAGGAATGTGACAAAACAGGATGAAGAATTGAGCTAAATTCATTTGTTTATAGGATGGGGAGAACTTCAGCATGTTTTATAGGTTGGGGAAAGGATTCACAGGAGAATGAATGATTGCAGGTTCAAGAGAAGGAAATAATAGATGGAGCAAGGTCATGGAAAATGTGAGAGGCAGTGGAATCCAGCACATGGTGTAGTCAGGAAATCTCAGAAACGACTAAGGTCACTTCTTTCTCTGAGGATGGAGAGGAGGTAAGGGTGTGTTAAGATAACTCAGCAGTAGACAAGAGGGGAATTGAGAAAGTAAGCTACTTCCATCTCCAAACTACTTAAAGAAATAGCATGTTTGTCAAATACTGTATTTTAAAATTTAAATTCTGTTTTTATCAAAGTACATGTACATAATTTAAAATGTCATATGGCACTAAACTTATAATCAAAGTGTTTCCCTGCCACATCTCTCTCCACTTCCACTTTTTGCCTCCTAGAGACAGCCACTTTCACCTCTTAGTGGTTTCCTCTGGTGTTTACCTACATATTTCTAAATAACATACTGATACTGATTCAGGATTTCCTTTTTTAAAATTAATTAATTTTTGGCTGCTTTGGGTCTTCGTTGCTGTGCGTGGGCTTTCTCTAGTTGCAGCGAGCGGGGGCTACTCTTTGTTGCGGTGCACGGGCTTCTCATTGAGGTGGCTTCTCTTGTTGCGGAGCACGGGCTCTAGGCGTGTGGGCTTCAGTAGTTGTGTCATGGGCTCAGGAGTTGTGGCTCGTGGGCTCTAGAGCGCAAGCTCAGTAGTTGTGGCACACAGGCTGAGTTGCTCCGCGGCACGTGGGATCTTCCCAGACCAGGGCTTGAACCTGTGTCCCCTGCATTGGCAGGTGGATTCTTAACCACTGCACCATTAGAGAAGCCCCTGCTTCAGGATTTCTTTTTTCAGTTTTATGTATTATATAATGACTTTCTACTTTGGAAAAATGTAGACTTAGATCCCTTATTGCCGTCCTTTCCAGTCCTTGCATTGTAGTTACAGCACTCTTGGTTAAGTTATTATTAATGTTTAAATTATTATGACTACGGGCTTCCCTGGTGGCGCAGTGGTTGAGAGTCCGCCTGCTGATGCAGGGGGACACAGGTTCGTGCCCCGGTCTGGGAAGATCCCACATGCCACGGAGCGGCTGGGCCCGTGAGCCATGGCCGCTGAGCCTGCGCGTCCGGAGCCTGTGCTCCGCAACGGGAGAGGCCACAGCAGTGAGAGGCCCACGTACCGCAAAAAATAAATAAATAAATAAATTGTTATGACTATGTAAGTACTGTTTACAGCAGAACCTTGTGGTATGCTACAATTATATTTCCTTTCTTTATAACTTAAGCTCCTTGAAATTGAACATGCTTTTTGTTTGCTTCATTTTCTATGTACCTATGACTAATTCATCCCCAAACTTTTGATAACAAACTTTCTTTTAAGTATTTGAAACACATCAGGTATTTTGTCAGTTTTACTTTTTTGCTTGAAGATAGCCTTTCTGGAATCTTCTATCCTGCTATTCCAAACTGGCTTACATTGATTTCTAGGTCTGTAGCATAGCTATTGCCTTGGAACTTCTCTGGGAACTCCTTCACCTCTCCTGTTTTGGACATCCTGATCTCTGGAACTTGTTTTACTGGAGCATAACCTCCAAAATTTTTTAAGACCTGAATGTCTGTACATATCTGTCTTTGCACTTAATGGTTTAACTGGGTACAGAATTCTAGGTTGAAAATAATTTTTCTACTGAAGGTTGAAAGAACTTCATCTTTTCGGTTCTAGAATTGCTTTGAGAAGTCTGATGCCATTCTGATTCTTAGTCCTTTGTATGTAATGTGTGTGTGTGTGTTTGTGTGTGCATGTTGTTTGTTTTACGGAAGTATTACCACCATTCTGAAATGATTGCCTTGGTGTAGGGTGTTTTTTTTCTGTTTTTGTTTTTTCCCCATTCAGAGTGCTAGTCACTCTGTGGAATTTTTCAATCTCGAGACTCTTTGTTTCTGGGAAATTTTCTTCTGTCATTTCTCCTTTCTGTTATCTTTGTTTTATATTTTTGGAACCACTGCTATGTAGGACCTCTTGGGTTGACCTACAGTTTTCTTATTTCTGTCTTAGTTTCCACCTCTGTATCTTTTTTTTTTTTTTTTTTTTTTTTGGCGGTACGTGGGCCTCTCACTGCTGTGGCCTCTCCCGTTGCGGAGCACAGTCTCCAGACACGCAGGCTCAGCAGCCATGGCTCACGGGCCCAGCCGCTCTGCGGCATGTGGGATCTTCCCGGACGGGGGCACGACCCCGTGTCCCCTGCATCGGCAGGTGGACTCTCAACCACTGCGCCACCAGGGAAGCCCCCATCTCTGTATCTTTTTGTTTTTCTTTCTAGCAGATTTATTTTCTATCATTTTAATTGATTTTTAAATTTTAGCTGTAATATTTTCATTTTTCAAGAGAACTTAACGTTGCTTTTTCTTCTCAGTATCTTCTAAATTATTCCTTGTCTTGTCAGTGTCTTCTCAAAATATTTATAAAAGGTATAAATACCCTCAAAGTTTTCTCTTGCCTTCTGCATTGTCCTCAGAGCCCTTTTTGTCTTGAGCTTTGTCTTTCATGTTGGAACCTTTCCTTAGTTTTCTGTTAATATTTAAATAAGACACAAAATTGCTGATTAGGTTTTCAGCCTGTCTGGGTCAGGCTGGTAGACTAGAGGGTCTTAAAGTAGAACGAGGATGCTGGGTCTCTCAAATGTAGTTTTTTTCCCTTCTCTTGGGCCAGTTTCCCCTGGGTAGAGTCCTACAATATCAGGCCTGAGGATATGTCTTGTGTCCTTAAATACAGAGCCTGTCTAGTTAATCTCTCTCACGCAGTTTCTCCCAATCTTTTTGCTCTGGAGAAACCCTTGGAATAATTTCCGTTTCTCAGGGAACCCCTGCATTAGTGATCAGTAAGTTGAGATATGATAAAGTAATAGTGCTGTTCTGAGTACAGACTGATTTCTCTGTGGATCTTTTTATTTGGCCAATTTATACGCTTATTCATTTTGTATAGTTTTCACCTCTACCCTTCTTGGACAAAAACATAGTTAAGCTTAGCTTACCTTTCTTGAAATTAATTCCTTTTCGTAGAGATTTTCTTTTATAACTCATAAGGCAACCACAGTATGTTGTGATTAAATAATTGGCTTAAGCCAAATGGGATTTAAGTTTTCTAAAGGTAGGCTCAGTAGATTTAATTTAAATAAAGTTAGTAAAGTTATTTTTTTTACAGTGTGAAATTTATTGGCAAGGTTGTACAGTAAATCTACTAAAGCCATAAGCCATTGTTTAAGAGTTTGAAAAATTTCCTTGAGTAACTTGCCGTGTCTCAAATATAGGTTTAGCAGAATTATTGTGCACATATGTTGATTTCTTGACCTCATTTGTACTCTGTACATAAAAATTGATATTTAAGAAATTTATCTCTTTAAGGTAAAACGTGTTCTTGGGTTGTGTGTGTGTGTTTTCTGTACATATAGTCAGTTCTGAGTTGAACTTGAAATGAGCACACCCACATTTCATTTTCAAATGAAATGAAACCTTTCTTTCCTAGCTCTTGATGTTTGTTAAACAAAAAGTTTGTTTATTCATATAAGAAGTTGAAAATGCAGCAAGTTATTCATTGCTTTCCTGTGAATGACAGGATACTTTTCTTTCCACAGAAATCTGGGACTTGTATCAGGGCAGATCAGGAAATCTTAATTTGAGTTTATAATCGGACTGCATTTAGACTGGTACCACTTAGACATCTGCTTTCAAAACTTCGTTGAAACCTCTTTTCTGCTGTTGCCTCCTTTCCTGTCTGTTGTCCTTGTGAGTTACACGTTTCTCTTCCTTCAGTATTATTTTAAATTTATTTATTTATTTTTGGCTGTGTTGGGTCTTCGTTGCTGTGCGTGGGCTTTGTCTAGTTGTGGTGAGTGAGGGCTACTCTTCATTGTGGTATGCAGGCTTCTCATTGCGGTGGCTTCTCTTGTTGCGGAGCACGGGCTCTAGGCGCATGGGCTTCAGTAGCTGGGGCATGCGGGCTCAGTAGTTGTGGCTCGCGGGCTCTAGAGCACAGGCTCAGAGCTGTGGCGCACAGGCTTAGTTGCTCCACAGCATGTGGGATCTTCCCGGACCAGGGCTCGAACCCGTGTCCCCTACATTGGCAGGTGGATTCTTAACCACTGTGCCACCAGGGAAGCCCCAGTATTATTTTAATAGGAAGTCTTTGCTACTGTTTCTTACAAAGCTAGCATGCAGTCAAGGTGAAATTATCTATAGTTTATTCCAAAATAAAAATCTATATAGCATTTTTAACTGACCTATGCTTCTTTATGAGCTAGTGTAAAGTTCTTTCGGAAGTAAATTTAAATTTTGGGGGGAGTTCTTGCCCCCAAGGAGCTGATTCTGGAATTGTATGCTTTACAGTTTACCTACCAGCATGTATTCCTCTTTCCTTCCTTCCCCTCTTTTCCTCCCCTTCCCCTGCCTCCCTTTCTTCCTGCCCTCCCTCCCTCTCTCCCTCTTTCTTTCTTCCTTTTCCTTCCTTCCTTCCTTCCTTTCTTTCTTTCTTCCCTTCCTCCCTTCCTCCTTTCCTCCTTTCTTTCTTTCTTTCTTTCTTTCTTTCTTTCTATGCAGGTACTATAAGCCCATGATAAAAATTATAAGTGGTAAAAGAAAATACAATATGCACTCTCCCCCTACTTGCCTTAAATTCGTTCTCCTCAGAGAAATCCAGTTAGCGGTTTCTTTTGCATTATTCCACATTTCTTCTATGTGCATACAAATGTATGCACATGTGACTTTACATATAGGTATATTATGGACCATATGTTATTTCATCAGGCTTCTGTTTTGTTATTTAGATCATTTCCAGTCTTTTGCTGTTAAATGGTCCTGTGTTGAACATTCTTATTTATACTTCTTTGTGCATTTATAAATAAGCTTATCTGTAGGATAAATTCTTAGAAATGAATTTCTTGGTCAAAGATGTACATTTTTCTTTCTATTGTAAAATATATTTCAGGAGTTGATATCAGTTCAGACTTTAATTCCAAGATCCTGTTTCATTTTTCCTGTCTTCTTCTGGATTATTTTTTATATTTCATTTTATCTCTACTATTAGTTGTCAGTTACACCTTTTTTCATTATACTCTTGGTGTTTGTGCTACAGCAGCGCTTTCCAAAAGAACTTCCTGCAGTGATGGAAATGTTCTATATCTGTGTTATCTAATAGTTCATGTTAGAACCTTATATTAATATACTTCCATTTCCCACCTCCCATCTTTTGTGCTGTTGTCCACTATTTTGCTTTTCTGTTATAAATTCCACAGTGCATTGTTATTCTTTTTACTTTATATGGTTAATTATCTTTTAAAGCAATTAAGAATAAGAAAAACATCTTTTATCTTTATTCTCATTTTCACCACACTTAATTTCTTTGTGTGAAATAGGGTGGTTGTAGTGTGAATGAAGAAAGGATTATTTGAGAAGCAAAGAATTGATAGGACTTGTTAACCGATTAGATTTGAGGGGTGAGGAAGATGAGAGAGCATAATTATGGCTGAGATTATTTTTGTGTGTGTGTGGTATGCGGGCCTCTCACTGCTGTGGCCCCTCCCGCCGCGGAGCGCAGGCTCCAGACACGCAGGCCCAGCGGCCATGGCTCACAGGCCCAGCCGCTCCGCGTCATGTGGGATCTTCCTGGACTGGGGCACGAACCCGTGTCCCCTGCATCGGCAGGTGGACTCTCAACCACTGTGCCACCAGGGAAGCCCATGGCTGAGATTTTGAACCTACCTGGGTGGTTGAGTTAATAATGTTGTTGTTATTAACTGGTTTTATAAATGCTGTAATATTCCATATGCATACATAGTAGGCCATGGACTCTTGGGGCATAATGCACTAAAATTTTTAACACTTCAAAAGTAACAAATAATAATAATATGGAAAACTTGGAAGATAAAAAAAACTTTTTTTTCCTCCCTGTATATACCCTTCCAGTTTACTATACTTAAAATTTTGTGATTGTTGAGGACTTCCCTGGCAGTCCATTGGTTAAGACTTTGCCTTCCAATGCAGGGGGTGTGGGTTGGATCCCTGGTCAGGGAGCTAAGATCCCACATGCCTTGAGGCCAGAAAACCAAAACAAAAACAGAAGCAATATTGTAACAAATTCAATAAAAACTTTAAAAGCGGTCCACATCAAATCTTAAAAATAAAATTTTGTAATTGTTATTTTACTTGCTGTTCTACTGGGATTTACTGAGATCTATCTGGTATTTTCTGGAAAACCATTTTGCATTAATTATGTTTTTCCATTGTGCATGTATACTGATATATATTTTTTTATACTGATATTTTTAAAGGTAAGGACAAGTGATGTCTGTTTACATTATTTTAGAACCCATGCTCACTCTGTGCAGAGCAACTCAAAAGGCATTAAGAAGGCGTCCTGACCTTATGGACTTCAGAATTAGAGAGACAATATGGATTTTTGTAATAGTCAAGGGTTAATAATAAAAATAAGAAAATATATAGTATTACTAAGAAGAGTAGTCCTTAAGTGCAAAAGCCTGATATGGCCCTGTGGGACTCTGTCGAGATTCTGAGTGCTTTGTGTTCAGTCAGGAATTGCTAGGTGACTTGCAGGATAGACATTCTTCACTTCTCTAGAAAGCAGTTGCCATTAATGCTATCCCTAGGAATTCCTGGAAAGTCTCCTGGAAATAGATTAGTGTCACAGTAATGCTTTTATCCGACTTCAGCGATATCTCCATTGTATAAGGAAGAATTAGGACCCACACCTTTGGACAATCTCCCTACCAATTAAACTCCCCCCACCATATGTATTGCCTACCCAGTACCTCCCTTGTAATTAAATCTGTCACTGTCTCCCCTCAGTTGGGGTAAAATGCAAGATTTAAATGAGACCCAATAAAAACATTGTTCAAATGAATGAATGGATGGCTGTGAAGCCTTGTCACAATTAGACTTCATACCTTTTCTTTAGTTTTATCAATTCAGTGTGTTTGACATAGAGTATACATCATTGTTTTCATTTGTATTTCCTTACATATTTCCTGGGGTCATAGAGAGTATTTAAGATAATATATTTAATTACCTCATATAGTAGCCATGTAATACAATTTAATAAGAAATAATAGCTGTTATTAATAACAGGGTTGAATATTCTTTTAATTTTTTTTTTTTTGGCCACGCTGTGTGGCTTGTGGGATCTTAGTTCCCTGACCAGGGTTGAACCTGGGCCACAGCAGTGAAAGCACCTAGTCTTAACCACTGGACTGCCAGGTTATTCCTGAATATTCTTTTTAAATGCTTGTTCACTCTTTATGTGACGTATGTTAATTCTGTTTGTATCTGTTGACTCACCATTTTACTCACTGAGGATGTAATTAACTTTCTTAGCTCTTACTGTTTTTAAAAGGTTTGCCTTATTTGGGCAGGTGTGTGGGGTGTCAGGTTTATTGAGGTATAATTTACATACACTAAAATTTATCCTTTTCAATATACTGTTTTTTAATTTTTATTTATTTTTAATTGAAGTATAGTTGATTTACACTGCTGTGCCAATCTCTGCTGTACAGCAAAGTGACTCAGTTATACATATATAGACATTTTTACGATACACTGTTGTATGAATTTTGACAAAGAGCACAGTTGTATAATCACAACCACCATCAAGGTATAGAACATTTCTATCACCCATAAAGTTTTCTCATGCTTTTTTTTTTTTTTTTTTTTTGGCGGTCCGGGGCCCTCTCACTGTTGTGGCCTCTCCTGCCGCAGAGCACAGGCTCCGGACGCGCAGGCTCAGCGTCCATGGCTCACGGGCCCAGCCGCTCCACGGCATGTGGGATCTTCCTGGACCGGGGCACGACCCCGTGTCCCCTGCATCGGCAGGCGGACTCTCAACCACTGCGTCACCAGGGAAGCCCCTCATGCTTTTTAAAGTCATTCCCCTCAGGGGTTGCTAGGCCATAGCCACCACTGATTTGTTTTTGGTTCCTTTAAGTTTTACTTTTTTCAGAATATCATGTAAGTGAGATGTACAGGACTTAGCCTCTTTAGTCTGGCTCCAGTTGCTTAGCATAATGCATTTGAGATTCATTCATGTTATTGAATGTATCAGTAGTTCACTACTTTTATTTCGGAGTAGTATTCTATAATATAGCGGTACCCCAGTTTGTTTATTCATTCACCAGTTGAAGAATATTTGGGAATTTGCATTCCTGATATTGGAAATCTGTATCTTCACTATTTTCCTTAGACAGTCTGACTAGAGGTTTATGATTTTTATACATCTTATCCCAGAATCAGCTGTTGGTTTAATTTACATTGTTGTATTTCTGTTTCATTGATTGCTGTTCCTGTCTTTATTATTTTCTTTGTTCCACTTGCTTTGAGTTTAGTTTGCTCTTTTTCTGGTTTCTCGGACAGAAGTTTAAATTATTGATTTGACCTTTTCTAATAGAAGCATTTAATGCTGTATATCTTTCTCTAAGCAGTTGTTTAGCTTCATCCCACAAAATTTAATGTGTTTTATTTTCATTTTAATTCATTCAAGATATTTTCTAGTTTCCCGGAGGCTTCTTTGGCTTGTGGGTTATTTAGAAGGATTTTGTTCAATTTCTAAGTATTTGAGTGTTTCCAGATAGCTTTCTTTTATTGATTTTTAGTTTGATTCCATGTCAGAGAATATACTTTCTGTGAGTTCATTTCTTTTAAATTTGTTAAGGTTAATCCCTGGATATGGTCTACCCTGACAAATGTTTCATGTGCTGGGTGGAGAGTTCCATAAATGTCAGTTAGATGAATTTGATTTACAGTGGTTTTTAGGTCTTCTATATTCTTGCTGATTCTCTATTTGTTTTATCAATTACTGAGAGAGGAGTGTTGCATTCTCCAAATATAAGAGTGGGTTTTTCTTTCATTCCTGTTAGCTTTTGCTTTGTGTATTTTGAAGTTTTTGTTTGTTTTTTATAAATTTATTTATCTTTTTTTTTTTTGGCTGCTTTGGGTCTTTGTTGCTGCACATGGGCTTTCTCTAGTTGCCGTGAGCGGGGGGCTCCTCTTCGTTGCAGTGCCTTCTCTTGTTGAGGAGCACAGGCTCTAGGCACGTGGGCTTCAGTAGTCGTGGCTTGCAGGCTCTAGAGCTCAGGCTCAGTAGTTGTGGCGCATGGGCTTATTTGCTCTGTGGCCTGTGGGATCTTCCCGGACCAGGGCTTGAACCTGTGTCCCCTGCATTGGCAGGCAGATTCTTAACCACTGTACTACCAGGGAAGTTCCTGTTTCTGTTTTTAATGTGCAGGACCATTTAAGAATTATGTCTTTTTGGAATTGACCCTTTCATCATTATGCATTTTCTTTTGGTTTAGGTAATTTTGTTTGTTCTGAAGTCCACTTTAATTAGTGTTTGGAATAGTGGCTGGTGAGGAGATAACGGATATGTAGTGAAGTGGACATCTGGCATGGCTCAACCACAGGATAGTAGATAAGGTTATAGAATAATAGTAAGGAAGATAGTAGTGTTGTTAGAAGTAAAACCACTTTCAAAGCAGCATACATGTGCCTGGTCAAAACAACTAGGTTCTAAAACTTTTCTTGAGAAGCCCCTGTCACATCAGTGGGCAGAACTACTCTACACGCATAAACTTTGGTTTATCTAGAATGTAAACATTTAGGAAGCACAATTTAAAAAAAAATTTTGTTTTATCTTTCCAAAGAGAGATGAATAATAGTAATTCTCTTCTGACATAAGGATTTATTTAAAAGAATGTTATAATGTGTAGTATAGAGCAGTGAATTTTGGATCTGATTTTCATTATTTTTCTGTATCAGCAAAGAGAAAGGAAAGGAAGTAATACTTGAATTCATGCACCATGCATTGGATGCATGCCTCAAAATTAGGCTGTATTTGTTCCCATTTCATAAATGAGGATACTCAGGCCCAGGAAGTTAAGTAATGTAGTGTTTTAAAGTTACTAAGTGTGGGATTTCGACTAATGGATATTTAGTTTTGAGGCCTCTGTTTTTTAAATCTTGTCACATGTTACTTACATATTTGGCCAACACTGAGTACCTATTATGAATAGGTATCATACAAAGCTGGATGGTTTGAAAGAACACAAAAATAAAGCACAATATATACTAGATGTTCCTCCCTTCTTGCTTCTCGTTGGAGGAGTATCTAGTAGAGCCTTTAAGACTGCCTAGTATAGGATTGCCTTTAGTCTTAAGGGAAGGATAGAGCATAAATGCACTGATAAATCAGTGGATGGAGTGATCTGGGAAAATTGGTTAGAACAGGTTGGAAAAAAGGGCATTTTAAGTAGAAATATTTTTCAGCTTTTTAAACTCACCTCTTGATTTGGTAAACACAAATATTATGCTGTGATGTTGTTAGAAATTTCAAAGCAAACATAGTTTAAAAAATAGAGCAGTGGTGATTCTAGGAGAAAAAAATTTTAATTCCTGAAAAACACATACTTTTCTATATCAATCATGTAATATCAGTGTACATGGGTCTGCTTACTTGCCAGTAGGCTTGCCAATCCCACAGTGTGGAATCTGAGTTTTTTTAATTTATGGAAACCTGATTTTATTGCCAGAAGTACAATAAAAAATATGAGCTTTGTAAAATAACTTATTTTTTTTTTTTTTTTTTTTTTTGTGGTACGCGGGCCTCTCACTTTCGTGGTCTCTCCCGTTGTGGAACACAGGCCCTGGTTAAGCAGGCTCAGCGGCCATGGCTCACAGGCCCAGCCACTCCGCGGCATGTGGGATATTCCTGGACCGGGGCACGAACCCACATCCCCTGCATCGGCAGGCAGACTCCCAACCACTGCGCCACCAGGGAAGCCCTGGCAGGAGGATTCTTAAACACTGGACCACCAGGGAAGCCCAAAGTTTGCTTATTTTTTGGGCAGTAAAGTAGAAGACATTTCCCCCTGAAATTCTCCAGATTTTTTTTTTTTTTATAGCATATTCAAAGTTATGCAGCCATAACCATTATATAATTGCAGGACATTTTCATCTCCCCAAGAGGAACATCTTTTCTTTTTTAATTTAATTTTGGCTGCGTTGGGTCTTCATTGCTGCACACTGGCTTTCTCTAGTTGTGGTGAGCAGGGGCTACTCTTCGATGAAGGGCCTTCTCTTGTTGCTACTCTTTGTTGCTGAGTGTGGACTTCTCATTGCAGTGGCTTCTCTTGTTGCAGAGCACAGGCTCTAGGCATGCAGGCTTCAGTACTTGTGGCGTGTGGGCTCAGTAGTTGTGGCACACGAGCTCTAGGGCACGTGGGTTCGATAGTTGTGGCTCACGGGCTCTAGAGCTCAGGCTCAGTAGTTGTGGCGCAAAGGCTTAGTTGCTCCACAGCATGTGGGATCATCCCGTACCAGGGCTCAAACCTGTGTCCCCTGCATTGGCAGGTGGATTCTTAACCACTGCGCCACCAGGGAAGTCCCCTCCAGATTGTTTTTTCAAAATTACTTTGTTAACTGAGTCAAGCTTAAATTATAAAAACTATCCTCGGAGATATTTTGGCCAAGAGGGAACGTAACTGAAGAAATGTTCCTCACATTGTTTCAAATGGAATTTTCAGACATGTCATTGTAAAAGTATTTCCTTAAATCATCCTTCAGAAAAAATACCAGGTGAGTATTGCTTTTTTTCTTTGAAATCCTTATTTTTGAGTGTTTTATTGGGTCAAAAATGAAGAAATATTAAAGCACCAATTTGATTTATCCAGTTTTTGGATTTTTCCTTTGTTTGCTTGAAGTAGGGTTTTTCTAGACTCTTGGGTTGTAAATGACAACCCAGCTTAAACTAAGTAGAATGGCATTTGAATTGGTGAAATTCTGAATAACCAAGAGCTTGGGTAGGTCTGTCCAAGGATGAAATGCTTTCAGGATAGATTCTCAAAATCCTTTAATTTTTCATTTGTGTCTATTTTTTTTTTTTTTTTTTTTGTGGTACGCGGGCCTCTCACTTTCGTGGTCTCTCCCGTTGTGGAACACAGGCCCTGGTTAAGCAGGCTCAGCGGCCATGGCTCACAGGCCCAGCCACTCCGCGGCATGTGGGATATTCCTGGACCGGGGCACGAACCCACATCCCCTGCATCGGCAGGCAGACTCCCAACCACTGCGCCACCAGGGAAGCCCTGGCAGGAGGATTCTTAAACACTGGACCACCAGGGAAGCCCAAAGTTTGCTTATTTTTTGGGCAGTAAAGTAGAAGACATTTCCCCCTGAAATTCTCCAGATTTTTTTTTTTTTTATAGCATATTCAAAGTTATGCAGCCATAACCATTATATAATTGCAGGACATTTTCATCTCCCCAAGAGGAACATCTTTTCTTTTTTAATTTAATTTTGGCTGCGTTGGGTCTTCATTGCTGCACACTGGCTTTCTCTAGTTGTGGTGAGCAGGGGCTACTCTTCGATGAAGGGCCTTCTCTTGTTGCTACTCTTTGTTGCTGAGTGTGGACTTCTCATTGCAGTGGCTTCTCTTGTTGCAGAGCACAGGCTCTAGGCATGCAGGCTTCAGTACTTGTGGCGTGTGGGCTCAGTAGTTGTGGCACACGAGCTCTAGGGCACGTGGGTTCGATAGTTGTGGCTCACGGGCTCTAGAGCTCAGGCTCAGTAGTTGTGGCGCAAAGGCTTAGTTGCTCCACAGCATGTGGGATCATCCCGTACCAGGGCTCAAACCTGTGTCCCCTGCATTGGCAGGTGGATTCTTAACCACTGCGCCACCAGGGAAGTCCCCTCCAGATTGTTTTTTCAAAATTACTTTGTTAACTGAGTCAAGCTTAAATTATAAAAACTATCCTCGGAGATATTTTGGCCAAGAGGGAACGTAACTGAAGAAATGTTCCTCACATTGTTTCAAATGGAATTTTCAGACATGTCATTGTAAAAGTATTTCCTTAAATCATCCTTCAGAAAAAATACCAGGTGAGTATTGCTTTTTTTCTTTGAAATCCTTATTTTTGAGTGTTTTATTGGGTCAAAAATGAAGAAATATTAAAGCACCAATTTGATTTATCCAGTTTTTGGATTTTTCCTTTGTTTGCTTGAAGTAGGGTTTTTCTAGACTCTTGGGTTGTAAATGACAACCCAGCTTAAACTAAGTAGAATGGCATTTGAATTGGTGAAATTCTGAATAACCAAGAGCTTGGGTAGGTCTGTCCAAGGATGAAATGCTTTCAGGATAGATTCTCAAAATCCTTTAATTTTTCATTTGTGTCTATCTGTTAGTTTCATTCTGTCCTGTCTCAAATCAGTAGGCCTTTATTGAATACCTATTACGTGCTAGACATGATTTTAGTTGCTGGAGAAACAAGTGATGAAATAAGACAAACTTAAGTCTGTGTCCTCAAGGAGCATTCCTTCTAGTCAGGGACTTGTTCTACATAGCAGGGAACAAGGCTGGAGACCATTACAGACTTTATTTTCATCTGCAAGATCCATGAGGCAAGAGGGCTTTTTCGTCCACCAACTCCAGCTAGAAAAATTCCAGGGAAGGACTGTGTTAGCTTGTGTGCCCATTCTAGAATCAGTTACTGCACCCAGAAGGATGAGATGTTGTTATTAACTAAGCCTGGGTCATTTACACACAGTATTCATGAACCAGTCTGTTACCGAAAGAAGGAAAGGGATGTATAAAGACAGGCAAAGATAGTAGCTCTTCCTTGGTGTTTGTATTTTGAAGTTTGATTTCTTGTATTCAATGCTTCAAGTAAACTTAGCACATATGCCAAAGCTTTACTAATTTTGAAAACTTAAAAATGTTGGTCTTTCTCCTCGTTTCTAAATCTAAGGTAATTGCGATCTTCAGTTTGATATGTGAGGAGCCAGACAAATTAATAATTTAATATATTGCTTCCCACATAATTTGCCATATTGTTAGGAAAGTTGTAGTCTTCTAGATTATAAAGACATAGTTTTGAAAGTTAATGTTGCATGGTGTTTTAGTTTGGGTTTCTCCATAAGAAGATCCAGCAACAAGGATTTGTTTGGTTGAATCTAGGAAGGGGTGTTGAGGAAGTAGTGAAGAGACAGGGAAGGGACAAGAGCCAATGAGAATGCATTAATAAGGAGAATACCACAGTGGGCAACTGGAACTCAATCCTGCTAAGCACCTCTGATAGATCATGTAGAACATACCTCAGGATTGTCTCATTGAGGGGATAAGGAAGCTGGGGTATTTATCTACCACCTCTTGTCCCTCAGTGGTTGAAGGTTTTAGGGATGTTAACTTCTAGCCACTTCCTGCTTGGCCTGCTGCCTAGTTGAGTATGCTCCTTCAGTTAGAGAAAGTTCTTAGGCAGAGAGGGACAGATACTTGAGAACTGTCCAGAGAGCTGTCCATAGAAACTGCAAGTGCTCTCCATAGTGGCTGTGAATGGATATAGGTAGTACATTGATAGATTCAGCTATAAATGGTGAGAGATATTTTATATCTTTAAAATAGGTGAGTTTTTCCTTTGATTTTTCACCAAAATTCCCATGTAGTGCTAGAACAACATAAGTACCTACACTTACCTCCTACCCCAGTTCAGTTCATTTGCTCTACATTATGATAGTTAACAGTGTCTGCTGAAATACAGCCCAGAAATTTTAGTGACATAACAAAGGTTTATCATGGCCAGTGTAGCTTTGGTGGCTTTCTGGCAGAGCTTTCCTCCAATGACTCAGAGACCCAAGCTGAAATTCCACTGTCTCAGGGTACTTTCTGTCCACTATGTGGATAGAAGAAAGCTTCTTATTGTCAGCTTTGAACATGTCACTTCAATCATAGCGCATTGCATGGCCAGAACCAGTTACCTGGCTTCAGCTTAACTAGAAGGAAGACACTGTCTCTGACCCATTTGGCAATGAAGAATTTTCACTCAGCTGTCAAGATTTCATTTATTTTAATGGTGGTCTCTGAGACCCGTAAATCACATTAATTCTTCCTTAATTGTATATTGAGCATATGCAATTAACTACTGTTTCCTTTATTGATGGATATATCACAAACAGTAAAAATAAAGGGCAGTTATTTAGTTATTCACAAAATTGAAGGTTCTTACCTTAACATTAATTTGGTATCCAGCAAAGAATTGCAGCAGAATTTCTTAATTTCCTCTTTAAAGTTTTGGCACCACTTGGTATATGTTTTCAAAAGGGTTGTTCCAGTGGCTAATTTATTCTACATGAACAAATGGTAGCAGAGTGTAGGATGGGATGGTGGGAGGGAAAAGCTGAAGGCAGACTAGATTGATGCAGTTGTCAAAGCAAGAAGTGATGAAACCTGAAATTAGAATGGTAGTAAAGGGTATGGAAAGGAAGGAGTGATAAGAAAGGTATTGTCCTGGTGAATCTTACAGTTTTTGTTTGAGAGGGTTTACAGGAGAGGAAAAGGTTAAGTGATTTTGGGAGGCCAATAGGGCTTCTACCTCAGGGCTTTTTCAGAAGTTGCTCTTTTCTCCAGCTGGGTCACTCCACAGATACCCTTTCTTGTCTCCTGTGTCTGTTCAGGGTCCTAAGCCAAATGTCACCCGGCCAGAAAGGCCTTCCCTAACTTCTGTATAAAGTGGCAACCTCATACAGCTCACTCCCCAGCTCCTTTACCCCACTTTTTCCCTATTATTAGCACCTAACATAGGTTGGTTTTATGGTCTCACTTTCCCTATTAGAATATAAGTTTTCCAGTAGCAGGGACCTTTCTCTGTAATAGATATTCAATAAATGTTTATTTACTTTTTTTTACATCTTTATTGGAACATAATTGCTCCATGTGTTTGTATTTTTTATAGATCTTTTCCTGTAATTGAAATCTAGTCTCATAGTGTTGTGGTCGGAAAGGATAGTTGACACAATTTCAATTTTCTTAAATTTACCAATGCTTGATTTGTGACCCAAGATATGCTCTATCATGGAGAATGTTCCATGAGCACTTGACAAAAATGTGTATTCTGTTGATTTTGGATGGAATGTCGTATAAATATCAATTAAGTCCGTCTTGTTTAATGTATCACTTAAAGCTTGTGTTTCCTTATTTATTTTCATTTTGGATGATCTGTCCATTGGTGAAAGTGTGGTGTTGAAGCCCCCTACTATGAATGTGTTACTGTCGATTTCCCTTTTTATGGCTGTTAGTATTTGCCTTATGTATTGAGGTGCTCCTATGTTGGGTGCATAAATATTTACAATTGTTATATCTTCTTCTTGGATCGATCCCTTAATCATTATGTAGTGTCCTTCTTTGTCTCTTCTGATAGTCCTTATTTTAAAGTCTATTTTGTCTGATATGAGAATTGCTACTCCAGCTTTCTTTTGGTTTCCATTTGCATGGAATATCTTTTTCCATCCCCTTACTTTCAGTCTGTATGTGTCTCTAGGTCTGAAGTGGGTCTCTTGTAGACAGCATATATATGGGTCTTGTTTTTGTATCCATTCAGCCAATCGTGTCTTTTGGTTGGAGCATTTAATCCATTTACATTTAAGGTAATTATTGATATGTATGTTCCAATTACCATTTTCTTAATTATTTTGGGTTCCTTATTGTAGGTCTTTTCCTTCTCTTGTGAGTCCTGCCTAGAGAAGTTCCTTTAGCATTTGTTGTAAAGCTGGTTTGGTGGTGCTGAACTCTCTCAGCTTGTGCTTGTCTGTAAAGGTTTTAATTTCTCCATCAAATCTGAATGAGATCCTTGCTGGGTAGAGTAATCTTGGTTGTAGGTTTTTCTCCTTCATCACTTTAAATATGTCCTGCCAGTCCCTTCTGGCTTGCAGAGTTTCTGCTGAAAGATCAGCTGTTAACCTTATGGGGATTCCCTTGTGTGTTATTGGTTGTTTTTCCCTTGCTGCTTTTTTTTTTTTTCCGGTACGCGGGCTTCTCACTGTTGTGTCCTCTCCCATTGCGGAGCAAAGGCTCCGGACGCGCAGGCCCAGTGGCCATGGCTCACGGGCTTAATCGCTCTGCCGCATGTGGGATCTTCCCGGACCGGGGCACGAACCTGTGTCCACTGCATCGGCAGGCGGACTCTCAACCACTGCGCCACCAGGGAAGCCCTCCCTTGCTGCTTTTAATATGTTTTCTTTGTATTTAATTTTTTACAGTTTGATTAATATGTGTCTTGGCGTGTTTCTCCTTGGATTTACCCTGAATGGGGCTCTCTGTGCTTCCCGGACTGATTAACTATTTCCTTTCCCAGATTAGGAAAGTTTTCACCTATAATGTCTTCAAATATTTTCTCAGTCCCTTTCTTTTTCTCTTCTTCTTCTGGGACCCCTATAATTCAAATGTTGGTGCATTTAATGTTGTCCCAGAGGTTTCTGAGACTGTCCTCAGTTCTTTTCATTCTTTTTTCTTTATTCTGGTCTGCAGTAGTTATTTCCACTCTTTTATCCTCCAGGTCACTTATCCATTCTTCTGCCTCAGTTATTCTGCTATTGATCCCTTCTAGAGTATGTTTAATTTCATTTATTGTGTTGTTCATCGTTGCTTGTTTCATCTTTAGTTCTTCTAGGTCCTTGTTAAATGTTTCTTGCATTTTGTCTATTCTTTTTCCAAGATTTTGGATCATCTTTACTGTCATTATTCTGAATTCTTTTTCAGGTAGACTCCCTATTTCCTCTTCATTTGTTAGGTCTGGTGGGTTTTTATCTTGCTCCTTCATCTGCTGTGTGTTTTTCTGTTTTCTAATTTTGCTTGTCTTACTGTGTTTGGGGTCTCATTTTTGCAGGCTGCAGGTTCATAGTTCCTGTTGTTTATGTTGTCTGTCCCCAGTGGCTAAAGCTGGTTCAGTGGGTCATGTAGGCTTCCTGGTGGAGGGGACTAGTGCCTGTGTTCTGGTGGATGAGGCTGGATCTTGTCTTTCTGGTGGACAGGTCCACGTCTGGTGGTGTGTTTTGGGGTGTCTGTGGACTTATTATGATTTTAGGCAGCCTCTCTGCTAATGGGTGGGGTTGTGTTCCTGTCTTGCTAGTTGTTTGGCATAGCGTGTCCAGCACTGTGAAGCTGGGTGCTGGTGTTGAGATGGAGATATCTGGGAGATTTTTGCCATTTGATATTATGTGGAGCTGGGCCGTCTCTTGTGGACCAGTGTCCTGAAGTTGGCTCTTCTACCTCAGTGGCACAGCACTGACTCCTGGCTGCAGCACCAAGAGCCTTTCATCCATACGGCTCAGAATAAAAGGGAGAAAATGTAGAAAGAAAGAGAGAGAGAGAGAGAGAGAGAGAGGGGGAGGGAGGGAGGGAGGGAGGGAGGAAGGGAGGAAGAAAGAAAAGAAAAAATAAATAAATTAATTAATTAAATAAAGTAAGAAAATAAAGTTATTAAAATAAAAAATAATTAAGAAAAATAATTTTTTTAAGTTAAAAACATAATAAATGCACGGATAGAACCCTAGGACAAATGGTGAAAGCAAAGCTATATAGACAAAATCTCACACAGAAGAATACACATACACACTCACGAAAAGAGAAAAAGGGGAAAAAATAATAATTCTTGCTCTCAAAGTCCACCTCCTCAACTTGGGATGATTCGTTGTCTATTCATGTACTCAACAGATGCAGGGTACATCAAGTTAATTGTGGAGATGTAATCCCCTGTTCCTGAGGCTGCTGGGAGAGACTTCCCTTTCTATTCTTTCACAGCTCCCGGGGCTCAGCTTTGGATTTGGCCCTGCCTCTGCGTGTAGGTCGCCAGAGCGCGTCTGTTCTTCGCTCAGACAGGACGGGGTTAAAGGAGCAGCTGACTTGGGGGCTCTGGCTCACTCAGGCCGGGGGGAGGGAGGGTTGCAGATGCGGGGCGAGCCTGCGGCAGCAGAGACCAGTGGGACGTTGCACCAGCCTGAGGTGCGCCGTGCATGCTGCGTGCGTTCTCTCTGGAAAGTTGTCCCTGGATCACGGAACACTAGCAGTGGCGGGCTGCACAGGCTCCCGGGAGGGGAGGTGTGGATAGTGACCTGTGCTTGCTCACAGGCTTCTTGGTGGCGGCAGCAGCAGCCTTAGTGTCTCCTGACCGTCTCTGGGGTCTGCACTGTTAGCCGCGGCTCACGCCCGTCTCTGGAGCTCCTTCAAGCAGCGCTCTTAATCCCCTCTCTTTGCGCACCAGGAAACAAAAAGGGAAGAAAAAGTCTCTTGCCTCTTCGGCAGGTCCAGACTTTTCCCCGGATTCTCTCCCTGCTAGCCGTGGTGCACTAACCTCCTGCAGGTTGCGTTCACGCCGCCAACCCCAGTCCTCTCCCTGCGCTCTGACCGAAGCCCGAGCCTCAGCTCCCAGCTCCGCCCGCCCCAGCGGGTGAGCAGACGAGCCTCTTGGGCTGGTGAGTGCTGGTCGGCTCCGATCCTCTGTGCGGGAATCTCTCCGCTTTGCCCTCCGCACCCCTGTTGCTGCGCCCTCCTCCGCGGCTCTGAAGCTTCCCCCTCCGCCACCCGCAGTCTCCACCCGCGAAGGGACTTACTAGTCTGTGGAAACCTTTCCTCCTTCACAGCTTCCTCCCACTGGTGCAGGTCCCATCCCTATTATTTTGTCTCTGCTTTTTCTTTTTTCTTTTGCCCTGCCCAGGTACGTGGGGAGTTTCTTGCCTTTTGGGAGGTCTGAGGTCTTCTGCCAGCATTCAGTCGGTGTTCTATAGGAGCAGTTCCACGTGTAGATGTATTTCTGGTGTACCTGTGGGGAGGAAGGTGATCTCCATGTCTTACTCTTCCGCCATCTTCCCCCTCTCTCCAATAAATGTTTATTGAGTGAATGCCATAGAAGGTAGGAAAAACACAAGAGGATGAATAGAGAAGGTAAGAGAAATGATAGGTTTAGAATTGCTTTGTAACTCACCTCTTTAGACATATATGGCAGGCACTTCTAAAGTTATGTCTTAAGCAAGGGATAGAGAGTTGAAGCTAATGGTGTGGATGTTAAGTAAAACATGACGTATATAGTGACTGGTGTTAAAATTCCAAGTACCTTTTGAAATATGAAACTTAAGTTCTTTTTAAAAAAATTTTTTATTGGAGTACCGTTGATTTACAGTGTTGTGTTAGTTTCAGGTGTACAGCAAAGTAAGTCAGTTATACACATACATATATGTACTTTTTTTTTTTGGATTCTGTTCCCACATAGGCCATCACAGAGTATTGAGTAGTTTCCTGTGCTATACAGCAGGTTCTCATTAGTTATCTATTTTATATATAGTAGTGTGTATATGTCAATCCCAATCTCCCAGTTAATCCCTACCCCCTGCCCTTATCCCCTGGTAACCATAAGTTTATTTCCTACATCTGTGACTCTACTTCTGTTTTGTAAATAAGTTCATTTGTACCCTTTTTTTTAGACTCCACATATAAGTGGTATCATATGATATTTGTCTTCCTGTGTCTGACTTACTTCATTCAGTATGACAATTTCTAGGTCTGTCCATGTTGCTGCAAATGACATTATTTTGTTCTTTTTTATGGCTGAGTAAAACTTAAGTTCTGTTTGCTTTTTGTGTTTTAGTCCTTTATTGTTGCCCTTTGAAGACTGATATTGACATGTGTTTATTGATTACAAAAGGATCTGTTTATTTTAGTTTTTTAAAAAAATTGTTTGCAAGAAAAGTATAAGACTGCAGTGGAATCCCAGAAAGGAGCCTTGGCATGCTTATGAACTAAGGTAGCATGAACTTTGGTAACAGCTGGCTGATGTTGTGAATGCTAGAGGGCTAAGTCCTTGCTTCATTACAAAGCATTTCCTCTTACTGTTTATTTTGGACTTGAATTTAGTGTAAAAAAGTTGCTAGTGCCTGCTTTAGGGTGATGAATTAAAGGCCAATTGTACCTTCTACTCCATTTCTTAAAGCTTTTACTTTCTATTCCTTCATGAGGAACCTTCTTTAAAGAGTCATGTCTAACTTCTCACTTCCTGTTCATGCTTCAGACTATACGGTGTGACTTCTGCCTGTTGACTTTTCTGACATGGCTCTTTAAAGGGAGTACAGTGTCCTCTACATGCTAGGTGTTTTATGTATTTTTTTTCTATTTGATCCTCATAGCAATCCAGAGGCAGCCTTTTCCCCAAATTTCTCTTTGCAAGACCCTGAAAGGTTCTCGTTTCCTAAGATTCCATTCGGTACCCACTTCTCTTAGGCTTCATCAATTGTTTATGCATCAATGGCTTTAACCTGTGTATACACAGATCACTTCTAAATTTCTGCTTCTGGCACAGAACTCTAGATACATTCTTATGCACACACTAGAGTGTAAAACTGTCTATTAAGTCTCAATTTAATATCCTACAGCTGTATCAAACTCAGTGAGTTCAAAACTGAATTATATCCTGGTTACCTAAGCCTGAAACTTGGGGAAGTCATCATAATGCTAGATGATATTTACTATGTCTGGGCTCTGTACATAAACATTCTCACTTAGTCCTCACAACAAACCTATTTATTTTACAGGTGCACTAAGAGAGGTTTAGAACAGTTAGGGAACTTAACCAGTTGGCAATACAACGGATGGAGTTGGATTTGAACAGAATATGTATAGTTGCAAACTCCGAACTCTATCCATTCTGCTGCACTTTTGGTCCCCTGCCCTTCAACATGAACACAACACACATAGACACCCCTAAGAGGACCCAGTACTGCTGACCTCTTGAGTAGCTCTGAAATATTTCATGTTTGTTGATTCTGGTTGCCTTGCTTACTTGGATTATTGCAATAGTCACTTGATAGGTCTTCTTTTACATCCATACTGCTGTCAAAAAATTTCTTTTAAAATGCAAATCTGATTATGTCATTTCCCTTATTGCCTTCAGGATAAAATACTTGGCAGAGCATTCAAGACCTTCTCTGGTCAATTCATCGTCATGTTGCATGGTCCTTTTGTTTCAGCCATTATAATGTGCATTATAATGTCCTAGAGCTGTATTTCACCAGTCTTTTTTGTTCTTTTGGCATGTCCTTTCCTTGTTCCATCACTATCAAATTCCCATTTTTAAGATTTGGATCAACTGCCACCTTTTTCACAAAACCTCTTATCTTCTAGATATTTCCTCTCCCCTTGGGTATCCTAATTTGTGATCACTAGTACCATGGTCAGATCTCTTATAGGTGAGACCTCTTGTAGGTAGGCAGCCTCTGAGATGGCTCCCAGTTGGTCCCACTTCTTGGTTTTCCTGCCCTTGTATAATATCCTCCCTTGAGTGTGAGCTGGACCTAGTAACTCAATTCTAACAAAAGAATACAGCAAAAGTGATGGGATGTCACTTCTGAGATTAGGTTACCAAAAGATTTTCATTTGCACCTTGCTTTTCCTCACTCACGTGCTCTGTTTGTTGGGGTAGCAACTTGCTATATTTTAGTAGTCCTATAGGGAGGCTCAAGTGGCAAGAAACTTGATGTCTCTTGCTAACAGTATCCAGCAAAGACCTGAGGTCTGCTTAGCTGTACGAATGAGCTTGGAAGCACATCCTCCTCTACTTGAGCCTTGGTAACTGCAGCCCCAGCTGATGCCTTGATTGCATCCTTGTGAGAGACCCTGAGTCAGAGACACCCAGTTAAATCACAGCTGGATTTCTGACCCACAGAACCTGTGAGATGTTTGTTGTGCTAAGCCATTAAGTTTTAAAGTAATTTGTTATGTAGCAGATTTTGGTACCTCCAGGTGGGTGCTGCCATAACAAATATGTAAAAATGTGGGAGTGACTTTGGAACCAGGCAGTGGGTGGAGGTTGGAAAATTTTATCAATGATGGAGAAATTGCCTTGAACAGACTATAAATTCAGACTTGGAGGAAGCTGTAGGTGAGGGCTCAAAAGGAAATGAGAAAGGTATTGTTGAAACTGGAGGAAGTGCGGGATCCTTGTTATGTTGAGACAGAAATTTAGCAACACTCTTGACATTAGTAGTGTGGAAAGTAGGAACTGCCTAATGAACTGGGTGATCTAGCTAAGGAGATTTCTAAGCAAACAGTTGAAGGTGCCAACAGGTTTCTTTTTGCTGCTTACAGCAAAATGTGTGAGGTGCGCTGTCACCTCTTAAAACTGGACCTACCACTCTTCTTGTATTTTTTTCTTAATTGAAGTAATAGTTGATTTACAATGTTGTGTTAGTTTCTGGTGTACAGCAAAGTGATTCAGTTACACATATATCTATATATATGTGTATATATATTCTTTTCATATTCTTTTCCATTATGGTTTATTACAGGATATTGAATATAGTTTCCTGTGCTATACAGTAGGACTTTGTTGCTTATCTATTTTATATATAGTAGTTTGTATCTACTAATTCCAAACCCCTAATTTATCCCTCCCCCACCTCCTCTCCCCTTTGGTAAGTTTGTTTTCTGTGTCTGTGGGTCTGTTTCTGTTTTGTGAATAAGTTCATTTGTGTGATATTTTAGATTTCACATATAAGTGATACCATATGGTATTTGTCTCTCTCTTTCTGACTTCACTTAGTATGATAATCTCTGGGTCCATCCATGTTGCTGCAAATGACATTTATTTCATGGCTGAGTAGTAGTAGTATTGTGTATATACACCACATCTTCTTTACCCATTCATCTGTCGATGGACATTTAGGTTGCTTCCATGTCTTGGCTATTGTAAGTAGTGCTGCTATGAACATTGGGGTGCATGTATCTTTCAAATCATAGTTTTCTCTGGATATGTGCCCAGGAGTGGGATTGCTGGATCATATAGTAAGTAACTCTATTTTAGTTTTTTAATGAATCTCCATACTGTTTTCCATAGTGACTGCACCAATTTTCATTCTCACCAACTCTGTAGGAGGGTTCCCTTTTCTCCACACCCTCTCCAATGTTTGTTATTTGTAGACTTTTTAATGATGGTCATTCTGACCGGTGTGAGGTGATACCTCATTGTACTTGATTTGCATTTCTCTAATAATTAGCATTGTTGAGCATCTTTTCATGTACCTTTTGGCCATCTGTATGTCTTCTTTGAAGAAATATGTATTTAGGTCTTCTGCCCATTTTTTGACTAAGGTTGTTTTCTTTTCTTTTTTTTTTTTTTGGTTATTGAGTTTGTATGAGCTGTTTGTATATTTTGGAAATTAATCCCTTGTCAGTCACATTGTTTGCAAATATTTTCTCCCAGTCCATAGGTTATCTTTTTGTTTTGCTTATGGTTTCCTCTGCTGTGCAAATGCTTATAAGTTTGATTAGGTCCTGTCTTCTAGTATTTATCTACTATGTTGTATGTACTTAATTATCTTTATTTCGCACTGCTGTGAGTTCTGTGAGATGCCTTTCAGTGTGATAGTTTAGATCTTGCTCACAGTCCAGTTTTTTTGTTTGTTTGTTTGTTTGTTTGTTTTGGATATGGCCTTTATTCTGTTGAGGTGGGTTCCCTCTATGCCCACTTTCTGGAGAGTTTTTTATCATAAATGGGTGTTGAATTTTGTCAAAAGCTTTTTCTGCATCTATTGAGATGATCATATGGTTTTGATTCTTCAATTTGTTAATATGGTTTATTACATTGATTGGTTTACATATATTGAGGAATCCTTGCATCCCTGGGATAAATCCCACTTGATCATGGTGTATGGTCCTTTTAATGTGTTGTTGGATTCTGTTTGCTAGTATTTTGTTGAGGATTTTTGCATCTATATTCATGAGTGATATTGGTCTGTAATTTTCTTTTTTTGTAGTATCTTTGTCTGGTTTTGGTATCAGGGTGGTGGTGGCCTCATAGAATGAGTTTGGGAGTGTTCCTTCCTCTGCAGTTTCTTGGAAGAGTTTGAGAAGGATGGGTATTAGCTCTTCTTTAAATGTTTGATAAAATTCACCTGTGAAGCCATCTGGTCCTGGACTTTTGTTTGTTGGAAGATTTTATTTTTTTATTTTTTATTTTTTTAACATCTTTATTGGGGTATAATTGTTTACAATGGTGTGTTAGTTTCTGCTTTATAACAGAGTGAATCAGTTATACATATACCTATGTTCCCATATCTCTTCCCTCTTTGTCTCCCTAATGATTAATGATGTTGAGCATTCTTTCATGTGTTTGTTGGCAGTCTGTATATCTTCTTTGGAGAAATGTCTATTTAGGTCTTCTGCCCATTTTTGGATTGGGTTGTTTATTTTTTTGTTATTGAGCTGCATGAGCTGCCTGTAAATTTTAGAGATTAATCCTTTGTCAGTTGATTCATTTGCAAATATTTTCTCCCATTCTGAGGGCTGTCTTTTGGTCTTGTTTATGGTTTCCTTTGCTGTGCAAAAGCTTTGAAGTTTCATTAGGTCCCATTTGTTTATTTTTGTTTTTATCTCCATTACTCTAGGAGATGGGTCAAGAAGGATCTTGCTGTGATTTATGTCATAGAGTGTTCTGCCTATGTTTTCCTCTAAGAGTTTGATAGTTTCTGGCCTTACATTTAGGTCTTTAATCCATTTTGAGCTTATTTTTGTGTATGGTGTTAGGGAGTGATCTAATCTCATACTTTTACATGTACCTGTCCAGTTTTCCCAGCACCACTTATTGAAGGGGCTGTCCTTTCTCCACTGTATATTCCTGCCACCTTTATCAAAGATAAGGTGACCATATGTGCATGGGTTTATCTCTGGGCTTTCTATCCTATTCCATTGATCTATCTTTCTGTTTTTGTGCCAGTACCATACTGTCTTGATTACTGTAGCTTTGTAGTATAGTCTGAAGTCAGGCAGCCTGATTCCTCCAGCTCCATTTTTTGTTCTCAAGATTGCTTTGGCTATTCGGGGTCTTTTGTGTTTCCATACAAATTGTGAAATTTTTTGTTCTAGTTCTGTGAAAAATGCCAGTGGTAGTTTGATAGGGATTGCATTGAATCTATAGATTGCTTTGGGGAGTAGAGTCATTTTCACAATGTTGATTCTTCCAATCCAAGAACATGGTATATCTCTCCATCTGTTTGTATCATCTTTAATTTCTTTCATCAGTGTCTTATAATTTTCTGCATACAGGTCTTTTGTCTCCTTAGGTAGGTTTATTCCTAGATATTTTATTCTTTTTGTTGCAATGGTAAATGGGAGTGTTTTCTTGATTTCACTTTCAGATTTTTCATCGTTAGTATATAGGAATGCCAGAGATTTCTGTGCATTAATTTTGTATCCTGCTACTTTACCAAATTCATTGATTAGCTCTAGTAGTTTTCTGGTAGCATCTTTAGGATTCTCTATGTATAGTATCATGTCATCTGCAAACAGTGACAGCTTTACTTCTTCTTTTCCGATTTGGATTCCTTTTATTTCCTTTTCTTCTCTGATTGCTGTGGCTAAAACTTCCAAAACTATGTTGAATAAGAGTGGTGAGAGTGGGCAACCTTGTCTTGTTCCTGACCTTAGTGGAAATGCTTTCAGTTTTTCGCCATTGAGGATGATGTTGGCTGTGGGCTTGTCATATACGGCCTTTATTATATTGAGGAAAGTTCCCTCTACACCTACTTTCTGCAGGGTTTTTATCATAAATGGGTGTTGAATTTTGTCAAAAGCTTTCTCTGCATCTATTGAGATGATCATATGGTTTTTCTCCTTCAATTTGTTAATATGGTTTATCACATTGATAGATTTGCGTATATTGAAGAATCCTTGCATTCCTGGAATAAACCCCACTTGATCATGGTGTATGATCCTTTTAATGTGCTGTTGGATTCTGTTTGCTAGTATTTTGTTGAGGATTTTTGCATCTATGTTCATCAGTGATATTGGCCTGTAGTTTTCTTTCTTTGTGACATCCTTGTCTGGTTTTGGTATCAAGGTGATGGTGGCCTCGTAGAATGAGTTTGGGAGTGTTCCTCCCTCTGCTATATTTTGGAAGAGTTTGAGAAGGATAGGTGTTAGCTCTTCTCTGAATGTTTGATAGAATTCGCCTGTGAAGCCATCTGGTCCTGGGCTTTTGTTTGTTGGAAGATTTTTAATCACAGTTTCAATTTCATTGCTTGTGATTGGTCTGTTCATAATTTCTGTTTCTTCCTGGTTCAGTGTTGGAAGGTTATACCTTTCTAAGAATTCGTCCACTTCTTCCAGGTTGTCCATTTTATTGGCATAGAGTTGCTTGTAGTAGTCTCTTAGGATGCTTTGTATTTCTGCAGTGTCTGTTGTAACTTCTCCTTTTTCATTTATAATTTTATTGATTTGAGTCCTCTTCCTCTTGATGAGTCTGGCTAATTATATATCAATTTTGTTTTTCTTCTGAAAGAACCAGCTTTTAGTTTTATTGATCTTTGCTATTGTTTTCTTTGTTTCTATTTCATTTATTTCTGCTCTGATCTTTATGATTTCTTCTGCTAACTTTGGGTTTTGTTTGTTCTTCTTTGTCTAGTTCCTTTAGGTGTAAGGTTAGATTGTTACAGATTTTTCTTGTTTCTTGAGGTAGGCTTGTATAGCCATAAACTTCCCTCTTAGAAATGCTTTTGCTGCATCCCACAGGTTTTGGATCATCATGTTTTCATTGTCATTTGTCTCTAGGTATTTTTTGATTTCGTCTTCAGTGATCTCTTCAGTGATCTCTTAGTTATTTAGTAACGTATTGTTTAGGCTCCATGTGTTTGTGGTTTTTACATTTTTTCCCCTGGTAATTTCTAAACTCATAGCATTGTGGTCAGAAAAGATGCTTGATATGATTTCAGTTTTCTTAAACTTACTGAGGCTTGATTTGTGACCCAAG
>NW_006797031.1:355788-400277 GCF_000442215.2 Lipotes vexillifer | reverse complement strand
CCCCTGTATCGGCAGGCGGACTCTCAACCACTGCGCCACCAGGGAAGCCCCCCTGTAATTCATTTCTAATCTCATAGCGTTGTGGTCAGAAAAGATGCTTGATATGATTTCAGTTTTCTTAAACTTACTGAGGCTTGATTTGTGACCCAAGATGTGATCTATCCTGGAGAATGTTCCATGCACACTTGAGAAGAAAGTGTAATCTGCTGTTTTTGGATGGAATGTCCTATAAATATCAATTAAATCCATCTGGTCTATTGTATAATTTAAAGCTTCTGTTTCCTTATTTATTTTCATTTTGGATGATCTGTCCAGTGGTGTAAGTGAGGTGTTAAAATGCCCCACTCTTATTGTGTTACTGTCGATTTCCTCTTTTATAGTTGTTAGCAGTTGCTTTATGTATTAGGTGCTCCTATGTTGGGTGCATATATATTTATATTTGTTATATCTTCTCCTTGGGTTGATCCCTTGATCATTATGTAGTGTCCTTCCTTGTCTCTTATAACATTCTTTATTTTAAAGTCTATTTTATCTGATATGAGTATTGCTACTCCAGCTTTCTTTTGATTTCCATTTGCATGGAATATCTTTTTCCATCGCCTCACTTTCAGTCTCTATGTGTCCCTAGGTCTGAAGTGGGTCTCTTGTAGACAGCATATAGTTGGGTCTTGTTTTTGTATCCATACAGCAGGCCTGTGTCTTTTGGTTGGAGCATTTAAACCATTTACATTTAAGGTAATTATTGATATGTATGTTCCTATGACCATTTTCTTAATTGTTCTGGGTTTGTTTTTGTAGGTCCTTTTCTTCTCTTGTGTTTCCCACTTAGAGAATTTCCTTTAGCATTTGTTGTAGCGCTGGTTTGGTGGTGCTGAATTCTCTTAGCTTCTGCTTGTCTGTAAAGCTTTTGATTTCTCCATCAAATCTGAACGAGATCCTTGCTGGGTAGAGTAATCTTGGTTGTAGGTTCTTCCCTTTCATCACTTTAAGTATATCATGCCACTCCCTTCTGGCTTGTCGAGTTTCTCCTGAGAAATCAGCTGCTAACCTTATGGGAGTTGCCTTGTATGTTATTTGTCATTTTCCCCTGCTGCTTTCAATAATTTTTCTTTGTCTTTAGTTTTTGCCAGTTTGATTACTGTGTGTCTCGGCGTATTTCTCCTTGGGTTTATCCTGTATGGGACTCTCTGCACTTCCTGGACTTGGGTGGCTATTTTCTTTCCCATGTTAGGGAAGTTTTTGACTATAATGTCTTCAAACATTTTCTCTGATCCTTTCTCTTTCTCTTCTCCTTCTGGGACCTCTATAATGCGACTGTTGTTGCATTCCCAGAGGTCTCTTAGTGTGTCTTCATTTCTTTTCATTCTTTTTTCTTTATTTCTGTTCCACAGCAGTGAATTCCACCATTCTGTCTTCCAGGTCACTTATCCTTTCTTCTGCCTCAGTTATTCTGTTTTTGATGCCTTGGAGTGTAGTTTTCATTTCAGTTATTGTATTGTTCATCTCTGTTTGTTTGTTCTTTAATTCTTCTAGGTCTTTGTTAAACATTTCTTGCATTTTCTCGACCTTTTCCTCCATTCTTTTTCCGAGGTCCTGGATCATCTTCACTATCATTATTCTGAATTGTTTTTCTGGAAGGTTGCCTATCTCCACTTTATTTAGTTGTTTATCTGGGGTTTTATCTTGTTCCTTTATCTGGCACATAGCCCTCTGCCTTTTCATCTTGTTTATTTTTTTGTGAATGTGGTTTTTGTTCCACAGGCTGTAGGATTGTAGTTCTTCTTGCTTCTGCTGTCTGCTCTCTGGTGGATGAAGCTATCTAAGAGGCTTGTGCAAGTTTCCTGATTGGAGGGACTGCCAGTCTAGTTTTAAAGAGATCTACACTCAGGTCTTGGCTCTGGCTCTTATTGTGTAATGGTAGTAAGTTACTTAACTTTTCTAAACCTCAGTTTCCTCATCTAGAGGATGGGATTAATAATAAACTCCTAAAGATTGTGCATTTTGACTTTTGTGTTCAGTACTATATCACCAGTACCTAGAAGAGTCTGGGCTCGTGATAGATGCTTAATAAAGATTTATTGAATCTATGAATTGAATATCTCGATCTCAGAGCATTATTGTATAGTTTAAATGAGGTAATACATGGTAACAATTAGCACAGTTCCTGATGTATATTAATTGCTCAACAAATGCTAATTTTATTTAGTTTTTTCATTATTATTTTTCATTTTCATTTTTTCTCATTATTTATGTAATTCTGTATGCATCAAAAACTGTTCCATGCATAAGACAACTTGCTAAGCAAAAGATTTGTTTATAGTCCTGGATGATACATCAGGAATCACTTGAGTTTAAAGTATGATTACTTGGACATGAAATGACTTCTACTTCTTGCCATGAGGAGAAACAGTTTCTGAACTTAACCTCTTATGGTAAACAATTAGAAACTTGGACACAGGATATCAAATAGCTATTTTTAGATATTGGATAACAGGCAGTGTGGGAATGTGATTCCTAAGAAAAAGGAAACAGGTAAGGTGAGTGCTATAATTGCCCTGCGTTTCTGCTAAAAGACACATATCAGATCATGGTGCAGGCAGGGGCTATCCCAGGGCATGGCGTCTTGTTTAATTGGAGAGATAGAGACTGTAATTCAGAGAGGTTGAAGTGGCTGAAAATTGCTGCACAGAGTTTCAGAGGAGAGGAATCTCAGTAGAAAAAAGTCCTAGAAATCTGCATAGGGATTTCCTTTAGCCTTTGCTAAACAAGTGTGTAGAATGTGTGTATATAGAATGGAACTCTCTGAAGCTGGGCAGGGATTGCCTGAGGAGCCACAAGTTGAGTAATTTCTAGGGCTGGGGAGCTGCTCAAGCACTGACCAGAGTGGTGAGACCTTTTTTGACCATCTAGTATGTTCAGTAGAGACCCCCAAATGTCCATGCCTTAGTAGTAGGAGTAAACTAGCCTGAAGTAATGTCTACCCCCAATCCTTCCTAAAACTTACAGCAGACTTCAAAGATCAAGCTGATCCACAAATTACTTAAGTGACTTTCAAAACAAAGCTCAACAATCTTTAAAAGAAAATAACAGGGGCTTCCCTGGTGGCACAGTGGTTGGGGGTCCATCTGCTGATGCAGGGGACGCAGGTTTGTGCCCCGGTCCGGGAGGATACCACATGCTGCGGAGTGGCTGGGCCCATGGGCCATGGCCGCCGAGCCTGCGCGTCCGGAGCCTGTGCTCTGCAGCTGGAGAGGCCACAGCAGTGAGAAGCCTGCGTAATGCAACAAAAAAATAAAAAAAAAAGAAAATAACAAAATCCAGACACTTAAATGTATAACACTGTGTATAGCCTGCAATAAAAAATGACTATAATCAGGAAAATGTGAACACCAGGAGAACTTAAGGCAGCGAAAACAGGCTAAGAATAACAAAGATGATAGACTTAGCAGACAAAAACTTTTAAATGGGCATTATAAATATGCTCAGAATGCTCAGAGATTTAAAAGAAAATATGAATGTAATGAGAAGAAAATGAAAATATAAAAAACTGAGTGGAATTTGCAGAGATGAGAAACACAATAAATGAAAAATTCACTGATTGTGATTAACAGGAGATAACAGTTTCTTATCTGATGAAGAAAAGATCAATGAACTTGAAGATATAGCAAGAAACTACCCAAAAATTAAACACAGAGAAAAGAACAACTAAAAAAAAAAAACTGTACAGAACTTTTGTGATCTAGGAGACAGTGTGGGTCTAATTCTACTCCCAGAAGAAGGGGGAGGGCAAAAAAAAAAAGTTTAAAGTGATAGTGACTGAAAAATTTCCTAACTTTATCAATACTGTAAACCTACCAATCCAAGAGATTCAATAATTTCAAGCAGAATAAACACAAAGGTGACCATACTAAGGCACATCATAGTTAAATGGTTGAAAACCAGTGTTAGAGAAAAAAATTTTTAAAGCAGCTAGAAAAAAATATTTTATTACAGAGGAACAAAAAACGATAGGGCTTCCCTGGTGGCGTAGTGGTTGAGAGTCCGCCTGCCGATGCGGGGGACATGAGTTCATGCCCCGGTCTGGGAAGATCCCACATGCCGCGGAGCGGCTGAGCCCGTGAGCCATGGCCACTGAGCCTGTGTGTCCGGAGCCTATGCTCTGCAACGGGAGAGGCCACAGCAGTGAGAGGCCCGTGTACCGCAAAAAAAAAAAAAAGATAGCAGATTTCTTGCTTGAAATATCAATAATATATTACAGAACATAATGGAATGCTATCGTTAAATTACTAAAAGATAAAACTGTAAACCCAGATAGAATTTTATACCCAGCAAAAATATCCCTCAAAATGAAGGCCAAATACTTTTTCACACATCAAAATCTGAGAGAATTCTTTGCCAGCAAATTTGAACTACAAGAAATATTAAAGGCAGTTCTTCATGTGGAAGGAAGATGATAACAGATCAAAACTTGGATTTACACAAGGGAATAAAGAACACCAGAAATAGTAAATGAATAAATAAAAGACTTTTTTGTCATCATTTGATTTATTTAGAAGATAATTGGTTAAAGCTAAATAGTAACAACATATATTAATATTAAATGTATATATAAAATATATGACAGCAGTAGCTCAAAGGACAGGAGGCAGCAATGCAAGCATCGCCTTCCTAAGAGTCTTATGTTATATGTAAAGTGATATAATTTTATTTGAAGGTAGACTGTGATAAGACGCACTTTGTGAAACCCTAGAGCAACTAAGCAAAAAGTAAAAGAAGTATAGCTAATGTATCAATAGAGTATGAGTCACTAAAAATACTCAAGCCAAAATTACTTAGGAAAAGAGGGAAAAAGAAAATAAAACAGGTGGGACAAATAGAAAATAGCAGGATGGTAGATTGCTATGACTATATCAATATTAAGTGGTCTAAGCACTTTAACTAAAATGCAGATTGTCAGACTGGATTTAGCAAAGAGCAAGATCCAGATATGTGGGCTAAAGACTTTATAAAGAAACAGGTAGGTTAAGAGTAAAATGATGGAAAAACATGTACTATACAAAACTGAACATAAGAAAGCTGGAGTACTGATTACTATTTAAAGTAGACTTAAAAATAAGGGGAAAATGGACATTTCATAATGACAAAGGGTCAGTTCATCAAGAAGGTATATTCTAAGCGTATGCTTTCATTAGTAAGCTTCAAAATTCATGAAATGGAGGTCAACATTCCTTTCCCAGGACTAATAGTACAGGTAGACAGAGAATTAGTAAGCGGTTAGAAGACTTAAGCAACATTATCAACAAATATAACCTAATTTGCATTTTTAGAGCACTCAGCAACAGCATAGTACACATTCTTTTCCACTGCACATGGAACATTCACTAAGATAAACCATATGCTGAGATAAAATAAGTCTTATTAACTTTAATAGGAATGAAATCATATAGAATGTTCTCTTATCAAAAGAGAGTGAAATTAGAAATCAATAACAGAAGGATATATGGAAACTCTCCAAAACATTTGGAAATTGAAAAAACATTTCTAAATAATCCAAGGGGCAAAGAATCATAAGAGAAATTTTAAAATATTTTGAACTGAGTGGTAATGAAAACATACCATAAATTTTGGGGGATATAGCTAAGGGAAATGTATAGCTTTGAAAGATGCTTTATATTAGAAAGGAAGAAAAGTCTAAAGTCAATAATTTTCTAAGCCTCTACCTTATAAAAGATAGAATAAGATGAGCAAATTAAACCCAAGGTAAGTAGAAGGAAGGAAATAAAGATAAGAGCAGAAATCAGTGAATTTAGAAAACTGCTAAATAGAGAAAATCAGTGAAATCAAAATCTGGTTCTTTGAAAAGATAAATAAAAATGATAAGCCTTTAGTTAGATTGATTAAGGGAAAAAAAGATACAAATTACCAATGCCAGGAATGAAAGAGGGGATATTACTACAGATACTATATAAATTAAAAGCATAGAAGGGCTTCCCTGGTGGCGCAGTGGTTGAGAGTCCGCCTGCTGATGCAGGGGACATGGGTTTGTGCCCCGGTCTGGGAGGATCTCACATGCCGCAGAGAGGCTGGGCCCGTGAGCCATGGCCACTGGGCCGAGCCTGTGCGTCCGGAGCCTGTGTTCCGCAACGGGAGAGGCCACAACAGTGAGAGGCCCGCGTACTGCAGGAAAAAAAAAAAAGCTTAGTAAAGGATCATTGTGGACTTTATGCCAGTAAATTCAACAAATTAGAGGAAGTCGACAAATTCCTTGAAAGAGACCACCAAAGCTGATGCAAGATAAAATCGAAAATCTGAATGTCCCTTTATCCCTGTATTTACTAGAGAAATTGAATTCATAATTTAAAACCTTCTCATAAAGAAAATTCTAGGCCAGGTGGCTTCAACGGTGAATTCTATCAAACTTTTAAGAAATAAATAATACTAACTGCCCTTAAACATTTCCAGAAAATAGAAGATAACATTTCCCAACTCATTTCATGAGGTATTATTACCCCAATACCAAAGCCATACAAAGACATTGTAAGAAAAGTACATGACAGTATCCTTCATGAATACAAATACAAAACTCTTTAACAAAATACAGCAAGTTGATCCAGCAATATAAATGTAAATATGACGACGATAGATCATGACTAAGTAGAATTTCTGCCAAATGTACAAGTTTGGTTTAGAAGTTAAAAAAAAAACCCCAAACCTAGCTATATACGGTCAATCCTTATTATTTGCAAATCCATATTTGAAAATTTTCCCACCAGTGAAAATTTATTTGTAATTCCAAAATCAAAACTCATGATATTTGTGCAATCATTCACAGACATTCATGAGAAGTTTGAGTGGCCCAATGTGTACATTCTCAAGTGGGGTCGAACAAAGCACTCTGCCTTCTTTCAGCTCTCATACTGTAAACAAGTACCCTTTTCACAGTCTATTTAGTGCCATATTTTTCTCATTTTTTCCTTTTGTTGATTTTTTTCTTTAAAATGGCTTTCAACTGTAGTGCTGAAGTGCTGTCTAGTGTTCCTAAACACAAGAAGACGATTATGTGTCTTACGGAGAAAATATACATTAGATAAATTTTGTTCGGGCCTGAATTATAGTGCTGTTGGCCATGATTTCAATGTTAATGAATCAGTCATATATATTAAATAAGGCGTCTTTAAACAGACCTCACATAAAACAAGTTTATGTATTGATTGGTTGATGAAAACGTGATCAGAAGCTTGCAGGAGTCTAACCCTGTATTTCTCCCAGGAGCAGTTGTTTCAGAGTTCTCGACAACTTTATAGAACATAACTACCATGAGTAATGAGAATCAACTGTATTTCAGCCTGTTATCTAAGAGCAAAGAAGGAAAACCATGATTATCTCAGTTTATGCAGAACATGTATTTGACAAAATTCATCATCTTTTCCTGTTAAAAACTCTCAGGAAACTAGGACTAGAAAGAGAACTTTGGAACAAAAGACAGCTTTATTATATTATATATAAATGTATAATGTAAGCCTACAGCTAATATCTTACACTCGTAAGATCAGAACAAACCAAGGATTCAGCTCTCATAACTGCCATTCTGGTCCTAAAATTTATACGAAAAAATATGTATACATATATTTTTTACTATTAAACCTAAAATTTTCATGAAAATGCAAAGACCTAAAATTTATGTTGAAACGCAAATAGTCAAAACAGTAGTGAAAAATAATAATTACAGTTGACAAGCTTATACCCTACTGCCTGTGAACAGAGAGATCAATAGAACAGAACATCTAGAAATAGCCCACACATTTCAGTAAAGTTTCAACAGATGGTTCTGAAACAGATGGTAGAGGGGGTAATCTTTGGCCCTTTCCTCAAACTATACACAAAAATGAAATCTAAATGGATCAGAGATCTAAATTTGAAAGCTAAAATTGGTAAATGTGGAAGAAAACATAGGAGGAAATCTTCTTGATCTTGGGGTAGGCAAAGATTTCTTAAGACACAAAGAACTATTAACACACAAACTACTAATAGAAGTAGTTGATAAATTGTATAATATTGAAATTAAAAATTGCTTTTCAGAAAACATTATTAAAATTAAAACACACCTCAGACTAGGCACAAATTCTCACATACATATATTTGACAAAGGGCTTGCATCCAGAATACATGAGTCCAGTTTGAGACAAATCACCAAATTAAAAAAGGGACAATGGATTTGATCAGACACCTCACCAAAGAAGACATATGAACGGCCAAAAAGCACTTAAAAGTGCTCAGTCTCATTAGTCATTGGGGAAATGTAAATTAAAGCCACAGTGAGATACCTTTACACATTTACTAGAATAACTAAAATGGAAAAAAACCTCACAATACTAAATGTTGATGAGGGTGTGAGTAACTGCAACTCTTATGTGCTCTTGGTTGGAATGTAAAATGGTACAACCAGTTTGGAAAACATTTTGGCAGTGAAATAAAAAGTGAGACCCTACTATCCTTTGACCCAGCATTTCCACTATTTCTCCAAGAGAAATGGAAACATATATCAACAAAAAGACTTGTCCAGGAATGCTTTATTTTTAATAGTGAAACACAGAAAGCAACCCAAACATCCATCAACAGGCAATTGGATAACCAAATTGTAGTATATTGCATTTGTCTGGGTTCTCCAGAGAAACATAACTGATAGGATACACAGTATATATTGTATGTATCATATATATATCAATATATATTTACATCCTATTGACACATTAGACAGGTAGGTAGATAGATAGATAGTTAGGGATTTATTATAAGGAACTGGCTCACGTGGTTATGGAGGTTGAGAAGTGCCACCATCCAGTCTGCAAGCTGGAAACCCAGAAGTGTCAGTGGTATAGTTCCAGTCTGAGTCCAAAGGCCTGAGAACCAGGAGAACTGATGCTGAGTCTGAGTCTGAGTCCGAGTCTGAAGGCAGAAGACCAGTGTCCTGGCTTGAAGGCAGTCATGCAGGGAGAGACCAGATTTTCCCTTACCCAACCATTTTCTATTCAGGTCTCCTGTGAATTGGATGAGGCTTATACATGTTGGGGAGGGTAATCTGCTTTACTTAGTCCAGCAATTCAAATATTAGTCTCATCCAGAAACACCCTCCCAGACACACCCAGAATAATGTTTAACCACCTATCTGGGCACCCCATGGCCCGGTCAAGTTGACATAAAAGTAACCATCATGTATTTCCATTCAATGAAGTACTCTTCAGCAATAGTAGAAAGGAATGAACTGCTAATACACAAAAGGATGAATCTCACAAGCATTGTACTGAGTGAAAGAAGTCAGACACAAAAGAGTATATACTATATGATTACATTTATATGACATTTTAAAAAAGGCAAAACTTACCTCTGACAAGAGAGCAGGTCAGAGTTTACCTCAGCCCAAGGGTGGAGAGGTTGACATCAAAAGAGCATGAGGAATCATTTTAGGGTAATGGCAATATTCTAGATCTTGATTGTGATGGTGATTAAATGGGTATATTTATTTTTCAAAACTCTTCAAAATTGTACACTAAAAAAGAGTTAATTTTATGTAAATTAAACCTCATGTTTAACAAAAGAATAATTACTAAATAGATTTAAAAAAAAATTTGTTTGCATGTAGTTGATTTTTAATGTTGTGTTAGTTTCTGCTGTACAGCAAAGTGACTCAGTTATACATATACATAGATCCACTCTTTTTTAGATTCTTTTTCCCATATAGGCCATTACAGAGTATTGAGTAGAGTTCCCTGTGTTATACAGTAGGTCCTTATTAGTTATCTATTTTATATATAGTAGTGTGTATATGTCAATCCCAATCTTCCAATTTATCCCTCTCCCCCCCTTACCCCCAGTAACCATGTTTGTTTTCTACATCTGTAACTCTATTTCTGTTTTGTAGATAAGTTCATTTGTACCCTTTTTTAAGATTCCACATACAAGCACTATCATATGGTATTTGTCTTTTCTGTGTCTGCCTTACGTCACTCAGTATGACAATCTCTAGGTCCATCCATGTTGCTAAAAATGGCATTATTTCATTCTTTTTTATGGCTGAGTAATATTCCATTGTATATATGTGCCACATCTTCTTTATCCATTCCTCTCTCAATGAACATGTAGGTTGCTTCCATGTCCTGGCTATTGTAAATTAGATTTTTTAATTAGAGTTTTAAATGCCTAGACCTTTTTTGATACCATGTCTATAGGAAATCAGTTTGATTAAATTAATCATTTAGTTCTTATTAGGGTTAATTTATTAATTTGGTACTGCTATGCCTGCAACAGTTATTCATTATGTTATCTGTCAATGTTTCATTGAGAACTTAATTGAAAAGTTAACTGAAGAAGAAACATGGAAATAACCGAAGAAGATATGAAGTTAGAAATAAATTATGGAAACACATACTTTTTTCCTATATTTCTCTTAATGGATTATAAATAAGTTGTCATGTAAGTTTATCATTTCAAAACATAGTTTTTAATATCTTTAATATTCCATTATATATTTTCCATCCATTTCCTTAACCTCCAATTTTGGACATATTATTTATGGTATTTACTATTGCAAATGTTATGAATGTCTTTGAATTTAAAGCCCTTTTCCACATTTAATTATTCTATTTACATGCCTAGATAGAGAGTTGTTGAATCAAAGAATATGAGTTTTTAAAATATAGGTAATAAGTTCACATGTAAAATTTAAAAGGTATAGTTAGAAAGACAGTGAAATATCTCCCTTGTACCTCTTTGTCTGCCAGCCATCCAGTTCCCCTTTCTGGAAGTAGCCGTTGTCATCAGTTTTTTATATTTCTTTCCAGAGACATTTTAAGTGTGTGTGTAGGAGGAGGAAGTTTAGACAGTGGATGAATAGGCATATACTTTTATAAGAATTTAATCATACTGTGTGTGCTAATTAAGATAAAAATCAGCTACATTGAATTTTACTAGAATTTAATAGAAGAAAATGAAGCTAAAATGAAATCAAAGGAATCTCCCTCAATTTAAATGATCCTTGGGAGTTTCCTGGTGGTCCAGTGGTTGGGACTCTGTGCTTTCACTGCTGCTTTCACTGCAGAGGGCCTGAGTTCAATCCCTGGTCGGGGAACTAAGATCCCTCCTACAAGTCACACAGCACAGCCAAAAAAATTTTCTTCATCAGAAGGAAAGATCTCTTTAAGATTAAGAAAAAAGATTATGATTAATATTTTAAAAATACTAGTAATGTAAAAAAGAAATATAAATTGCCAGTAAAATTAATATTATAGAAGTCAATAATTGAAATGCAAATAAAATGATATTTTTAATCTTTGGGAAGATTGGAAAAAATTGACAAAATATACTTCAGAGGGGGCTTCCCTGGTGGTGCAGTGGTTACAAATCTGCCTACCAATGCAGGGGACATGGGTTCGAGCCCTGGTCTGGGAAGATCTCACATGCTGTGGAGCAACTGAGCCTGTGTGCCACAACTAATGAGCCTGCGCTGTAGAGCCCGCGAGCCACAACTACTGAAGCCCACGTGCCTAGAGCCCATGCTTCACAACAAGAGAAGCCACTGCAGTGAGAAGCCTGCACACCGCAATGAAGAGTAGTCCCTGCTTGCTGCAACTAGAGAAAGCCCCACGCACAGCAACAGACCCAATACAGCCAAAAAAATACACACACACACACACACACACACACACACACAATTTTTATATATATATATATATATAATACTTCAGAATGTGGGCAAATGAGTATTCTTGTGAGGGCAAAATCCTTTCTGGTGGATGGCAGTTTGGCAGTACTTAAAATTTTAATGTGTATATATCCTTGGATATAAAATTTGATGTCTAGAAATTTTTTCATAAAGAGATAATTAAGAAGGGCAAGTTCCCGTTCCACTTTGTGGAGGTCCTCACCTGTGCTGGGGGATGCCTTAACGACAGAGGTCAAGCCCAGACTGAGGGTGGGCGCACAGACAAGGCCCTGCTGCAGAAGATGAAAGGCATCCACGCTGACATCCCCATGTGGCTCCCGGAGACCAGTGCCCACGTGCAGGAGCTGTACCAGGAGTGGCTGGATGGTACTGACTCCCACCCGAGTCCAGGAAGCCCTGCATACCGCATACCAGGGCCCAGGGAATCCTGCTAACAGCTGAGACATCAAGTGGTGAAGTTTGAGGAGGCTGGGAGGCAGGCCTGTCAGCTGCCTGAGGATGGAGGAGCTACCACGTGTGGGTATCAGAGACACTGGAAGAAAAGAGCTCAGCTTCTCTCTTACTGCTGCGGTTTTTCAGAATTCTCTGCTACCCCCATTTGTCAGCAGTCTCCTCCCTCAGTTCAAAGAGGTGCTATCTTCGTAATATTTGTGTGATTGGAATATTTTAACATGAGAGCAGGGTGCCCCAATTTGAGTTTCGTTTAAGACTGAAAAATTCTGAAGAACAAGAATGGAGACAGACTACTGTCTTTTAGGCTTAAAAAAAAAATCCAAAGTGTCCTGTGAAGAGTTAAGACTCCAGAAGTTCTGATTCACATGCCTCAGAGAGATTTGATGTGGAAATGACAGGAAGCGGGCAGGCTGCGGGGGGGGGGAGTGCGGTCTGCCTAGTTGACTCTAATTTTTTTTTTTTTTGCGGTACCGGGGCCTCCCACCATTGTGGCCTCTCCCATTGGGTACGCGGGCCTCTCACCATTGTGGCCTCTCCCATTGCGGAGCACAGGCTCTGGACACGCAGGCCCAGCAGCCATGGCTCATGGGCCCAGCCACTCCGCGGCATGTGGGATCCTTCCGGACCGGGGCACGAACCTGTGTCCCCTGCATCGGCAGGTGGACTCTCAACCACTGCGCCACCAGGGAAGCCCTTGGCTCTTCTTTTTACCCACTTATTTTATTCCTGAAATGTTTTTGGCAGAATGTGAATAAACTACATCCTTTTGGGAAAAAAATTGAGATAGTTAAGTAAACATAAAAGGATATATATCTGCCATTGAAAATGTCCATCAATATGGGATTATGATGTATCCATTCAATAGGATACTATTCAGCTATTAAAAATGGTGATGTGGGGACTTACCTGGTGGTGCAGTGGTTGGGAATCCGCCTGCCAATGCAGGGGACACGAGTTCGAGCCCTGGTACGGGAAGATCCCACATGCTGCGGAGCAACTAAGCCCATGCGCCACAGGTACTGAGCCTGCGCTCTAGAGCCCGTGAGCTACAACTACTGAGCCCACGTGCCGCAGCTACTGATGCCCGTGCGCCTAGAGCCCGTGGTCCACAACAAGAGAAGCCACCGCCAATGAAAAGCCCACGCAACGCAACAAAGAGTAGACCCCACTTGCCGCAACTAGAGAAAGCTGGTGCGCAGCAACGAAGACCCAACACAGCCAAAATAAATAAATAAATTTTTAAAAAATGGTGATGTATTGTAGATTCATATTTATTACAGTGGCAATAGGTCCTCGACATGCCCTTTTTCTTTCTGAACAATAAGTAATAGCATGCCTAATGGGACCTCATTTATATAAAATTGTACATCTGTGTAAGTGTAGACAGATTTCTGGAAAATAAATACTCATTAAAATGGTTCTCGAGTGGTGACCTATTGGGATTTTGTGTGTGTGTGTGTTTTTAAATACTGTTAGTTTTCTTTATACTAAGTATTTATCATTTTTATACATGAAAAAGGAAAGATTTTTTTTCCCCTTTCCAAACAAATGCATATGTCTAGTTTATCCCTTCTGCTTGTTAAATGACTTTGTGGATAGCAAGAAATATAGCTTTTAAGCCAGTACCTGATCAATTTCTGCAAATACCTAAATCTAACAAGGTCTGTAGACCCTTTGTAATGTAATACCTAAGGGCCATGGTTTGGGATGCTCTACTACTGCCATTGAAGTTACCCAGGACCTAGCTGAACTGGTGCAGATGGTTGGGGAGTTCTGAACTCTAGAGCCCAGGGCATTGACTGAAATTTTTAATAACCACACCCAGCTGTAGCTAACTTCTTTTAAGACTTGATTTTTAAAGAACAAAGTCAAGTTGGAACTTCTGTTGTTTTTGTTTGTTTGTTTGTTTGTTTTTGCGGTAAGCGGGCCTCTCACTGTTGTGGCCTCTCCCGTTGCGGAGCACAGGCTCCAGACGCGCAGGCTCAGCGGCCGTGGCTCACGGGCCCAACCGCTCCGCAGCATGTGGGATCTTCCGGGACCGGGGCACAAACCCGCGTCCCCTGCATCGGCAGGCGGACTCTCAACCATTGCGCCACCAGGGAAGCCCAACTTCTGTTGTTCTGATTTACTTTTTCTCAGCTTTGTTTAGGTATAATTGATAAATAAAATTGTAAGATATATAAAGCGTACCTCATAAGGATTTAATATATGTAAGCACTGTGAAAAGATTTCTCCCATCTAGTTCATTAACACATCCGTCACCGCACATATCTATCTTCTTTTGTTTGTATGAGAGAACATTAAAGTTCTGCTCTCTTAGCAGATTTCACTTACACAATATAGTGTTATCAACTGTAGTCACCATGTTATACATTTACACCTCAGACCTTATTTATTCATCTTATAGCTGAAACTTTATACCCTTTCATCAGCCTTTCCCTGTTTTTCCCATACCCCTGGCAATCACTTTTCCTACTCTCTGTTTCTATGAGTTTGATTTTTGAAAAAAGATTCTACATATAAGTGATACCATGCAGTATTAGTTTTTGTTGATTTACTTTGGGTTAACAAAAGAGTATCTGAACTTATTGCATGCACCTGCCCTTGCTGATAGAAACACTGGAAGTCGTTCTCTTCATATATGTCAGGTATTATTTTAATCATTCGATTGGGGGTGGAAGTAAAATTCCTGCCCTTCAAAATCTCACTGTCTCCTAGAGCACTGGGACAGTCAAGAGACCATTTCAGTGAACCGTGCTATGGCAGCACACAGGAGGGCTTTTGACCCAGGTGTTGATGTGTTTCTTGGGGGTTTGAGTGGCTGTTCAAGGAAGATTTTCCAGAGGAAACATTTGTACTGAATTTTCAATTTCAGTTCAGACATCCAGACTGCAGTTTGAAAGATTAAACATGAATTAGCCAAACCCAGGAAAGGGATATGAGGATTATGTAGGCAGAGGCAAAAGCCTGTAGGCATGCAGGGTCTGGCACATGTTGGGAACTGCAAGTCGTTCAGCGTGATCGGGATTTGAGGCAGTGTAGGCAAGAAAGGAAGGCTGGAGAAGCCAGATCATGAAGGATCTTGTTAGCTGTCAAAGAGTTTCTTCCTCTGGACTTCCTTGTAAATACAGCCTTTGTTCATGTAGGTTGGGATTCTTTGAGTCATCTTTGACTCTTTGAGGCTCCCTCCCTTCCCTTAAACTCCCTCATAATTAGGCACCAAATCTTGTCAATTTTGGGAACTTCGATTGAAATGGAATGATGACAAGCTAGATGTAGACTCTGTGTTCTTTATGGCAGGCTGTAACTTAGTATTTTTAATTTCTAGGGCTTAGTGCTGGCTCACAGACCCTTAAAAATGTCTAAACGAAGGGAGTTCAAAAGAGAAGATGTTTAGTATTTTTACACGTGACCATGTATAACTTTTCTGTTCTCCATTTTGTTACAGAAAATCTAATGGTCTTAGGAGGCCTGGTTGAAAAGTTGGCACTTGGATAATTTAAAATCTTGAAAATGGAATCAGACCAGTTAGTAAGATCTATTTGATCAGTGCACTGGTGGGTGGCTGAAGCAATGTTATAGTCAGGGAAGAAAAGTATCAGACAGCTTTTAACAATTTGATTTTAATGAATATACACCAGTTTACATAGTGTGTGTGCCTTTTTTTTTTTTTTTTTTTGTGCTTTGTGCCCAAGAACAATCTTCTTGTGACTATCCCAGTAGAGATTAATTTTTTAGTTAGAGGAAAAATAGTGAACATGTATATTTATTGCTTTTCACTTGTCACAGTTAATAATGTGGGTACATGCTTCCTTGAACTTATGGGTATGTACTGTATTTATTTTGTGTTTAACTATAAGAGGAAGACTGTATGCAGAGATGGTTAGCATTTGAAACAATTAGGCATTGTTGTAGTGAAATAGTTGTGCCATTTTGAAAGCAAATTATGTATCTGAGGCACATCTTGTGAAACAACTTTTATGATTATCAGCGACACAGCTGCTAAAAGTATTATCTTGGTGGAATTGAATCTTTTGTTATTTGGGTCACATAACCAGCAACTGAACTTTTATACTTGTAACTATATAAGACCCTTATTAAGAAATAAGTAGAAGAGAGGTGTCATAAAGTGTTTTCATATATTACCTTAAGAAGAACAAGGTATTTGTTACCATATAGAGCTAGAGTGATAATATTATAATATAATCCTACTCATGCATATATTTGTTTGATATTTTTAAACCCCTTAATTTTTAAATTTATTATTATTATATTATTATTATTTTGGCTGTGCTGCACGGCATGTGGATCTTAGTTCCCCAACCAGGGATTGAACCCATGCCCCCTGCAGTGGAAGCACAGAGTCTTAACCGCTGGACCGCCAGAGAAGTCCCTTAATTTTTTCATTTTTAAAGCATAAATTACCTAAGCCTGTTGCCTTCTCCCTTCCAAAAAAAAAAAAAAAACGGAGATATGAGACTCTCTTTTATACATCACCTCTAACTTCCCATTACCTCTAGTTCTTTTTTGTTTGTTTTGTTTTTAGTTTTTATTTTTGGCTTATATCTAAATACATATCCTGTAGCTTGAAATGGAAAATATATTTGCATATGTGGCTTTAAGTATAGCTCCTATAGGCTGGTTAGTATGGTTTCTTACAGTCTATTTATTGTAACAAAAATTAAGATATGTGCCTTACAGAGCTAATTAAAATGGAATTTCACTTGTAACTTTATCTTAGCTGCCTTATATCCTTTTGAGTATAGGTGGTATAATGATAAATGAGTATTTTACATATTATACCTACTTAATCTTAAAACCAAGATGAACATTTTTTAAATGGATAGATATACATTTGTCTTCTTTTTTTTTTTTTGTAGAGATGATTGTAGTTGTAAGAAATAGTGCGGAGACCTTTTGTACACTTTGCCCTTCTTTCTCCAGTGATAACATTTTGTAAAACTCTAGTATTTTCACATTGTACAATCCACTGCTCTTATTCAGATTTCTTCAGTTTTACTTGTACTTATTTGTGTGTGTGTGTGTTGAATTCTATACTGCTTAATCTCCTTTGTATGTTTGTATATTCACCACCACAGTCAAGATACTGAATAGTTCCCTATCACCAGGGTCCTGCATGTTGCCCTTTTATAACACCTACTTCTCTCCTGCCACTTCACCTTCCCTCCCCTATCTATTAGTGGACCCCTGGCAACCACTGATCTTTCTTCCATTTCTAAAAGTTCCTCATTTCAAAAATGTTGTACAAATGAAGTCATACAGCAGGTAACCATTTGAGATTACTATTTTTACTCAGTATAATTCTCTGGAGATTCATCGAAGTTTGTGTGAATGAAGAGCTTATTCTTTTTATTACTCACTTTTTGTATTTAAGTTAGAGAACCTCTACATAGTTTCTACTTTGTTTCCTTCCTAATCTATTTTTATCTCTTTTTTTTTTGCGTACGCGGGCCTCTCACTGTTGTGGCCTCTCCCGTTGAGGAGCACAGTCTCCGGATGCACAGGCTCAGCGGCCATGGCTCATGGGCCCAGCCGCTCCGCAGCATGTGGGATCTTCCCGGACCGGGGCACGAACTTGTGTCCCCTGCATCGGCAGGCGGACTCTCAACCACTGCACCACCAGGGAAGCCCCAAATCTATTTAAAAAATAAATGTATTTGTCTTAATTCTAGGTGACAAAGCAAGACCGCCTTCCTCCAGCCCCTCTAGCATCATCCGCCGTACCTCTTCCCTGGATACACTTGCTGCGCCGTACCTTGCAGGGCACTGGCCTCGTGATGGTCATGGGCAAGCTGCTCCTTGCATGCGGGACAAGGCCACACAGGTAGGGTTATTACAGTTCTTATCTTGAAGTGTTTCACTCTGAAACCATTTCTCATAATATTATTTGTTCTACTCTGTGCTCAAATTTGTAAAATATTAGTGTGTATTAGCATTATCTGGGAAGCTTATCAAGAGTCCAGATCCCCAGGCTTGACCTTCAGATATTCTCTAGTAGGTTTTGGTTGAGGCTTGGGAATGTGCATTTTAAACAGTACCCAAAGTAATTCCGATACATACAGAAAATATATGCACATACTTTTCTCCCACTTACTTTTTTTTTTTGCCTGTGGCTTAGTTCTCCAACTGGGGATCAAACCTGGGCCCTAACAGTGAAAGTGCAGAGTCCTAACCACTGGACTGGCAGGGAATTCCCCTCCCACTTACTCTTTATATTCAGTTCAGAACATCACAATATATTTAATATACGGAATTTGGACTTAAAAATCTGTTACGGTAAAGATTACTTTAGTTTCCATCCAACCTTATATTTTTGTGCTCAAAACTCTTCGTGTGTTGCAAGATGGGGATTATATGCTATTGCTGGTAGAGTCTGTAAATGTAAATATCCCGACAAAGGGACTCTGGAAGCAAAGTTTTGTACTTTTAAATTTATAAAAAGTTTTAATTAAAAAAGTCTTAAGAGATCATTTGATGTACCTCCTAGTCTTTGCAGATGAGGAAACTGAAGTCCAAAATCATAGAGCCAGTTGATGATACGTCTCAGTTAGGTGTAGTTTCTGTCATAGCAAATTAGTACAATTATAATTAATTAAATATTTGTCTAGTCATTTATTTAATGTTTCTCATATTCATTAGATGGTGCTCCCATGAAGGCAGGAACTGTGTCTGGCTTGTTCATTTCTGTATTTTCATTCTCAGGACTTAGTACTGTACCTGATGGAATAAGCACTCAAGGAATATTTGCAAAGGATTGAATGAGCAGAACAGTTAAAGTTTTATGCCTAGTGAAGAAAGAAAATCATTTAAAGAGTTAAAAGATTCTTTATACTGATTGTTGAAAATCAGCTAAGGTACATCTTGATTTAGACTTCAAATTTACATCACTGATGGTTGCTTGATCTCAGCACTTTGTGAGAGAATATCCTTTTACAAGACCAAGTATATACACTTTGCAGTGTTTTTTGGATTTACATACTGGTTTCTAGAATTCCAGATGTTCCTGGTGGACTTAGTTTGTTTTCTGTTCTGATACTCTTGAAACTGAGCCCCATTGTTAGGGTAGATGCTTGGGATTCGAAATTACCTTGAGGGTTATACTCCAGTTGCAACTACGGAAATGAAAATGCAGAGTCTGTACTCATTAAAAGTAATGAATCTTTTCTGAAATTGTGACTTTTTAAACCGAAGAGTTCTGTAGAACTCTGCATTTATTCAAAATCTGTAACTTTGCTGAGATTAGGGCACGTTGTATAGAAAATGAATACAAATTCTTTTCCCACTTTGGTTATTACAGAATACTGAGCAGCATTCCCTGTGCTATACAGTAGAATTTGAAAAAGACTAGATACATGTATATGTATAACTGAATCACTTTGCTGTACACAACATTGTTAATCAGCTATGCTCCAATATAAAATTAAAAACTAACACAACATTGTTAATTAGCTATGCTCCAATATAAAATTTTTTTTAAAAAAGGAAATGAATACAGTCTCTACTTGCTTTCTGCTTAATCCACAGGTCGTGTTTAAATTAGTATGGGTGCATTTCCTTGAACATTTCTGCAACCCTCTTTCTTTGTTCTGCAGTTTCAGGTTCAGTGGGTTGAGATATTTTGTCTTACCGGTAAGAATATACATTCTTACAAGCCGTTGGGAGCCCCTTGATCTGTAGAAGCAGTTCAGTTAAGTCTTTTGAGTTACTGTGACCACAGTTGTGGACCAGTTGCTGTGACCTAGCTCTGGCTACCACTTGGCTGGTGTTCCTGTTTTTTCTTTTGTTTGGAACGCTTTCCCACCATTTGCCTGGACAGCTTACACTCTGATGCTTATAGCAGCCTCCCCCGATCCTATAGAACCTTGCCTACCTACTTTCCCTGTCCTTCCGGGTCTGGATTAGGTGCCTTTCTTAGGGAACCTCAGTCATCACATATCATAATTGGCTATTTATTCCTTCTGTCCTAGAAAAAACTCTTTCAGAATAAAAACTCTCTAACTCCAGTACCTAGTCTAGTGCCTGATACATTAGAAGATGCATAATAGCTTTCCAGTATACAATGTAAAATTGAACAAAATTGAAACATGCTTAATTAAAACTCAATTTTACTTTTTATTAATACCTGAGTGTCTTATAATAAAGGCACAGCTTCTTAGTTGAACAAAGAAAGCAATTATCTTTTGAAGTAGGAGTTTAAGTAAAATTAATGATTTTGCCGAGTATTTTTTCCTGCCTGAATATCTTATCACTGAAATTAACAAAGCTGTCTTTTGCTCTTTATGCTTTTTACCTTACCAACTAATATTCTTGTTCTCATCTTTAATTTGTTCTTAAATCTATAGGAGACTTTTATATTCCTTTGCTTTTCCTTGAATTTTTGTACTTAAAATTAATATCTTTAGTCACTTCTCTAATTTTTAAAAACTTTTTATTTGGGAAAAAAGTCCCAAGTTTATAGAAGAGTCCCAAGAGTAGTACATTGAACACCCTATACTCCTCACCTATGTTTACCAATAAACATTTTTGCATATTTTGTTTTTGCATAATTGTTATTATTACTGTTGTTATTATTTGCTAATTGTTAATAATTTACAGAAATTCTGACTCTTCTCAAATACTTCAGGATGTATATGAACAAAGACTTAAAAACTATTACCAAAGTAATTATCAAATTCAGGAGATTTAACATTGATACAATGCTACTATTTAATGTGTGATACACAGACACATTTTTTTTCAGTTTCCCCAACGATGTTATCTGTAGCAGTTTCTCCCGTAAGCTAGGACCCAGTGAAGGAGCACAGGTGGCATTTAGATATCATGTTTCTTTAGAATCCTTTAATCTGGAACAGTTTCTCAGCTTTTCTTTGTCTTTCATGACATTGATATTTTTAAGAATGCAAGCTAGTATTTTTGTTGAATCTTCTTAGCCTAGGTTTATCTGTTTTTTAAACTGTTAGATTCAGTGATAACATTTTTGGCAGGAGTACTATATGTGTTGTGTGTTCCTCTCTGTGCATGTGCATCAAGAGGTGCCCGATGTCAGTAATGTTAAGTTTGACCCACCAGATTCTCTTTGTAACTGTATGTACATAGTCTGTGGGGAAATATTTGAGACTGTAAATATCCTGTTCCCCAACAAGCTTTCATGCATTGGTTTTGGCACTCGTTGATGATTCTTGCTTGAATCAACAATTACTGTAGTAGCTCCAAATGATGATTTTCTAACTCTATTGTCATACTTCCTGCCTTTATTTGTTGGTCTAATACTTTTTTCTTTAACCATTTTTATGTTTTTTAAATTAATTTTTATTGGAGTATAGTTGATTTTTAATGTTGTGTTTCTGCTGTACAGCAATGTGACTCAGTTATACATATACATATACCCACTCTTTTTTAGATTCTCTTCCCATATAGGTCATTACAGAGTACTGAGTAGAGTTCCCTGTGCTATATAGTAGGTTCTTATTAGTTATGTTTTATATATAGTAGTGTGCATATGTCAATCCCAATCTCCCAATTTTTCCCTCCCCCCCATGCCCCTTGGTAACCATAAGTTTGTTTTCTACATCTGTGACTGTTTCTGTTTTGTAAGTAGGTTCGTTTGCACCATTTTTTTAGATTCCACGTATAAGCGATATCATATGATACTTGTCTTTCTCTGACTTACTTCACTCAGTATGACAATCTCTAGGTCCATCTATGTCGGTGCACATGGCATTATTTCATTCATTTTTTATGGCTGAGTAATATTCCATTGCACATATGTATCAAATCTTCTTTGTCCATTCCTCCATTGATGGACATTTAGGTTGCTTCCATATCCTGGCTATTGTAAATAGTGCTTGTATGCTGCAGTGAACACTGGGGTACATGTATCTTTTTGAATTATGGTTTTCTCCAGATATATGCCCAGGATTGGCTTTGCTGGATCATATGGTAGCTCTATTTTTAGTTTTTTAAGGAACCTCCATTATGTTCTCCATAGTGGCTGTACCAATTTACATTCCCACCAACAATGTAGGAGGGTTCCCTTTTCTCCACACCCTCTCCAGCATTTACTGTTTGTAGATTTCTTGATGATGGCCATTCTGACTGGTGTGAAGTGATACCTCATTATAGTTTTGGTTTGCATTTCTCTGATAATTAGTGACATTGAGCATCTTTTCATGTGCCTCTTGGCCATCTGTATGTCTTCTTTGGAGAAATGTCTATTTAGGTCTTCTGCCCATTTTTAGATGGGGTTTCTTTTTTTTTTTTTTTTTTTTGGATATTGTGCTGCTGTTTGTATGTTTTGGAGATAAATCCCTTGTCAGTCACTTCATTTGCAAATTTTCTCCCATTCTGTGGGTTGTCTTTTTGTTTTGTTTATGGTTTCCTTTGCTGTGCAAAAGCTTTGAAGTTTCATTAGGTCCCGTTTTTGTTTTTATTTTCACATTAGGAGGTGGATCAAAAAAGATCTTGCTGCGATTTATGTCAGAGAGTGTTCTGCCTTTGTTTTCCTCTAAGAGTTTTATAGTATCTGGTCTTACATCTATGAATTTGATAAAGTTGCAGGATATAAAATTAATACACAGAAATCTCTTGCATTCCTATATACTAACAATGAAAGATCAGAAAGAGAAATTAAGGAAACAATCCCATTTACCATCACATCAAAAAGAATAAAATACCTAGGAATAAACCTACCTAAGGAGGCAAAAGACCTGTACTCAGAAAACTATAAGATACTGATGAAAGAAATCAAAGATGACACAAGCGGGTGGAGAGATGTACCATGTTCTTGGACTGGAAGAATCAATATTGTCAAAATGACTGTACTACCCAAAGTAATCTACAGATTTAATGCATTCAGTATCAAATTACCAATAGCATTTTTTCACAGAATTAGAACAAAAAATTTTGCAATTTGTATAGAAGCACAAAAGATGCCAAATAGCCAAAGCAATATTGAGAAAGAAAAATGGAGCTGGAAGAATCAGCCTCCCTGACTGCAGACTATATTACAAAGCTACAGTCATCAAGACAGTATGGTACTGGCACAAAAACAGAAATATAGATCAATGGAACAGGATAGAAAGTCCAGAGATAAACCCACGCAGCTATGGTCAACTAATCTATGACAAAGGAGGCAAGAATATACAATGGAGGGAAGACAGTCTCTTCAATAAGTGGTGCTGGGAAAACTGGACAGCTACATGTAAAATAATGAAATTGTAATGTTCTCTAACTCCATACACAAAAACTCAAAGTGGATTAAAGGTCTAATACTTTTTGATAGAATTATTTCTTTATGGAATTGTCCTAAGTGGATTTTATAAAACGTCAATTGATATGACTTAAGATTCTGGGTTTTTTCCCCCGTTTTAACTTTTTACTAATTAAATGTTCAACATACCAAAAAATTGGAAGGGTATGACAGCTGTCTTTAGATTCAACAGTTTTAAACATAGCCATATTTGCTTTACCGATCTGTTATTTTTATGTGTGTGTTTCTCTGCTTTCTGAAAGTGTGTTGCAGATGTCATGACACTTTATCCCCAAATCTTTCAGCATATATCTTCTAAGAATAAGGATATTTCCTATATAATCACAGTAGCATTAGCTTACCTAGGAAAATTAATAATTACATAATATCATGTAACACCCAAATCCAGTTCATGTTAAAGTTTACCCAAGATCCCTTCCTTCCTTCCTTCCTTTCACCAGGATCCAGTCTGAGATTCATGCATTGTACTTGCTTTCTCTTAGTTCCTTTTAATTAATTAATTAATTTTATTTATTTTTAGCTGCATTGGGTCTTCATTGCTGTGCATGGGCTTTCTCTAGTTGCAGTGAGTGGGGGCTACTCTTCATTGTGGTGAGCGGGCTTCTCATTGTGGTGGCTTCTCTTGTTGTGGAGCACGGGCTCTAGGCGTGTGGGCTTCAGTAGTTGTGGCACGCAGGCTCAGTAGTTGTGGCTCATAGGCTCTAGAGTGCAGGCTCAGTAGTTGTGGAGCACGGGCTTAGTTGCTCCGCAGCATGAGGGATCTTCCCAGACCAGGGCTGGAACCCATGTCCCCTGCATTGGCAGGCGGATTCTTAACCACCGTGCCACCAGGAAGCCCACTTCCTTTTAATTTAGCACAGTTCATCTCATACTTTCTTTTGGTCTTAAAAACATTGTTATTTTATGAATTATACTATACATTTGTAAAGGAGATACTTTATTCTTTTTGAATTAGCAAGTAACTGTAGAATACTTTTTTGCATTACGTGAATATCGTGTTCCCTAGTACCTTTCACTTAATGGTTTTAATGTCCATTGATGATCCTTGCCTAAATCAGTTATTTCCCTGGAGGTTGCCCCCCAGAAAGATGATTTTTTTTTCCTTAAACACAAGATAGCGTATTGTATATGTTCTTCTGCAACTTTGTTTTCACTTAAGGACACCATTCTATCCATATAGAAAAATTTCCCCTTAAAAGTTTTTTTCCATCTTATATATAAAGAGGTATTGTTTTGAATAGGCTATACATTCATTCATAAGAGTATAAAATTTGAGAGGTATCTTCTTCCCATGAGGCAGCCACTGATATCAGATTCTTTTGTTACCATGTATATTCTTCCAGATGTACTTTACACGTGTGTATATTCTTTTTAGCACTCCTATATATAAAGGTAGTTGCTATACATACTGTACCGAGCCTTGAGTTTTTCTTTCTTTTTTTTAATAGTATTTAAAAATTTTATTTATTTACATTTACACGTATTTTTTGCTGTGTTGGGTCTTCGTTGCTGTGCGCAGGCTTTCTCTAGTTGCAGCTAGCAGGGGCTACTCTTGGTTGGGGTGCACAGGCTTCTCATTGCGGTGGTGTCTCCTGTTGCAGAGCACGGGCTCTAGGTGCGTGGGCTTCAGTAGTTGTGGCACGCGGGCTCAGTAGTTGTGGCTCATGGTCTCTAGAGCGCAGGCTTAGTAGTTGTGGCACACGGGCTTAGTTGCTCCACAGCATGTGGGATCTTTCCAGACCAGGGCTCAAACCCGTGTCCCCTGTATTGGCAGACGGATTCTTAACCACTGTGCCACCTGGGAAGTCCGAGCCTTTAGTTTTTCATTTAACAGTATCTCATGGAGATTATTTTGTATTAGTACAGTGTAGATTTCCTTATCCATTTTTATAGCTGTGTATTATTCTGTTGTAAAGATAAGCCATAATTTATTTGGCCAATCCTCTATTTACATTTTCTAATCTTGTATAAAAACAGTGCTATAGGGAATAATATATGTCATTTTGTACATAAAGGTGTAAATTTGTACATCTGCAGTATAAATTACCAAAATATGGGTGGTTGTGTCAAACAGTATGTGCATTTGTAACTTTGACAGCAGTTGCAAAATCACCTTCCATAAAGGCTGTACTAATTTTACATTCCACCAACAATGGAGGAGGGTATATGTGATCAAATTGCCCAGTCTCAGTGAAGTTTTAACTTGCATTTCTCTTATTATGGGGTGAGTTTGAGCATATTTTCATATGCCAAGAATAATATTTTTTTTCTGATACAATGTTTTTAAGTTCTGGATTTTGTGTAACCACTAAGAATTTAACATTTTTGAGGCTGTACTCTGCAGATATTTAAAGCAAGAAAGGACGAAATTTAGAGGTTAAGATTATAAACTCTGGAGTCTTAGGTTTATTTCTTTGGCTTTGCCACTTCCCAGCTGTGAGACCTTAGGCAACTTATCTAACCTCTCATTGTCACAACTTCTTTATCTGCAGAACTTGTAGAACTTTTTGTATGTGTTAAATCAGATAATACAGCGAAGACCTTTCATAAAGCACAGTGCCTAGCACATAGTAAGATCACAGGAATGTTAGCTATTATTAGTATGCATTTGTTCAAAAACTGCTATGCTTATAATTATATAATAATAACTAATTTTTTGGGCTTCCCTGGTGGCGCAGTGGTTGAGAGTCCGCCTGCTGATGCAGGGGACACGGGTTCGTGCCCTGGTCCGGGAAGATCCCACATGCGGTGGAGCGGCTGGGCCCGTGAGCCATGGCCGCTGAGCCTGCGCGTCCGGAGCCTGTGCTCCGCAACGGGAGAGGCCACAGCAGTGAGAGGCCTGCGTACAGCAAAAACAAAAAAAAAACAACTAATTTTTATTAGAGAATTGAAAGAAATAGGCTAAAATATTGCAATTAAGTAACTGATACTAAAAATTATGGGTAATTTGTATTATTTAAAATATTTTCTAATATCTAATTTTTCTGTAATAGGAATGTATTTTGTAATAGAAAAGTATGGTATACCTTCTTTTTTAGAAAGGGAAAATGTTCTCAGGTTTATTGAGGTATAACTGATATATAGCACTATATAAGTTTAAGGTATGCAGCATAATGACTTGACATACATATATTGCAAAATGATCACCACAGTAAGCTTACTTAACATCCATCACCTCATAGAGTTACCAAAAAACTTTTTTTTTTCTTGTGATGAGAACTTTTAGGATCTACTCTCTTAGCTACTTTCAGATGTACGATACAGCAAGTGTTAACTATAGCTATTGGGTTGTACATTACATCCCCAGTACTTATTTATCTTTCAATGGAAGTTTGTACCTTTTGACCACCTTCATCCTATTCCTCCTCTGCTGACCCCCAGCTCTGGTAACCACAAATCTTATTTCTTTTTCTATGAGTTTGTTTGTTTGTTTGTTTGTTTAGATTCCACATGTGAGATCGTATAGTATTTGTCTTTCTCTGTCTGACTTCATTTAGCATAATACTCTCAAGGTCCGTCTGTGTTGTCGCAAATGTGGCATTCATTATTGTTAAATGATTAATTATTTTATTAAAACCTCTTCCTTCTTTTTCCCATTATAGACAGAGACTGCATGGGCTGAAGAGTACTCTGAAAAGAAGAAAGGGTCTCACAAGCGTTCAGCGTCGTGGGGCAGCACTGATCAACTTAAGGAGGTCAGAGAAATGGTTCCAAGGAAGTGGGTGTGGAAATTTGATCCCTTCGTTGACTAGTTCCTTGAAGTTTTGAGCAGCAAAGATTTGTCAATTTCCATTGTTTTTTAATTTTTTTTTTTTGTTTTTTTTTTGGTGGTTTTGTTTACTTGAGAAATAACAGAAAAACAGTTATTATGTTGAATAAAGATTTGAGTGGGGAAATGTATGCATAAGTTACTTTATTATATGTTTTTCTTTATTTTTAATGAGAGTCCATAGCTGTTAATATAAATATCAAATGTATAAGATTGCAGTGATACAACAAATTCACACTTACTATTTCTGTATACAGTGGTAGTATTTCTGAATTTCAGTAACCCAGTATAACCAAGTTGATAATGGCCCTATGCTATGATGAACATTTTTTGTGCCTATAATTAGGACATTTGCATTTTATACATAATGTAGCAATAAAACAGAAAAATTCAGTCAAAGAATAATATAGGATATTGATTGAAATTGTATTTGTTATTTACAGATTGTATCTGAATGCATTTCATGGCTTGAGTTGATTTTTTTTAACAGAGCTGATGTTTATTATGTTTATTCATAATTTAATTATGCTCAGTGGACAGCACATCTCCGGGAACCTCCCAGAGCCTGGGGAGCTTGAGTTGGTTTTTAAATAATACTGTTTACTTTTTGGAGCTGTTGAAGGTTAGGTGTTTGTTAAAGAAATCTAATTCTAAATAAAATGTGACTCGTAAGTAAAATGAGAGAATACTTATCATTATTTTTGAATTCTTTGTGAAAGCTATAATGTATAATATAATTTATTCCAAATGCTAAAAATTTCATTTGTTTAGTACTTGGGAAGCTTAAAGGCTCAGAATAGTGTTGGAACATAATTTTTTCTTTGAAAGAAAGATATACATTTATGCATATACAGATGTGTGTGTATATATATATATGTGTATATATAGATATATATAAATTTTTTTACAATAAATCAGATTTTTGTGGGATGGTTTAAAAACTCAAGAGCTTTATTAAGGCTGAATTTTACTGGTTCTTATTAAGCATGGGTATGTTTTATGTAATGTGGAAAACACTCTGACATACTTGTTATTTTTCCCTTTTTCAGATTGCAAAATTACGCCAGCAGTTGCAGAGAAGTAAACACAGCAGTCGGCATCATCGAGATAAAGAAAGACAGTCTCCATTCCATGGCAACCATGCAGCTATTAACCAGTGTCAGGTAGGAGCACAGATACCATAAAATCCAGACGAGGGATTTGTTGTTTTCCTGGTGATACATTATTTCATAGGTAACTGTTCAGGATAAAAATGTCTAAAACTATATATGAAATAGTGATTAAATACTGAATCACAGCCTTCATTTAAAAAAAAAAAACAGAATATTAAGTTGACAAGATGATATTTTCCTTTAGTGATCTGTGATATGACTTCTAGGAATTATAGTTAGTTACGTATTTTGGTTTACTATATTTTCGTCTTTATCAGTTTAATATATTGGAGGCAGAGTAATAGACATAATCATTGGCTGTGGAATCAGACCCTGGATAAGTAACCTGTTCTAAGTCTCAGTTTCCTCATGTGAAGATAGAGGATAATAATGATACCTGGAGCATAAAGTCTTTTAGTAGGGAAAATCTTTAACTGCTTTGATTCTTTAATTGAACTCTATGAACTACTCCTGATGGCTCACTCACAGAGCATTTCTCTTAAACTGAATTGAAATTAGATGAGGTCCCTTAGCAAGGAGAGAGCAAGAAATAGTTTGCCAGCTCCACTTTCAGGTTGATAGCTTCTGATGATTGTCAAGTGTATGTGGATTGTTTTCAAGAGAAGGTATGGGTAGAGGTACATATTTTTTTCAAATTAATTGTGTCCTAGAATATTGATGCATGGGTCAATTTTTTTTTTTTTTTTTTTTTTTTTTTTTTTTTTTTCGGTCCGCAGGCCTCTCCCTGTTGTGGCCTCTCCCGTTGCGGAGCACAGGCTCAGCGGCCATGGCTCACGGGCCCAGCCGCTCCACGGCATGTGGGATCTTCCTGGACCGAGGCATGAACCCATGCCCCCTGCATTGGCAGGCGGACTCTCAACCACTGCGCCACGAGGGAAGCCCCATTGGTCAAATTTGATTCCACAAATTTATAGTTTGATTGTAGTTTCTGATAGCTTTTTTCCATATATAAGGCATTTTTAGTTATAACGTATGAATATACGTTAACACATTTAAAAACCTAGACAAACTGCATTTATATTTGGAGAAATAGAAAATGCAAAATTGACAAAACAAGAAACGAAAAGTTTGAATAGATTAATAATTGTCAAAGTTGGAATACTAATTATTCCGCTCACTCTCAAAGGCTACAGACCCACATGGTTTTACAGGTGAATTTGCCAACCTTCCACTTCCTCTTTAATTCATCCATAAATAATTTAGATGTGTTTCTAAGAGATAAGTCCAATTCTTATTTCCAATCCATATTTTTACTCCAAGTAGAATAGAGGTTAAGATTGAGTTTTATTGAATTAAGTGATGGGTTTTAGCAGTTTATAACTTTCTGAAGTGATTTTTTTAAACTTGCATTAAAATTAGCAATTAAAGCAATAACATTATCCAAAATTTTCTTCGTTTTTTCCGTTGCAAGTTGAATTTGCTTCATAAAGATTATTGAAGTTTGCATGAACTTCATTTTTGTCTAATTCTAAAATGTCTCTGTGGAGAAAGTGAGGACTAGAAAATATAGTAACTTGAAAAATAAATTCATGTAGCTTGACTTTTGTACACTTGACACAACAAACATTTTGACTACTTGACTTGCTTTAGTGTTAATAGCCAATCAGAGATCAGGCACATGTGCATCATGATAGCTATGGTAGTAGTATTCATATTTAATTGAAACTTTGAGACTGTGAACATGAAAATATCATTCAGTAAGTCATGGGTGTGGCTTTGTTTAGTGGGTTCTCTCTCTAGTGGAGAAAGTACCAATTTGAGATACGTATGCTTTGAGGCTATTCCTCCATCCATGTAACATTTATTAAATGTTGCCATATAACTCGTACTGTAGTACTCATTAGGGGATGCAGTGATAAATGAAATATTGGGGCTTTCCCCCCACCAAGTCTCCAATAGATATAAGTAAACAGTTAATTTTTACACAGTGTATTGAGTGTGTTGATCAGGGAGTGTTCAGAGTGCTATAGAAGGGATATTTATCCTTGGACTGGCCATGAGCCATCTAGAAAGACTTCTAGAGAAAATGGTGTCTAAGTGGTCCCTGAAGGATAAGTAGAATTTAGCCAGTTTTCTGGACGTGGAAGAAATCATGGCTTCAGGTAGGGGTGGTAGTAAGAGATTAGGCTAGAGAGGTAAATAGTAGCCAGATCTGAAAGTCTTCATGTCTCAGTTGTTAAGAAATTTGGACTTTGTCCTTGAGGCACCAGAGAGCTATTTTCTACAATTCAGGGGGTTGATAGGTGATCAGATACACATTTTGTCATGATCATTATGGGTTCAGAGTAGAGAATGAATTTGCAAGAGGACAAGATTAGAGGTAGGAGACCATTTGAGAATAGATTTATAATCCACGTAAGAAATGATGGTGAACTAAAGTAAGGTAGAAATTGTGGAGCTGGAGAGAGTGGACAAACCTGAGTGATATTTAGAAACTAATAATTAATAATTGAAGTCTATTAAGTGCTTACAATATGGGAAGCACTCTACTCAGCTTTTGTATGTATTATTAGCATTTAATCCTCATCTTTGAGGTGGCGATTGTTATTATCCCCAATTTACAGGCAAGGAATTAAGGCACAGAGAGATCAAGTATCTTGTTCAAGGTCATATGAGACAGAACTGGGATTCTAATATAGGCATTTTGACTTCAGAGTCTGAGTTTTTAAACTTTGTTAGCTGATGGTTGATGAGATGGGAATGATGGAGACATAGGAGTAAAAGATAAGGCCAATTCTAGCCTTTAAAACATGATTTAAAAAATATATCTACTTTCCTCACATCATGTACAAAAGTAACTCAAAATGGTCAAAGACCTAAATATAAGAGCTAAAACTAAAAGCTCTTAGATGAAAACATAGGCATAAATGTGACATAGGATTAGGCAATGGTTTGTTAGATATGACACCAAAAGCACGAGTAACAATAGAAAAAGTACATAAATTGGACTTTATCAAAATTGAAAACTTTTGTGCTTCAAAGGACACCATCAAAAAAGTGAAAAGACATTCCACAAAATAGGCAAAAATATATATAAATCATATATCTGATAAAGCACTTGTATCTAAAATATATAAAGAACTCTTGCAACTCAATAATGAAAAGACAAACAGCCCAATTTAAAAATGGGCAAAGGATCTAAACAGAGAGTTCTCCAGGGAAGATATACAGATAGCCAATAAGTATGTGAAAAAGGTAACTTAGCATTATTTGTCAATAAGGAAATGCATACACATTCCAGTGAGATACTCTTTCATACCCACTAGGACAGCTAAAACTAAAAAGACAGATAACAAGTGTTAGTAAGGATGTGGAGAAATTGGAGCCCTTATATATTGCTGATAGGAATGTAAAATGGTGCAGCCATTTTGGAAAACATCCTGGCAGTTCCTCAAAAGGCTAAATAAACATAGAGTTACTGTATAACCCAGCACTTGCTCTCCAAGGTATGTACCCAAGAGAATTGAAAACATACGTTTACATAAAAACTTGGACACAAATGTTCATAGCAGCGTGTCTCACAGTAGCCAAAATTTGGAAACAACCCAAATGTCCATCAACCAATGAATGGATAAATAAAATACAGTAGGGCTTCCCTGGTGGCGCAGTGGTTGAGAGTCCGCCTGCTGATGCAGGGGACACGGGTTCGTGCCCTGGTCCGGGAAGATTCCACGTGCGGCGGAGCGGCTGGGCCCGTAAGCCCTGGCCCCTGAGCCTGCGCGTCCGGAGCCTGTGCTCCGCAACGGGAGAGGCCACAACAGTGAGAGGCCCGTGTACCGCAAAAAATAATAATAATAATAAAATAAAATAAAATAAAATGCAGTATATCCATACAATGGAATATTATTCAGTCATAAAAAGAAATGGAGTACTGGTACATGCTACCATATGGGTGAACTTTGAAAGCATTATGCTAAATGAAAGAAGCCAGACACAAAAGAACACATATTATATGCTTTCACTTACATGAAATGTCCAGAATAAGCAAACCCATAGAGACAGGTTGTAGATTGGTGGTTGCCTGGAGCTGGGAAAGTTGGGGGGAAATAGAGAGTGACTGCTAATGGGTGAGGGACTTATTTTTGGTGTGATTCTAAGATCAATTGTGGTGATGGTTGTACAACTCTGTTCAATAACCATTCAGAAGCAAAAGTTGTACACTTTAAACGAGTAAGTTGTATGGTATTGTGAATTATTTTTCAATAAGCTGCTGCAAAAAAATCTACCAACCAACATAAAAAATAAGTAGATAAAATACAAATATAATTGTCTGGAAATAATAGATTAGATGCTAACACAGAACCCAAAAGTAACCTGGGAGATCATGTAGCTAGAGGATGAGCACAGGTGCCCTGAGATCAGACTGTTTAGTTTAGATCTGGATCCTGCTTCTTGTTGGCTGTATGAAGTTCCTCGGGTTCTCTCTGCGTTATAGTATTACCTGTTAGTGTGTTATACTGAGGATTAAATGCGATAGAATGTTATAAAACAGTTAATGCAATTCTTGACCCATAATAACTGCTCAGTAGATCTTAGGTTGCTTCCAGTTGGATTTTTCACTAGGCTTCTCTGCCAATTTCATATTGGAAGTTATTTTCTAAAGCTTTTATTATCATAAAAATATTTACATGCTTATTACAAAAATTTTAGAAACTAAAAAAGTCAAATAAAAAGATTGTCTCAGTCAAGCTGTTATTTTTTTTTAAATCAAATAGGAAAAAGATCATCCAGAGTCTCTTTAAAGACAGCTATTCCTTACATTTTTTCTTCTTTTTCCTTTCTCATTCCTTGTTGAGATCCTACCATATGTTAGACTTTATATATTTAAAAAATTTTACTTAATGTGGAAAAATGTTTGTTATTACAGATGCTTCAGGAACATTTTTAATGTTTCAGATTCTGTAGAGCATTTCCCTAATTTTGGCTATTTAGTTGGGTCCAGTTCCTGTGTGCTTAAAGCTTTTTATATATTTATACTTTCCTAGGGGTACATTTTCCATTATTTGGTTAAGAAGTTTGAATATCTGGGGGGGCTCTTTAACTTTTCTCTTCATAGCCTTCCCAAGTTATTACAGTTTTTTGGTTTGGAGGGTTTTTTTTTTTTGGAGAAGATTATTGGGAAATTCCTTTAGTATCCCTTTAATGATCAAGGACAGTATTGCTCTGCTGATAGCTCGTAGTCTATAACCACTGGTTAACAAAAGATCTTTTTCTTGGGCTTACAATGGATTTTTGCAGTTAGAAAAGAATTCTCACATACCTTTTTGAGTGGTTCTTTCCCTGGAAACTTAGGGGGTGGGGAACTATTTGTTATGAAGAATAAGTGCTGCCAAGTTTTTTAGGAGAGAGAATCTTTTCACATGTCAGTGGTTTCCAAAATTGACAGAGCCCTCGGATACTTACGGTATCATGTTTTTAAGGAGTATTTCAAGAAATATTCTCATTAGAAGATGTAACTAATACATTTCAGGATTGTTTGATTGATGATTAGAGTCAGATATTAGTAACAGAGGAGCAGGAGATGCAGCATCTTCACAGTTGCTTAAACTAATTTAGGAGTGAGAATTTAAAAATCATGCAGGTGTTTCTGGTTGTTATAGCCTCAAGCAAGAAAGCCCTCCCAGGGCTTCCCTGGTGGCGCAGTGCTGGAGAGTCCGCCTGCCGATGCAGGGGACGCGGGTTCATGCCCCGTTTCGGGAGGATCCCACATGCCGCGGAGCGGCTGGTCCCGTGAGCCATGGCCGCTGAGCCTGCGCGTCCGGAGCTCCGCAACAGGAGAGGCCACAACAGTGAGAGGCCCGCATAACGCAAGAAGAAGAAAAAAAAAAAAAGAAAGAAAGCCCTCCCATAGGATTTTCTTATTTCTTTATCTGGGCTGGGACACTGTAGTTTTGTCGTAGCTTAGGAGGGTTTGAGAGCAGAGGGATAGTGAGGTAGAAAGGGATAAAAACCTATTTTCATCTGAGAAGTGAGAGGGCCGTTGCACTTTAAAGAGAAAATTGCTGCTCTGCAATAAAATCTTTGTATGCCAGTCCAGGACATGATTGCTGTTCTTGAAAGTTTTAAGATTTTGCTACTTAGAAATCAAGAGTAGGTGCTTCAGCTGTGGAGTATAGTTGTAGCTTAGAAGAGCTAAGAGGGGGATATCATGAAAGGACAGTGATTGCTGGAGGACAGAAATAAAGTAATGCTGACAGGACAGGAAGAATCAAGGCCACATGGAGGCCCTCTACAAAAGCCCTTAAGATTGGAAAGCTTTTTTTCCAGTGCTTTCTAATTTTTTAAAAACCATTCTAAACATCAGTTTTGACCTCCCTGTTGTTATATTAGGGTTTCTGGCTCATATTTCTCTCATAGATCTCTGTTGAATTGCTGAACAGACCTTTTTCCATCCTACTTCCCTATCAAGGCACATTTTTCTTCCTTTGAAAATTTAACTGTATATTTCTTTTTCCTGCTCAGCTACTGCTTCAGTAGGTGTTCTTCCCATCTTTCCTGACTCTCTGTGTCATACCACAGTCTTATCCCCACACTTTGAAACAGATACTTAAGTTATAATGTAGATGGACCTCAAATGAAGATTCAGGATTAGCCAACCCTTCTCTTGGGGTTCTTTCTTTGTTGGTTACTTCTCAGCTTTGATGCAGAATTTGATCTTTAAGCTGTAATGTATATAGATATATGGAGAATGTAAGTAGAAAAAAAACTTTAAAACAGTGATTCACCTAATTGAAATCTTAATTGAATGGAAAACATTCTGATTTGCGGAGAAAGAATCAAAAATTGAGAAAATAGGAGATCCTTGTTGTTTCCAAAGGATAGATCTTAGGAGGTAGATTTTGCCTTAGTACATTGAAGGATTTTTAACCTTTCAGATCTATCTAAGGATGACCTCTCAGTTAATATGATAACCCACTTATATTTGCATATACTGATTTATATTTAGAAATGTAGATTTTATTACAGAAAGCTGTGTGGATATGGGAAAAATAAATTATATACACACACATAAAATTCCTTAAGAGCCCTTGAAATGAAGCATAAAAGTTAAAGTATAGTCATTTTTGTTATTTTTAGGTATTTTAGAATATAGTTTATGTAAGGAGTACAATCAAAGGCCTATTATTATCTTTTATTTCTGGAACAATAACAGTATGCTTAATGAGGAAATCTTTCCCTGGCAGCTTGGGTAGATTTTTTTTCTTCTAATCATATAGCTATTTGCTAGTTAAATGAATTACAGTTGAACATTTGCTTTATTTATCTAAAATGGTGTGTTGACCTTAGGGAAGTGGCCATTTTCTTTCTTTCTTTCTTTTCCTTCCTTCCTTTCTTTTGCCTTAAATAGGTTAAACTGTTGATAAATACTTGCTGCTATTTAGATTACATTTGAGAAAATCTTCTTACCAATTGAGTAGGTTATGACTTCTGTAGCTGCCTGGAAAGGCAATAACAAGATGTACAGTTAGTTACTACACTGGTGGGTTCCTCTTATGTGCATTTCTCAACATGACACCCAGGAAACTTAAGCCTTCTGTTCTTAGCAAGCTTACTAACAGATCTTTATGATTCTAAAATCCAGGATGGTCAGCATTTTGCGGAAACCTTGACAGGTCATCTTCCCCTTCTAGTCTTCTCCTTCCTCATTTCTATAACTTTAGCAGTTATAAACCAAGTGCAGCCTGAAAATGGCATCCAGAGCAAGCCATTATTTATGTTGTTTTGTGACATTTAGGAGAGAAAATTAAGTTTAGAATTTAGTACCTTTCACTCAGTATAAAAAATAAAGTAAAAGTTCTATTTCTAGTATATATACTAATAACTCCTGAGATCTTTCTTACTTAGTCTGTACCAGTTCCCTGTCTCCTCATTGTTTCCTGACACAGGAAGAGTCCAGGCACAGGAAGGATGACTGCCTGACAGAAATGTTCTAATGTGCCCTCCACTGCAATTAGTGAGCTGTGGGTTTCTTTTAACCCCTAGGTGCTTTAGTCCAAATCAGTTTCCTGTCACCTCACTATTTTCTATTTTCTATTGCCACTACCTTAAGAAAGGTTTCTCTCCTTCCTTGACCCGTCATGAACCAAAACATATTCTTAGCTTTACTCTCCCACTCTTATCCCTGCAGCAAGTACATATCTAACTGGAGAGGGTTTTTTTTTTTAAAGCCTTTTGTTAGATTATACTTTGGGATTTTACTTCTGTTGCTAAGGAAACGAGGGTGAGAATAGGTTTTTAAAATTTTTTTTTCCCTTCAAGGTGTTAGTGACAGGTCTTAGTGATATCAAAGACCGATGAGAAATAACCAGTCTCAGTGACTCTCTTAGGCATTATTTCACTGAAGTTAAAAGTAGGAAAGTGAAGACCTTGGAATGAGAGTAGGGCAGAGGGTGGAGAATACAAGTTATTACAAGAATGGAACGGAGTAGTGGCCTTTGCCGTTTGCCTTCCTCTTCCTGTCCTGTCCTTATCACAGTTCTGTCACAGGGTGAACCAGTGCTGGATTGCTGATGAGGCTTTCGGGAAGCAAGGGAAATTACTGGCTTTGTAGCACTAAGGTGGAAGGATTGAAGAATAGGGTGTCTGAAAGGCAGCTGACAGGGCTGGTCAATACTCAGTTGACCTCGCCTAAAAGGGACATACCTAACTTTTGAGGGGGTCCCTAAGTCATTTGTGGACTGCTTTTTAAAAGATATTCTTCCCACCTTTCATCCATATCAGCATATAGCTCTCTCTAGGCAGAGACCTAAGGAGACAATATTAGGCAGAAAGAGCATGATTCAGAATGATTCTGTTAGCTAGTAACTTTTCCTTTTGTTTGTCAATTATCATATAGTAAAATTGACTTTTTTGGGGGGTTGTCATACAGCTACATGAATTTTAATACATGTATAGATTCATGTAACCATCTACCACAGTCAGGATACTGTGACACAGGATATTGTGTGAGAATAATTCCATCACCACCACTCACCCCAGATTTCCTCCTGCTATCCCTTTATACACACACACCCCTCCTTAACCTCTGTAATCACTGATTTGTTCTCCATCACTCTAGTGTTAAATCTTGTAGAGAATGTCCTGTGAATGGAATAGTACAGTATGTAATCTTTTGAGACTGTCTTCTTTTACTCAGCAATAGTGCCTTTGTGATTTATCCAAGTTGTGTATATCAATAGTTTATTCCCTTTTATTGCTGAGGAGTTTTTGGAGATTATGAAGAAAATTGTTATAATCATTCCCTTGCAGAATTTTGCATAAACATAAATTTTCATTTTTCTAGGGAAAATGCTCAGGAATGGGATTGCTTGTTCATATAGTAATTGTATCTTGAACTTAATAGAAACTGTAAAACTTTTCCAGAATGGTTGTACCATTGTGCATTCCCAGCAGCAGTGTTTGAGAATCTCATTTGCTCTGCTTTCTCATCAGCACTTGGTATTGTCAGTATTTTTTATTTTAGCCATTGAAATAGATGTGTAGTGACATTGCATCTTGATATTAATTTGCATTACCCTAGTGAACATCTTTTCATATGGTTATTTGCCATCTGTATATCATGTTTGGTGAAGTGTACATTCAGATATTTTGCCCATTTTTAAATCAGGCTGTTTGTTTTCTAATTACTGAGTTTTGAGATATCTTTATATATTCTGAATACAAGTCCTTTGTTGACTATGTGAGTTACAAATATTTTTTCCCAGTCTGCATTAGTATTTCATTCTTTTGACAGTGTCGTTCATAGGGCAAAATTTTTTTAAAAAGCAATTTTGAAGAAATCGTGTATCATTCTTTTCCTTTTTCCCCAGCTTTATAGAAATATAATTGACACATAACATTGTGTATTTAAGATATACAATGTGATGACTTGGTATATGTATATATTGTGAAATTATTACCACAGTAAGATTAGTTAAGACACCCATCACCTCATGTAGTTACCTGTTTTTTCTTTTCTGGTGAGAACTTTTAAGATCTACTCTCTTAGCAACTTCCAAGTATATAATACTGTGTTGTTAACTATAGTTACCATGCTGTACATTAGATCCCCAGAACATATTCATCTTGTAATTGGAAGTTTGTATTCTTAACTGTCTTTACCCATTTCCTCCACCCGTCTGCCCCTGGCAACCACCAATCTACTTCTCTTTCTATGAGTTTGGTTTACTTTTATTTTTATTTAAAAATTTTTTTAATTTATTTTTTGAGTTTGTGGTTTTTTTTAGATTCCTCATATAAGTGAGAACATACAGTATACAGTATTTGTCTGACTTATTTCACTTAGCATAATGCTCTCAAGGTCCATCCATGTTGTCGCAAATGGCAGGATTTCTTTTATGGCTGAATAATATTTCATCGTTTATGTGTGTACCACATTTTCTTTATCCATTCATTCATCAACAGACATAGGTTGTTTCCATGTCATAGTTATTGTAAATATTATAAATGTGGTAATGAACATGGAGGTGCAGATATTGTAAGGAGTAAAAATATTTTGCTGTTCAGTTTGGCAATATGAATCAAAATCCTGAAAATTTTTCTTGCATTTTGAGCTATTAGTCCTTCCAGGATTGTATCCTAAGGAAGTATTTACATATGTGTGCAAGTACTCATCTAAGAGGATGTTTATGGCAGGAATTTTTTTGTTTTCTTTTTTTATTTTTGGCTGGGCCGCGTGGCTTGCGAAATCTTAGTTCCCTGACCAGGGATTGAACCCAAGCTGTTGGCAGTGAAAGCGCAGAGTCCTAACCACCGGACCACCAGGGAATTGCCAGTATTTTTTTTGAATAGTGAAAAATTGGAAACTGTTTGGCCAATAACAGCACACTGACTTCTTCATACTTATACAATGAAATACTATGCAGCTATAAAAATGATTTGGTAAATAAGAGTTTTAAAGCATAGAAGGAAATAGGAATTAGGGAATTGGGAAGTAAAATTAGGGAAATAAGAATTAAAAAAATAAGTTACAAAGCACAAGTTACAATCTATTTCTGGTTAAAAGTGTCTATGCACAGAAGAAAAGGGCTAGGCAGAAGGATGTTTAATCAAATTAGTAACAGTCCCATTTATTTTTCTTCAGTGAGTACTTATTACTTTTGCAATAAAGAAAACAATGCCATTTAAAAATAGTGTCTCAGAGTAAAGTTTTTATGGCCATATTCAGGTTCTCTCAAGCTACTGTATCTCAGGATTATGTTTAAGTAGTCTCTTTAGACTGTTGAAAACTAAAAATGAAGAATAAAACTAAGGGTGAGTGTATCAGTCAGCATGGGCTACCATAGCGAAATACCATAAGCTCGAGTGGCTTAAACAACAGAAATTAATTTTCTCATGGCTCTGGAGACTGGAAGTCCAAGATCAAGGTGCCAGCAGGGTTAGTGTCTGGTGTGAGATGTCCCCTTGGGCTGCAGATGGCTGCCCTCTCATGTGCTCAGATGGCCTTTCCTTGGTGCATGTGTGTGGAGGGGGAGAGGAAGAAGAGCACAAGTGAGTGAGCTCTCCTGTGTCTTTTCTTACAAGGACACCAATTCTGTTGGATCAGGGCCCTATTCTTATGACCTCATTTAACCTTAATTACTTCCTTACAGCCCCCATCTCCAAATGTAGCCACATTGGGGGTTAGGGCTTCAATATGTGAATTTTAGGGGGATACAGATGTTCAATTCATAACACCAGCCTTGTCGAATAAAGCATCACGTCTGTTCTAGATTCTGTTAGGCAGTGGCAATAAGGAGATGAGTAAGACATAGTTTCTCCTCTCAGGTTGGTTGTAGAAAAATAATCTAAAAGAAAAATATATCACCTGCGATTCCTCTACCCAAGTATAGCTTTTTACTCTAGACATTTTGGAAGAATAGTCTTCTTTTGTGTGTGAAATATAAATGTGTGTGTGTTGCATATGTATATATTGGCTTTTGGTCAGATAAACTTTCAGAGATAAAGGAAGAGTGTTCTTTAACTCCACTTTTGTGAAATATTTGGGATAGATGAGACTTTGTTCCAATAGGTAGAACAGAAAATGCTGAGAAGTTAGTTGCTTTTTTTCCCCTGAACATAGTATTTGTGTTTTGGTGTTTTAAAATTTTTTATTGGAGTATAGTTGATTTATACTGTTGTGTTAGTTTCAGGTGTACAGCAAGTGAATCAGTTATATGTATGCATATATCCACTCTTTTTTTCTCAGATTCATTTCCCATATAAGCAGTATTTATGTTTTTATTTGAAGAAAGAGGGAATCAAAAGAAATATGAGAGCTAAACCTTTGAAGACCTATATGAATAGTTTTAATCAAGTTTTACTCCCATGATTTTCTGTTTGTAAATTTGCAAAATAATTCTCCCATTCACCTTTTAAAAATCTCATTGTTCTTATAGGCCACTCTTTGTTACTTGGAATTTATAGTTTAGCTGACGCGAGGTTATGTGAAACTTAAATTTTGTTAAGTATAGAGTGTCATTGAGTTCAGGTTTTATTTTCCAACCGGTACTTGATCTATGATGCTGTTGTGCTTTAGCCACCTGCCAAGTTGGGTGGAGAGTTGTTACCATTCATGGAATCTGAAGGCGTCTAAGCAGGGCAAGTTTTCAGAGAAAAGGAAGTAGACCAAGAGAATAGACATATTGACATGGCAAAGATTTCCTCAACAAACAATTTTGGAAATGGTATATCAGAGCCCCAAAGATCTACCATGTAGAGAATGACTCAAAGATGTGGACTTGAAAAAAATTTAATTATATAAATTTTCTCTATAATACACCTATAGAATATCTAAACTTAAGATTTGTCATATTCCTTCCTTTGATAGTGGATACTGAGACTAGAAGATGGGACAGAAAGAAGAGATGGAAGTGAGAAGGAAATAAGTAATATCAGAAGCTTGAGGGTATGGGGAGAAGACTGGGGAACAGAAGGATTGAAAAGCGGGAAAGTTAGAAGATTCCATATGTAGAAGAAAATAAATGGTACTTGAAAAAATTTGTGAAAAGACAAGAATAAAATAGGGAAAACACAAATTCATAATAGGGAAAATACAAAATAAAAATTGTAGCTGTTGTTTACTGAGGATCCATCCGTTCTGGGCCAGGCACTGCACCCCTGTCCTCTCCTTTCATTCTCAGAACGACTCTCTGAGGTGGAGTGCTGTGTTCTCATATTACACGTGAGGAAGGTGAGACTGGGGCCCAACATAACTAAGCAATGAAGAAGTGCTGCCTCAGCACTCCAGATTGAAGCTTTCCCTTTGATTTCCCTTTGACTTTTTTTCTAACAAATGTCTTGCTTTGGTTTCCCAGGATTTTTGTGTTGTGCTTCTCTCTCCCCCCCCCTCTCTTTTTTAATTACAAAGGTGTGCAGGAATAAAAAAGGAGCAATACAGGTTTAACATTAAGTTCTGTGTCAGACAACAAGGTTATCAAATGAAACTAGTGGTAACTGATTAGAGGCCCTGTTACTACCTTTGTTTCCTTGCCTCCACTTTTCTCTTAGAGAGAGGTTTTCCAAAGAAACCTCCATAAATGAAGGATGGATTAATCACATTTCTTTACCAGACAGCAGGACAATACAAGATGATCTTCTGGCACACTGTTGCTATGAACTTTGGCAGATACCTCGCAATTCTTGTTTCATATTTTATTTTGAGTATTTGTCAGGAAACCAAGTGACATCCTGTAATATAATCAGATATTTCTTTTCAAAAGTAATACTGTGCCAGTGGGAAATTTTTTAAAAAAAAATTAGAGATAGGCTTTGGAACAAAACATATTAATATCATTGCAATGACAGTACAAATAAATTTCACAGGGAAGTTATTCTGTAATCTTGCTACTGTGTATGGACTTTGGAAGTGATTTTATTTTTCCACCAAAATATTTTTTCTTTTTTTTTGATAAATTACTGTTTGTTGTTTATTTCCTGGAATATATATAATTATGGCACTAGAGGACTATAAAATTATGTTCTGAAACCTGAACTCTGTTATAAAGGAATATCTGAGGTTAACATTCTGTTAGTATTTTCCTTTATCTCTGTACCCTTTATAGTCCCTCACAGATGTGAATAAACTTCTGAAATTCTCCCTTGATTGTCTGGGGTTTTGGCTTTAAATTATATTTCATGTATACCAAGGAGCAGGTTTGGTTATTCACAGTTTTTGTGAGGCCTATAAATTTTATTTTGATTTATTTTAGAGTTAACCATGTCAAATGGAAGTATGCTTCCATCTAGAGAACTTAAAGGTAGTATTAAGTGTATCTTCTCCCGCCTCCACCACTTTTTCTTAAGGCTCCTGTTCCAAAGAGTGCACTTATTCCAGTAATTCCCATCACCAAATCAACAGGCTCCCGGTTCCGGAATAGTGTGGAAGGATTGAATCAGGAGATTGAAATAATAATTAAAGAGACTGGGGAAAAGGAAGAACAGCTTATAGTAAGTACTCTTGTATCTTAAAATCATTCATACATTAACTTTTCTAATTATGAAGAAAATTCACAGTTTTGGTTTCCGGATTTACATGGGTTTCTTCCTTGTTGAGAATGAAAATTTTCTCTTTTGAAAAACTTTGACCTTTGCAAGTGAATGAAAAGTTCTCATTTCTTTGCATCTCATAGAAGCAACTGATGTGACTTAAATTTGGATCCTTGAACAGAAACTATTTTTTGTTTTTCTGTGTTTAAAAACCCCTAGACAGGTGATATGCTTCTTATTGGCTATAACTCTATTTAACAGAAGTTTAGCTTATGAGTTTGTTGGGGAGGGAGGGATATGACATGGAGTACTTTCTAAACTATGAATCTACCTCTTGCTTATGTTTGTCACTGTTTGGTTGACTGTATCATCGAAGCACAGTTCTGCTTACCTATAATACACATAAGAATGTGTATTCTATTAACTATGACACGCATAAGAGTGGTTCATATATAAGACAGTGATAAAATTTCCTGTTTATATTTAAAACCATGTCACAGTATATTTAAGCTTTCATTCTTCAGTGAAAGAGAAATTGGGGAGTTTAAAGTAGTGTTTTATTGATGCCTAAGATTCTCTCCCTTAAGATTACAGGTTGGTTTAGCTTAGAGAAAACGCAGCTGCCCACACCCTCTCCTCCTTCCCTCCTCCACTGAATGACGGGGAAACTTTCTTTGATGTAATAAAGGTAAATGTACCAAAGGTATACAGGGAGCTGGTTTCCCTGCTGAGTGAGTCACACAAGCTTCCCTCTGAGTGTTCTCCTTGATTTCCCTGTATAATTAGCACTGCTGTGATTAAGCTTTCTCTCACTTAGGAAGGTTTCTTTGAAAACCCTGTTCTTGGAGGAAGTGGGCAGGGGGAGAAAGTAGCAGGGCCTGTCATCAAGTATGACTAGTTCACACAGTGGATAACCTTTTCTTCTAACGTGGAACCTAGAGTTACACCTAGATTTCTCCTCTTTTATAATGGCCTGTTTTTTATAATTTAAAACATAATAGCACATGATAAGTAATTCAGTGCAGTTCATTCTTCAGCAAGCACTGACCACTCATGTGCCAGCCCCTGAGAATACAGAGGCTCTGTCTGCCACTCAGTGTCCAGCGGGGGAGGGATGAGACAGGGGTGTCCCCACAGAGCAACACAGAGGCTTCTTTCTCGCGAGGCCTGATGAGGGTTTCTGACTTTTGAGTCTTCTGGAACAACAGGGGAAGGGTGACGTTAGGTGCATTTCAAAATCAATGACAGGGACTTCCCTGGCGGTCTAGTGGTTAAGACTTCGTGCTTCCACTGCAGGGGGCGCAGGTTCAATCCCTGGTCGGGGAAGTAAGATCCCACGGGCCATGCGGCATGGCCAAAAAATTTAAAAAAAAAAAAAAAAAAAAATTCCAAAAAGCTCCAAAATCCAAAACTTGAATTTGCCACACACCAGCAACTATTTACATAGAATTTGCATTGTATTAGGGTATATAAGAAACCTAGAGATGATTTAAAGTATACAGGAGGATGTGCATAGGTTATATGCAAAATCAGTGACAAAAATACTTAATTTTTTTTTTTTTTTTGCGGTACGCGGGCCTCTCACTGTTGTGGCCTCTCCCCCACCAGCGCACAGGCTCC
>NW_006797031.1:327783-355712 GCF_000442215.2 Lipotes vexillifer | reverse complement strand
CCCGTGTCCCCTGCATCGGCAGGCGGACTCTCAACCACTGCGCCACCAGGGAAGCCCAATACTTATGTTTTTAAAATTTCGTAACAGCCACAAGATATTCCAGATGGCCATCGTGCACCTCCGCCCCTTGTGCAGAGAAGCAGCAGCACGCGCAGCATCGACACGCAGACCCCCGGCGGGGCAGAGCGGGGGAGCAACAGCAGCAGCCGCTCTCAGTCTGTGTCCCCCACGTCCTTCCTCACTATCTCCAACGAGGGGAGCGAGGAGAGCCCTTGTTCGGCTGATGACCTGCTTGTTGATCCCAGGGATAAAGGTACAGTGCAGGAGAAGTTTGCTACCAGATGATGATAAGTGAATACCACCTGTTGTATCATGCATTCTGTTCATTTTCTAGCAGAGCACACACACTTAGGGCTACTAAGATAATTACTTTGAGATGTGTTCAAAACATAGATTTAAAAAAATTGGAGTACAAAACAGTAGGTTTTACTGTGGTGCTCAGGTGATGGTCTAGTTGGGTAGGTTTATGGGCTTTTGTTTGTACCTTTTTTTTTCCTTTTTTGCACTTACTAATACAAGTTCCTTATTAGTGAGAGACATTCTTTTTGGTATAAATGAGATAAACATTTGTCCTGATAAGCATTTGTTCTCTATCACCTTAGTTGTCATGTTTTTACAATCTTAACTACTTTTTAATTGAATGTGAAACCTTCAAGTTACAGTAGTGTGTTTTAGGATCTGTATTTGTGATATTTCTTTTTTTTTGCGGTACGCGGGCCCCTCCCTGTTGTGGCCTCTCCCGTTGCGGAGCACAGGCTCCAGACGCGCAGGCCCAGCGGCCATCGCTCACGGCCCCAGCCGCTCCACGGCATGTGGGATCTTCCCGGACCGGGGCACGAACCCATGTCCCCTGCATCGGCAGGCGGACTCTCAACCACTGCGCCACCAGGGAAGCCCTGTGATATTTCTAACAAGAATTAAGCTGACTTATATCAATGTAAGATGAGTATTCCAGGCAAGCCTGGAGTAAAAGTTGGTGGTGGTGGGCTACTTACAGTATTAAACCACTTGCCCGACTCAGAAAGTAATTGGAGACATAGCACTTTGCATATTAGTTACTAATAATATTCTTACCTTTTAAAACAAATAGGGTCTGTCATCTCTCTGTATCAGGGCAGTGGTTTTTTTTAGCCTAATCATAGTTATTATTACATGAACTTGAGAGCAATAATAAGATATTTATTATTAAATACATTCTACAGCTTAGTTTAGTAGTCATTCATTTAGAACTTTCTACTTGCAATGTGTTGAATGTCCTGAAATGTTCCATGTCCAATGACAACTGTTCATTACTGCCAGTCACCTAAAGTACTTAGACTGTAGCAAGTACAGAGGACATAAGATTTTCTGAAGAAGTCACTTCAGACAGTGGGCAGTTGTAAAATTTTTTGTCATCTTCTAGGTTAAATAAAACATGGCTATTCCAGACCAACACCCCAGACCAATTAAATCACAATCCCTGGGGACAGGACACAGGCACTAGGTGTTTTTGGTGCCCCCAGGTGATTCACCTGCACAGAAGTTTGACACCCACTGAACTAAATCCTTTGATTGGGCCATGTGTTTCTTGTCAGGAGTTGGCATAATTACTTCTGATACTTATTGTGGAGATTAAAAGGGATTGTGAGGGCTTCCCTGGTGGCGCAGTGGTTGAGAGTCCACCTGCCGATGCAGGGGACATGGGTTCGTGCCCCGGTCTGGGAAGGTCCCACATGCCGTGGAGTGGCTGGGCCCGTGAGCCATGGCTGCTGAGCCTGTGTGTCCGGAGCCTGTGCTCTGCAACGGGAGAGGCCACAACAGTGAGAGGCCTGCGTACCACAAAAAAAAAAAAAAAACAAGGGGGATAGTGAATGCAGCCCCTGGTACTTAGCGCTCAATCAGATGTACCCTTCTCCTCACAAACTAAACCATGGCTATTATAATCTGTCCCTTGATTTCCCATACTTTCTACTTTTACTTCAATAACATATAGGAACTCCATAAGTTATGTGTCCTGCTGTATTTGACTTTAGGAGACTAGCGACTGGTTAGCTCCTCTGATTTCTATTATGAGAAAGGGCTACAGTGCTATATTGCCAGCAAGGAATTGTAGTTCAGTTGGCACAGTCAGACTCTACATTTAGGACACTTAGGGAACATGTCTAGAATTTCAAGTTAATATAATAGAAACTGAGGACATCAGCACTGGACGGGAATACCAGAGTCAAGAAGTGTTCCTTTAGGTAGGGTTAATTTAGAAAGATTTCAAAAACTCTGAGCCAGACTTTGAAGGAGGTTTGGGAAAATGTATGGAGAAGGACCTCTTAGGTATAGAGAAGTTTGTAGGCAAAAGAAAGTCTTCGGCATATAGTGTGCATATGGATCTGACTACCTGCAGCAGAGACTGTGGCCAGAGGCACAGAAATCAAATAGAGCGATTCTGAGGGGCAGACCAAGAGTGAATGATACACAACCAGTGAAGAACCATTTCAATTACTTGTCCTGGGAAGAATGGAAGTGGCATTTGAGCCCAATATGCTGTGTACAGAATAGAAATGTGGCAGTGTTCAGTGCTGAGGAGTAAGTGATGGTAGGTTAAATAATAACCTACCTAGGCTGTGGTGATGGTAAGTAGAAGAAAAATAAAAATCTCTTACTTGTTTATGCATTTATTTAACAAACATTATCTCCTCTTTACCAGGAATTGTGTTAGGTAGTGGGGTGATATGGATGAATGAAGCACTATTCCTTACCCTCAAGTTGTTCATGGTGTAGGGGGAGGCCACGAACAATCCAATACAGTATGACTCTGCACGTATGTGCTAGTGTTTCTCAGTAATCCAGCATGTCGTTTCTTGCAGATAATGGGAACAACTCTCCTTTGCCCAAATATGCAACCTCACCAAAACCTAACAACAGTTACATGTTCAAAAGGGAACCTCCTGAGGGCTGTGAGAGGGTCAAAGTCTTTGAGGAATGCTCGTAAGTATCCCCCACCATCCCTCCCCCCAAAAAAACTTTTATTATGAGAATTTTCAAATAGGCTGAAGAACAGTACAGTGACCACCCATAGATCCACCACTAGATCCTATAGTTAACATTTTGCTTAGTTTTTGCTGAACTGTTTAAAAGTAAGTTGCAGACATGACATTTAACCTCAAATACAGTTTAATATTCATTTCCTAAAAGTAACCACAGTAAAAGTAACCACTCCTACATAACCACAATACCATTGTCATACCAAAGAAAATTACAGTTATGCTTAATGTGAACTAATATCTGGTTGTTATTCACGTTTCCTCAGTTGTCCCCAACGTATCACCCGTGGTTACTTTTGAACCTGTAAACAGTCAGCTCCACACATTGAATTTAGCATTGTATTTATTCAAGGTAAACCACGGATCTCAATGCAGGGTGGGTTTCCTTCTTTCAAGGATCAAATTCCCTCCAGTTTTTAACTACTTATAGTCTCCAGTTCTCTAAACAATTAAAAAAAATATTTTCCTGCCAACGTGGGGAAGAGAATCCTATTACTTTGCAGAAACATGTTCCTGTGATGAAGATCACGGAAGAAGCAGAATTTTAAACGGCGTCTGGTACCCTTGGTATGCAGTCTTCTGTGCTCATATATTTCTGTTGGCTAGTACTCTAGTCAGGTACTCATAGTTTTAGACTCAGAGTCTGCTCAGCAAGTATTGCAACTTTGTGTTTTCAGTAGCTATGGCCCCTTGCTTTGGAAGTGGTGGCTACAGGGTTTCAGGTATGTATGAAACTGAGCAAATTAGCTGATGAACATTATTTGAGGAGAGGATGATGGTACTTATATAAACCTCACCTTCCAATCTCACTATCGCTGCAAGTCTAAAAGCCATCCTCTGGCTTTTTCTCACTATGAAACCAAAACTACAATGTGGAGATTGTCCAGGCTTGTCTGAATCACATAATGTTATCTTTTTCTTCCATTATGAACATCTTAGAATCATTTTGAAATATGGCATCCTTTTGTTCCTCTCTGTTCCCCTCTGTCAGTGCTTCCTTTAGTCTAAATTCTGAGTAATTTTGCCACACAAAGAGCATTGTTTTTTAATCCCTTCACCTCCTCTACTAGGAGATCGCAGCTGTCAGTCTCCTATCTGCTTTTGTGACAGTAATTGAAAACTCCATTTTAGCAACTGCTTATTTTTTTCACCATGTAAGTCTAAAAACTTGACTGGTGCCAGAGAGTTTAAGCAGTATTTCTCCACGTGCATAGACTCCCTGCATCATAATCATCTGGGTTATTAGTTAAAACTGCAGATTCCCAGGTCCCATCCCAGGCCTAATGAGTAAAAATATGGACGTAGGTAGGACCTAGATTATGCATCTTTAACAAACCTCATAGGATTTTTATGCTTGACTTGAAAATGCTGGCTTAGACCTTGTCATGAGAGTTCTTAAGAAATGGAGTCATTCTTTTAAGTAAAAATCAAATGGTCCACATGGAACCTTATGGAGTTGAAATCTTTGATTGACATATTGGTAATTCAGATGTGCCTAAGTGCAGAGAAATGGCTGATGGACTTAAAAAGCAGTTTGAATTTCTGTGTAAATGACTTTGAGTGAATATTGGTTGTGTGGGTTGGTGTCCTGTGGTATCTGCCTTAGACTGTTACATTTGGAAAATTTCTCAATAACTGAACTACATACATACAACTATGTTATTTGTTTCTAAAGGGAAGGAAGAAAGGATGGGGTATGTGTGTGGATGGATAGATAGATCAAAGAAACATAAGGTAAACCCTGACATATAAAATGTTTTATGGCACATCCATCAGTTATTAGAAGGTAAACCTAGTCTTTTTTAAATGCACATAGTTTATTATAAATTTTACTGGTATAAAGGATGTGTAGCACATGGAAATCTATTCATTTTTAAATATCTTAATTATATTCCAAAAAGAAATTAACAGCAGTAACCCAATAGTGGATTTCTTAGAGGTAATTTTAACCTATCAATAAAACAAGTTACTCAAAGTCTAAAAAATTGGTTTCTTTCTGCCCCATTTATGTCATAATTAGAGCAAAACTGGATGCACTAGCATTAAAGCAAGGGTAGATTATTGGTCCTAATTTTTTTTTTTTTTTTTTTTTTTTTGCTGTACGCGGGCCTCTCACTGTTGTGGCCTCTCCCGTTGCAGAGCGCAGGCTCAGCGGCCTTGGCTCACGGGCCCAGCCGCTCCGTGGCATGTGGGATCTTCCTGGACCGGGGCACGAACCCGTGTCCCCTGCATCGGCAGGCGGATTCTTAACCACTGCGCCACCAGGGAAGCCCCTGGTCCTAATTTTTAAATTTTGTCTTAATCATTCTTTAAAGTATACTTTTATCTCCAAGTCTTAATTTTGGTTTAAAGGTAATAACTCTGACCTGAACCAGGGGTTGGAGTCAGTGAGAGGTTGATCTCTGGTTTTTAGAAGTGTATGTTTATTTACCTGAAAGAAAACAGGTAGTTGGATTTGGCCCCAGAAAGGGCAAGTCCAGATTTTGCATTTCTTTTTTTTCTTTTTTTTTTTTGATACAGCACAGACCATAGCCATGCCAGTTGCACTTAGCAAGTCCTTTATTTTTTTTATAGCTAATATGGCACCAGAGGCATAGTCTTTTATTTATTTTATTTTATTTATTTTTGGCTGCGTTGGGTCTTAGTTGTGGCATGCGGGATCTTCATTGTGGCATGTGAGATCTTCCCTTGTGGCACAAGGGCTTGTTTCTAGTTGTGGAGTGGGGGCTCCAGAGCACGCAGGCTCAGTAGTTTGAGGCACATGGGCTTAGTTGCCCCACGGCATGTGGGATCTTAGTTCCCCGGTCAGGGATTGAACCCGCGTCCCCTGCATTGGAAGGCGGATTCTTTACCACTGGACCACCAGGGAAGTCCCAGCAAGTCCTTTTTAATGAAGTCACATATGCTGTTTCCTGATCCCAGTTAATGAACTCCTTGACCTTAGTTACCTTAGATTCCTAGATATTTTGGCTTCTTTTCAGTATAGAGATTTTTTAAAAACTATGACATAACCCCTTCTTTTCTTCCTTTCTTTCCATCCCTCCCATTATAAGTAATTTGGAATCATCATTTCTTAGCTACTAATTTATTCCTGAATTTAAAAAGAAACTACATAAGCCTTTAAAAAAACACCAAAGAATTCCTCACATCAGTATGAAAATACCTATAATAATTATCCATCCTGACTATCTGTTTCTCAGAAAGTCAGCTAGCAAGCAGTTATGTTTATTTTGAGATACAGTCCTTTCGGAGTAACTTCTTAAGGAAAAAGTAAAATATTTAAAATAGTTCTGAGGGTTTCTGTGTACACGTGTGTGTATGTGTGTTTTGGTTTTTTGATACGTATGGTTCTTAAATTGAAGAAAACTTTGAAGTAGTATTAGTACCTGCAGTTTCTAGTAGCATAAGTATAATACTGGTCATACACCCCCAGGGGTGGGTAACGAGTTTCTTGGGGAATCTGCTCCTCGAAGCTAAATGGAGTGAAAAATGATTCCTTTTGGTGGGTTGGGGTCATGACTGGAGCGGGGGTGGTGATGGTGGTTTTTTTTTTTTTTTTTTTTTTTTTTACTGTTAGTGTTCTGTTTCTTGATCTGGGTGCCAGTTAGACAAGTTGTTATTGTTTACGTTATTTTGTGTGAGATCTGTCATAAGTCTGTTTTCGTAAAAGCAGAAAGGAAGTTAAACTGATTTTAGATTCTGTCATTAAAAAATGTCCAAGTCAGAAGTTTGTATCTCAGAAATGTGTGGTTTCATCTTCAAGATCCATTAGCAGCCATGTGTCTTAAGTGATTTTTAAGGCAATTTTATCTTTTTAATAAGATAACCTCAAACAATAAATAAATTATTTAAAAATCTAGGCCTCATTTGGAGGAGGGTATAAAAATTGATTAGCCCTTTTTTTCCTAATATAAGAATGAAAGCTATCTTTAATAATTCTTCAAAAGAAAATACAAGCATTATTTAATTATAGAAACATAATCTCGGACTTCCCTGGTGGTGCAGTGGTTAAGAATCCCCCTGCCAGTGCAGGGGACATGGGTTCAAGCCCTGGTCCAGGAAGATCCCATGTGCCACGGAGCAGCTAAGCCTGTGCGCCACAACTACTGAGCCGGCGCTCTAGAGCCCACGAGCCACAACTACTGAGCCCATGTGCCACAACTACTGAAGCCTGCACGCCTAGAGCCTGTGCTCTGCAACAGAAGCCACCGCAGTGAGAAGCCCGTGCTCAGCAACAGACCCAACACAGCCAAAAATAAATAAATGAATAAATAAATTTATTTAAAAGAAAAAGAAACATGGGGCTTTCCTGATGGCACAGTGGTTGGGAGTCCGCCTGCTGATTCAGGGGACACGGGTTCGTGCCCCGTTCCAGGAAGATCCCACATGCCGTGGAGCAGCTGGGCCCATGAGCCATGGCCGCTGAGCCTGCGCGTCCAGAGCCTGTGCTCCGCAACGGGAGAGGCCACAACAGTGAGAGGCCTGCGTACTGCAAAAAAAAAAAAAAAAAAAAAAAAAAGAAACATAATCTCAACTTCCTATCTTTAAGGAATTGAAATCCATGCTGTCAGTAAAAACAGAGTGGTGTGTGCTCTTCTTATCATAATATATCCAAATACACATGTGGCCCTAGATGTACTCAAGTATTGTTTCCATTGTATCCAAGAAAGACCAGTACACAAGAAAAACAAATTTAAACAATGTAATTTTTTTCTTCTTAAATTATTATACTTGCCAAAGCTATCCACGGGTAGTATTCACTATTAATCAATAAAATATACCCACCCAAAGCAAAATATGCCCACCCAAAAATGTTGTACTTGGAACTTTTTTTTTGTACCTACTCCCCAGGTCTGTTGTTTATTCATTCTTTCAAACCCAGTTCAGATGTTACTTCCTCTGGAAGCTACCTTCCTACCAAACTCCCCCTCTTTCTCTGTGCCGCAGGTTAACCACTCCCTTGTTCTACCCCTAAACCTTTTACAAACCATTTTTATCACATCTGTCAGTCCTGCTAGCAGGAGTTCTCAAGCTTTTTTGTGCTATGGACACCTCTGGCAGTCCAGTAAAGCTTATGGATCCTTTGAAGTAATTCGTAGCTTCTCTGAATAATGTTTTAAAAACAAATTAAAGATTAGAAAGGAGACTAATGATATTGAAATACAGTCTGTCTCCAGTACCTCCCTCTTCCCAAGAACTACATGGTTATCTCCTTGTAGATCATTTCATCTTTGGGTCTCCAGAATCTAGTGCAGACTTGGCACATTTGGATTTTTTTTTTTCATTTCATTAAGAGAGATGAGAACCATACTTTGTCATATTGTATTACCTTTTCCCACCTGAATCTTGATTTATTTAGGTTCTTCCACTTGAATTTCTTTTTAATTTTGTGTCACTTCCATGTTACGTTAACAGTTTAATTTTTTATATTTTCAGGGAATACCATTAACACTCGTATCCTTTTGTAACTCTTTGGGTTAATTTGCAGGAGCAACTAGGGACAGGGAAGGATTTGGCTTCAATAAAAACTTTCAGAACAGAGGGCTGTCATTAGTTTTATTTTGATTTTACATTTATGTTACGTTATTCAGAAAACCATCATGGCTGTTAACTTAGAGAATTGTTTCAAAGAGATTTTTAAGTGCACTTGGAGAACTCATGCCCACCGAAGTTTAGTCATGCAGTGGTGGAACTCAGTAAAAGATAGTCAATGTATGTCATTAATTTCCTTGCCTTTTCCCTTCAAAATAGTGCAGACTTTGGAAAAATCATAGTGGAACATATTTTTGTCTTTAAACAGCTAGAATATCTTTTGCTTTAGGAAATTCTTTATTCAAATTGGCTATCTTAGATCTTCACTTAGATGTCTGAGCATCCTATGTGGTGCCCGGGGCTCGCCAGGGAACTGAAAGCAGCAACAAAATCTGGTGTCCTTCCAGCATTCTGAGATAAATAATTTGAATCATGTGTCCTTGGTCAATAGCATTTGAAGCTTTGGACATAGCTTGAGTTTTGTTTTCCTTTTTTGTGTCTGTAAGTTATTACTTAAAAAAAAAAAAAGAAAAGAAAAGAACTTCTGATGTTCTGTGACTTAAAAGTATTGGGTTGTTTATTCTATGTCTAGGCCAAAACAACTTCACGAAATCCCGGCCTTTTACTGCCCTGACAAAAACAAGGTGAATTTCATTCCTAAAAGCGGCTCTGCTTTCTGCCTCGTCAGCATCCTTAAGCCACTCCTCCCCACACCAGATCTTACCCTCAAGGGCTCTGGCCACAGTCTGACAGTCACCACTGGCATGACAACCACTCTTCTGCAGCCTATTGCTGTGGCCTCCCTGTCTACAAACACAGAGCAAGACCGAGTCTCTCGAGGAACGAGTACAGTCCCGCCACCAGCCTCTCTCCTCCCACCACCAGAACCCATTGAGGAAGCTGAAGGATAGGCCCCAGTGCCGTGAGGCCACTGTTCTGGTCAACTGAGAATCTCCTCGATCCCTTGGCAGCGATGGCATCATGCGCTCCCAGTTGGCTGTGTCGTGCTCCAGCATTTCCACGCTGACGTGTCACAGTGCGGCTTCTGGAAGAAAGCAGCCCCTCTGATGGCTCTGCTCACTCCTGAAGGCCAGCCCTCAGTGCTTAGCCTGCTTTTTCTTAAAGCACCGGTTGAAAGAAGAAAAAGGTTTCATTCTTTCCTTTTGGAGGGCTGATATCACATTGTTTTTGCTTTCAAATTAGACTTCTTTGAAAAAAACAAATAAAAAACTGATCCCTGCAAACATGATTCTTGAAGGGAGACGTGAATGATGCTGCAAGAACCATCTTTTATATGAAAATGACTATTTTATAATACCAATGTTACGTTTTCTGAAAACATAGCAAACAGGATGTTCAGACGATTCTTTGGCCTCTGTTTCTTGTTTCCCTTTCTAGATGTGTGCTTTTCTCAGCTGTTTTCAGCTTTGGGACCAAAGGGATTGTTGACGTTTTCCTGGCAATCTTAATCTCATGACTGTGTTCTCCCAAACAGGAATTGATAGGTAAATGCATTGAACAAGTATATATAAAAGAGATAAAAAGGCAATATTAGTACATTATGTGATTTATGTTTTTTGATGTCAGATGTTTGTGCTTTGGGTGAAATACTTGTAAAACTGCTCTTTTCCTCACTACTCCTGTACACATTTCACCACGTGGTCAGAAAAATTATAATCTGGAGACAAGTGCTTTAATATGTTCTCACCCATCATTGGAACTTGGTTTAAAACTCAGTGAGCCAAAAGGAAACTAACTACCCAGTGTCGACTGCTAGCTAGGAGTAAGGAGCCCCTTGGGTTTTCTGCTCAATATTTATCACATGATCTCCTTTCTTTCCCGCAGGTGTCGTTCTACCTTTAACCGTCACTGTATCATAGCCCCACGAGATCCTAAAATGGCTGTGCATGGATTTCCTCCTTTGCTTTTGTGATGTTGTTGTCTTGTGGATTTGGTCAGGGTTAGTAGTTTGCCAGGAGTGTGATCCGTTGAATAGCAATCCTTTGTCACAATCTTGCGACTGACGTTTCCTTTATGGTGGTTGGCACTGAGATATGTTGCCTGTAGGTTTTGCTAGTTTTCCCTCCAGCATTCCACACAGTGGGGAAAACAGGCAAGGAGAGCTTTGGAGCATAAAGAACAGGAACCTTTGAAGAATCCACATGGTTTTGGATTTAGGCTCATCCTAATACAGTCACTGCCAGTATCACATGACAGCAGTATTTCATGTCTGGGTATGTGGTAGTGAAATTGAGGAGCAGCTCTTTTTAAAAAGTTATAGCAAACTGTTGATAGAAAGCATCCTTCTAAGATCTTCACAAACTACCTTATGATGCAATAATTTAATGTTCCTATACATATTATAGGGAGAAAACAAATACTTGTAAAAGGGATATAGTTTAGAAGGTTAATATGTCAGTATGTCCAGATATATCCCATCAAAGAAAAGCTAGTGGTAGCAATAAATCTTCTGAAAGGACTTCTTATACTCATGTACCTTTAAAACATCGAAGTAATTAAAAATTTTGCCCTGTTAAGTTGAAAACACAGATGTATTTAGGCAAATTAGATAAACTCAAACATTTGAATAAGTCTGTCAGGTTTCAGTTGGGGTGGCATCGATGAATTTTGGTACCCTTTCTATCCAAAACTAATTTTCCTGAAATTAGTACATTGTGGCTTCTAAATCAGGAAAAGCTAAGTTATTCAAAGTCTAAATGTTCTGGTCAGTAGGTTCTTTGAGAACCTTGATTCTTTGCCTCTATTTACCATTTCACGACTGAGAACTGCTCTGTCAGAAGTACAAAAGAAAGGTAAAGCTGAAATCGGGTGAGTTGGTATCGATGGTAGGAAGTTAAAAAATAAGGTTTCAAAAAAATCCAAAATCAGTTTTTGGATTTTACCTGAATTCTGTTAAATCTGTGTTCTTTTCCTTGCCTTACACTTACTTCCCTCCCCATCTGTACATGTCACAAGGGTGTTTCACAACTAGAATGCCACTTTGTAAACAGTTTTTCTTCTTACTCTGTTGTGCATGTTTATCTAACTCACATCTTTCTGTAGAGTTTCATATATCCTTAAACTAAAGTAATTTACAATCAGAATGGGAGAACAAGTTTAAGATAGAATTATTTACGGTCTTAGAGGTGGAACGTTTAATGTTTGGTTGTAAGGAGAATGTGAATTTGCAGGTAAATGAATTATATGGCAACTAAACATAGTCCTCATGTTTGGGAGAAATAGAGCCTGAGATTTGAGGAGGGGGGGAAGGTACAAGGTATAAAAAACTCTTAACTGCCAGTGCCAAAGGGCTAATTTTTAAGTATCTGAGCTTTATGCAATCTTGCAAAAATATTGGTCATAGTCTACTCGGCTTTTATGTAACCTTGGTTCACAGGTGGTTGACTTTTTTTTTAAAATGGGTCTACTCTCAATAGAATGCATAATATTGTTTTCTAAAATTACATTCCATAACTATCCTGTTATTCTGTAGAAAACTGTACAGAAGGTAAATAAATTAGAATAGCTTCAATGGGAATATAATTTAAATTTTTAAAAACTTTAAATAAATTTACTTCCATTGTGGTAAAAGAAAGAAATAGGTGGCTTTGTATATTTCAGCAAAAGAAAGCTATTCTCTGGTTATAAACTTGGTCAGTGTTAAGTTATTTTTACTCTTAAACGGTTTTTTCCTTGCAGTGATAACATGAATTCACGGTTTCTGATCATTACTAAGTCTATATTACTTGTCATGGCTTTTGTGAGCAGTTATGTTTTTAAAATACCTGTTTTGCTTCTTTGATTAATATGGTGAGCATGGATGCCAAAATTATTTTTTAACTAGAGTCTTCATTTTGTTTAAAATATTTCTTATATTTGTGACAAGCCAAATCAGAGTTTTAGAAGGTGCTATTGTTAATTGTGGAATAACTGGCAACAAGGAAGCCTTTTTTTTTCTTTCTTTCTTTCTTTCTTTTTAATGGTTGGCTTTTACTGGAAGAAGGTATTTAAAAAGTAGCAGAATTTATAGCTTTCTGTATGTCCAAGATGAAGAGTGGGTTGTCAGAGTTTTCTTTTGTTAAAGGAAATAAAAGAAAAATTGCCACTACTGAATTTACTATTCTAAAGATTCATTCCTTAATGCTTAGAATTTCAGTGTCTCAAGACCAGACCAGTGGACATGCTGAATTTGCATTAAGAAAGCTAAAACACTTAACTTCGCACTTTAAGGTTTATGTTTTACTCTGCCTAAATTAATGATAAGCAGAGCAGCCCTGAACAATATTTTGTCTATACAATCCTGTTGAAGAATATAATTTATGTTTTTTAAAAGTCTTTATTTTTCATCTCTGTTGAAGCTGTGTAAATCTTTTTAAAATGCAATTTTTAAAGTTTCGTTTTCCTAACAAAATTCTCCCAAAAAACAGCATTTCCAATGGTGATAAATATTGTTACTGTGTACTTATGTATTCCCTATACCTGAACACTTGTTGCTGCCTCACGAGAAAATAGAAGTTTTATGTTAAAAATAAAGTCTGTTCTTCTTGAATCTTTTTCTGTGTACTTTTATGAATATTGCCTCAAATTCAAATTTCTTTCTTTTCAGACATTTCTAGCTTGAAATAACTTTAGTATGTTCTTTTTCACAGATAGAAAAATGAATTTGTGTTAGGTAGCAGGATATAAAATATTGTCAGTTGTTTCTTCCTTGCTACTTCCTTAACTTGCTCTTGAACTGAAAGCACCTGATCTTTGTGTTAAGTGCTAAGCAAATGTTAAAATATAAGCAAGCATACTGAAAGACGTACCTGTTTATAGGTAATTCAGTACTTTACAGGTTGTTGGAGATTTAGCTGGGGGCAGTCACTCAATTTCATTCTAAAGTACAGCTAGAGGAGTTTTTTCCCGTTTGTTTTGGTAATTCATTCTTTCTGCTTCCTTTGTGTCGGTGGTTTATAAATGCAAGACAGTTGTTTAGGCTGAAGGGTTTAATCTATATGAAGGCTGCATGCAGTATAATCATTTAGAAAGCAGGGTCATCTTTTAAGTGAAATGAAAGTGTCACCATAGCTGCCTGTCATAAAAAGTGGTCACCAAATTACTTTGCAAGAAGTTTTAAAAATTATTTCTGGGGGTAAATGTTAACCAGAATTTGGAGATTATATCTATAACATTATAATTAAAAACAGCAGCAAACGTGAAGAGAATCTCTCAAATTGGCGTAACATTTTCTCCCATTCTTTTTTCTCTCAGTCTTTTCCTTCCACCTTTAAAGAGGTTGAGAGGAGCAAATTTAGATCTCAAGTTGGGTGTTCTCATCTTCCCCCATTTATTTGATTTTTTTTTTTTTTTTGCTTTGGTTCATTAGTATTAAATATACCCCCTCCCCCCAAAAGTTTTTAGGTCTATAATGATCCTTTCCTTAAAAGATCATTATAGATCTTTCAGTTACTTTCCTTAAAAGCTTAAACTGAAAGTTGCTTTTAAGTGGTTGGATGTGAAATAGTATCCTCTTCCTAGGAGTTCCCTGCCAATGTATATCATTTTTTTCCCTTGCTAAGATTATGTTTGCTTTTTAAATATTTTAAACCTCTATTAGAACATGGTATGATAATACAGATAGCCTTTGTATCTCTTTGGTTCAGTGTTTTTCAAACTGTTTGGGTCTTGAAGTGAATTAAGTGGATCCAGCCAACATTTTTTTTTAATGAAGCAGAACAGGAAACAAAAAAGTATATTGAAGACATCAGGGAAATAGTATTTGTATGTAAAGCTTTTGCTAGCCATAGGGACACATATGTACTAGGCTGTAAAGTAAAATATATTTCTTACTGTGGGTTGTAATCAAAATGATTTGAAAAATACTGTTGTAGATACAACTTCTGTATATGTGTTTTGGGGTTGGTCTGATATCTTAACACAGATACTGGAGTCTTTAAAGACATTGTTTCTACTTCTCTTTACTAAGCATCTCCAAACTGCTGGTTTTATTTTTAAAAATTCTTGTCTTTTCAGCAGTTTGCATCTTCCTCAAACTGAGAATTTATCGCCATATACTCTTTGATTTTATACAGTAGCATGGATGAGTCATGCTTAATCATTGTGTTTTAGAGAAGACTGTCATGGAGCTCTGATGGCCAGAAACGCAGGAGTATGACCATTCATCTCAGTTCCATGCCTTAAGCAGTTATTTTTTGAGATCACTGGGATGCAGGGAAAGCCACAATTTGGGTACTACTTCTGGCTCTGCAGCTTAATAGTCATGGGATCTTAGGCAAAGAAGTCACCTCTCTGAACTTTAGTTTTCTTATGTGAGTTTAGGAAATACTGATGACAGTGCCGTCAGTTAAATGGCTAGTGAGTGTGAAAATAACTTAAAAATGTGGAAGCAAACACATGTTAACATCTCCTTTCTATTTTGTTAGGTAAGTTTATTCATCCCTTAGGAAAGCCACAAGTTGTTGGTCATGGAAAATGATCCCATAAAATTCACTTTACCTTGTAAAGTATAATATAGTCAAGGATGTTGAGCTGAATCATAATAAAAATAGGTAACACTTACTGATAGCTTTCCAAGGGCCAGGCTTGGTGCTTACATTAACCCTGGGAAGCCAGGTACTGCTAGTTACTGTCTTATAAATTGCAAAATTGGAATTAATTTATCCATGGTCATACATCTGGGAAATGTCAAAATCTGGCTTTGAACCAATTCTGATTCTAGAACTCAGACCTACTGCTACTTCTCCTATGACAGTGACATTAATAAAATATAGGTGTTTGGTATCATCGCAGATTCTGTGCCCTTGGGTCATAGCCTTGTTTGTTCTCTGTGGTCTTCATTGCTTCAACTGCTGGCATCTTGGTTCAGAGGGCGAAAACAAAGTAACCTGGTTAGACACCACTTCCTGACCAAGGTAGGTAGGTAGTGACACAAATCCTCAAGCTCTGGGTTTTAATGTTGCTATAGCTGCAGAAATTCAAAAGAAATATTTTCTTTAATTTAGGGAGCACGTCTGTTAGAGAGGCAGAAAGTAGCAACTTCACATTTTTGGTGGATTTTTTTTTTTTAACTGACTTTTTGAGGTAAAGACTTAACGAAAGTGATTTTTTAAGTATGCCCATTTCAGACAGACTATAAAATGAAATCACCTAGACCAGGGCTCCCCAACCTTTCTGGCACCAGGGACCAGTTTCGTGGAAGACAGTTTTTCCATGGACCGGAGCGGGCAGGGGGTTCAGGCGGTAGGTAATTCAAGCGAAGGGTAGCAGCACATGAAGCTTTGCTAGCTCGCTGGCTCGCCACTCACTTCCTGCTGTGTGGCCCGGTTCCTAGCAGCAGGGGGTTGGGAACCCCTGACCTAGGATCACAATTTAGTTCATATAATATTAACAGTAGTTACTCCTGTTTGGTAGGTTGGTGGATCATTTCTTTGTCGTCTACTTTTACAGACTTTTAAATGAGAGTATTACTTTGAAATGGGATAAAGAAAACAACTCTTTTTTCTTTAATGTAAAAACATGCCCTTCAAAATCTTACCTGATAACACCACTCAGACCTTTATCTCCAGGTTGTACTTATTTTTGGACATTGAATGGTTTATTTACACCACTGACTAGAGAACCATGTCTTGACTTTAGATGCCAAGGACAGTTCTTGCTGAACTCTTTAGTCTTCTTTTAAATGGCACATAAAACATGGAAGAAATTTTATGTTGGGCTTATGGATGTGACCCGTCCTAACGAACAAACGTTTTTCTTCCTATCCTGTTCTATAGGTTTTCTTTGCTATATTTAAATACCTTACTGTTGTGTTTTAAATGCATTAATTTCAATACTGCTGAATTAGTTAATATTTTAAAGTTTGTGTTTCCTTCCTAGTTTAATGTCTATATCCCAGGATTCTGGGTCTGCTTCATTGCTCAAGGTAAGGAAATGCAGGGCTCTGCCCGTGCTATGGAAGGTAGAAATAACTGGATCAGTCAATCCTGCCTTGCTTTTTATTCCTCCCTTCAACAAATCAGGTTAAATGTTATGGCTTATATTTCACTGGTTATTGCTTCTAGGCTCAAAATTCTGCTATTTGTTTGTATTTTGTTACTGAGAGTATTTACACAAAGAACACACATTCTGTTATTTTCCATATCTTACTCCACGAAGTCCCTCCTGCATGAAGTAAATTAGAAAGACTCAGTCTCACAAAGATATTAATTGCCCTGGTTTTATTTTCATTCTGTGGTATCTGTATCATTCAAACTACCTTCTTATTACTATGGTCCTGAGGTAAAACCCAAGTTTTTGAATAGAGAAACAATAACTGGATTTGTATTGTATTGAACACTTGAGCAAATAAACTTTGTTTTATGCCATCTTGTAATCTTTATTAAAAGAGGCTCAGAAAAATAGCACATTCAAACTTCCTTTGTTCATACGCTGTAAGACCTCTACACTTCCAGATGGTCTAGAAAGATAGTTATGTGAAATATCCATAGTTGAAATACAAACACTTTTGCATTGTGCAAATACTGAAACCTGTTTTGTTAAAATACAGTTTGTTTCTAATCACATCAGTTATGTTTTACAATTAATGAAAGATTTCAAAAAATACAGAGTTACACCAATTTGATCTTAATCTGCCCTGGTATTCCTGCCTCTCTTATAAAGTGGTTGAAGAAAGATTAGGCAAATTTTTAGTTCTTCTGGGGCTCTTCTAAGTTTAAATGCATCCTTATTTGGTATTAAAAAGTATAACATAGATATTTCCCACCATTTAATATAAAAAGCATCCATTTATTTGAAAGAGTTGTTCTCAGCCCACCCTTGGTTAAGGTTAATTAATATACTTCTTATTGAATGGTTATTCTAGATTTAACCAGGAAGCAACTAATCACCTTTCTGTTCTGTGTTTATCCTGTCCTTCCTGTCATTCCCTACTGAATGTGTGCTTGGTTTCTTATTTTAGTTTGTCTTTTATTTTAGGTTTCCTATTATACCTATTTTAGGTGTAATATAGCCAAATTTCTGTTTCTGGACCTTAAATTAATGACTGAGCCTCAAATAATCTTGAGAAAATGTGAATAGTTACCTTCATTTTAATAGCAAAGTTTTAAATGTGCACTTCAAAAATGCAGTCAGACTTGCTGAAATTATAACTAGACTTGCTAAGGCAGTTAATGTTGCTTTGAGGCTAAACAAGCAACTACATACTCTGTTGAAAGCGAAAATGTTAGAGAAATTAAGAACTGAAGAATAAAAATCCTTGTATGTTTCTATTTTTTGATAACCTTTGCTCTTGGAAAATTGGGGCTAGTATCCCCTTCACATTCATAGTCTGGGATTTGGGCCTGGAGAGACTAGTGATTTTCCTCTGCGTTGAGTGTCTTTGTTTACATGAAATAACAAGGACTGCTCTGCATGCATGTGAGGAAGCTATACAAATATTTTTGAATTAATGCATTAGTGAAAATGAAAGAAAAATGGCAAAAACACAAGACATAAAATTAACATTTTCTGAGGTACTTCAAACTTGAAAGCACAGAGCAACCATGGGTATAGAATTTAGATAGTGATTCATAATTATAACCCCTGGTGATTGAATTTTGGTGGAACAAAGACAGTATTGCATTCTGGGGCATTAAACTGAATAAAAAGGGAGAGTTACAAAATGCTTCTTAATGGTTAACCAAGTAAAGAAATAGGAATAAGCGTGTGAAAATATTTTAAGGAAGGACTTACATAACCTTAGGTCCATATTTCTGACCCTCAGATAAGGTCTTTCCAGCCTACACACTACTTGACCACAGTTGTGGTTTTCTAAATAGCTTGTGGGCAGTTCAGATTGTAGTTAGGTCAGACTGTTGTGGATGGGAAGTGGACTGCATTTTACCTGCCCTAGTCCATTCCTAAAAAATGTTTTTCTGTATACAGAGACTCAGAGATTACAAGCAGTTCTCTTGTAAATAATAATTAAGCCTGTTTAGAACTAGGAGTACAGTGAAAACTACTGTGAACGTCTTAGTTAAAATGTTTTCTTATGCAGATGCAATGGACTGAATGACGAAACAAGACACCTGGTGAACTACCTCAGAACTAAAGGGTGGATGGGAAAAAATAGGAAACTGAGTGACTGTGTGTATACGGAGGCTATGTTTTCATTAGCTTATGCTAACTTCATTAAATAGCCTTCCTTCCAATACTTAGACTCTAAACCTTTTAAGGGTAAGTTTGTCCTTAGTAATCAAATAGAGCCTCAGATGATGTCAACCACAGAAAAGTGGAAAAACACTCCTTTACTGATGGTATAGAGCTTTCTGTAACTTTGTCAGAAAGCATTCTGGGTTAAATCATGTCAAGAAATGTGGGGTAATAAGTATTGCAAATATGTATGAGGGTAAGTTAATTAGAATTTTTTTCCATCATTCAGATAGACAGAAGTTTCTGGGTCATTTCAGGAATACTACTGCCAGTTGCTCAGGGAGTATCCTCCCCTCGTTTTCTTTCAGGAAGCATATGAATACAGTACATTGTAGTAGCAATGTGTGAAGAATCAGGCCTGAAGACACTTGGACAATGTCTGAAGTACCACCACAGGATGGACATTCTTGTGGTTTATAAAATGGGAAGAGAGGTTTTTCTGTTTATGCAGAGAATGGACTTCTTAGCAAATAAATCATCCTGCTACTTCCCCAAGAAAATTCAATAATGAAATCGGGGGGTGTCCATGATTTTGTATGAAGGAAAAAAACTAAGGAATATTACATTTTAGCCTCCAAGTGGAGAAAACAAGCACCAAGTTTCTCTGTGATTTCACTGAAGCAAATTGAGTTCTCAAATCTTATTCTACCTTTCTAACTAAAGAAAAAACTGGTCTGGTTCTAGTGCTATTTTCCACAACAGAGAATTCTCCCTGCCACCGTTTTATTTAAAAACCAACCCCAAATCACAACCCAGTTTACATGCTGTCCTTTCTCTAGATATAGAATTCTCACAGCCAGCAAGGCAACTTATACATAAAAGGCTTTCCAAACAGATAAACACAACTCCTACTGATAATTATTCCTAGCTGTTATTTTTGAACTAACTTTTGGTATGTATTGCAGACTCAGTGGTTTCTAATATTTTCCATATATTATCAAACAGCTGCAAATCCGAGATATTAAAGAGATAATGTATTAAAACGTGGTCCTTTCCATCTGTCTAACCTTGCAAACACAAGGTTTTCGTATATGGGTGACAACATAAACTCCTTTCCACGAAGGCAGTAAGTTGCAAAATTGGTGTCTCAAGGCCATTGAAGTGTCATCATAACTTCAGTCAAGCATTAAGAAGTTCATCATCTGAGTGTCCAATAGCATCTGGGTTTGAAAGCGGATCCAAGTCTGCAAATAGACTGAACCAGGCTGACATGTCATGGTTACCACTGTTGGGAGCTATTAAAAAAGAAAAAAACACATTAGAGTCTCAGATTTTAAAAATCACATTATTGTACCACTTTTATGATTTTAAAGTAGATGCTTCTTTTGAATCAAATTTAAGACAGTTGACAAGAATAAACATCAATTATGTCTCCTTGAGGATAATTTTGAAAAGCTAATGCAGATAACCTCATGATTTGCTAAGGCTATTTAAGTAATTGCTTGTTGCTCTGAGAAAGGACTTGATTAAAAGTGAAAAGGCAGGAAGTGGTAGAAGGCGCTCAGGTAAGGTTCAAAATTTAACCTTTGTTCCTACAAAGTAGGAACATTACACTTGTAAACTTAGTATTTAAAATCTATATTTATTATAAAAGTAATATTAAAATACTAGACATAGGGGGGAAAAGTCTCCTAATCCTATCACATTTCCATGTGTACTTTAAAATTTTTGATAAATATATTATGGAAAAAAATATATACATATATATTATGGAGTGGGTTATGTCTCGGATACAACTTCCTGTTTGTTACCTGACTGGAAAATTGCATATATCGATAGTCTACAAGTGGCAGATAGTCAAGGATACACATCTCTACTGAAGGCTGGGACTAGTAAACTGTGCAGGGCACAGACAGTGGGTCATCTCAGAAAGCTAGGCTCTTGAAGGCCAGAGGGTCCAGAAAGCAGGGCTGAGAGCCAGGGGACAATCTAAAGACCTACATATGAGACCAGGGATGCAGTGGGCAAAGGATGGAAGGCAGTCCTGCTCAGAAGAGTCTAAGGCAACCCTCTCTTACAATCACTCATGGTTACCACTTTCCACAGATCAGAGGGCTGGAGTTTGGGCTGTGGGGATCCCAAGCCTCAGGGATCAGGACAGAGTGAAAGGCTGCATTGTGTGTCCAGTTCTACTTCTGGGAACCCCAAGGTAGTGTCAGTGATACCCACACAAATTCTGGCTTTGAGTCTTGGGTATACTACCTACTAATAAGTAATAATGGGCAAGTCATTTAACTTCAGGGGCCCTTGCTTCCTCATCTGTAAAGTAATGGTCATATAATTTATTATTTTTAAAATTTTTATTGGAGTATAATTGCTTTACAATGTTGTGTTAGTTTCTACTGTACAGCAAAGGATTATAGGCAAACAGCAGCTTTCCCAATACCTCAGCCTTTTCATGTTCAATTCTGAAATGTACTCACTTTATAGTCTCTATTTTTAATAATTTAGCACAATTCAGTTTACTGAGTTTAAGAAGAGAAAACTGTAATTATGAATAGTCTGAATCCCTAAGGGATGGCTGTATTCAGAATTGGCTGCTGTGAATCGCTTGGAATTGATGGGTTCCCCAATCGATTTATCCCAAAGCATTAGGAAGAATTAAAATAGGGTTCCAGGAGTCCACAATGATACATACCAACAAATAAGTAAAAAATGAGGGACAAGACAAAGCTTTTCCATATAGTAGAATGTAACTAATAAAGGCGGAGGGGAGAGGAGATGGAAGACCGCCATTTGGCAACAGCCACCGCAATAGACAAGTCATGCAGGAATTATCAATGAATGCTAAATTAGCGGGTGCAACTTTGATACTCAGAAATAAGCCATTCACACAGTTGCAAAATATTTTTCCACATGATAATTATTAATTACAAGGGGAAAAATATAATAGTAATTTGATAGTGAACAAACCTGGCAGGCACCACCTTAACCAAGTGATCAGAGTTAACATTATAAGCAATAGGACAAAATAGACACCATGTGCCTCCTGATACGGTTTATGAAGAACACACAACATCGTTCCTGTGCTGCTAGTCTTGCCAAAATGCATAACACGAGTCTAATTATGAGACAACATCAGATAAACCCAACTCAAGGAATATTCTACAAAACAAATGGCCTGTACACCACAAAAAGAGCCAAGACGATGAAAGACAAAGATTGAGGAACTTTACCAGATTAAGAAACTAAAGAGACTTGACAACTAAATACAATGTGTGATCTTGGTTTGGATCCTGGACTAGGAAAAAAATCTTTTTTGTTACAAAATACATTAGTGGGACAATTGACAAAATATGAATAAGGTCTATAGATTAGATAATAGCAGTGTGACAATGTTAATTTCTGATTTCGATCACTGAATTGTGATTATGTGAAAGAATGTCCTTGTTTTTAGGAAACAGACGCCTAAGTATTTCAGGGTGAAGGGGCGTTATGCCTGCTACTTAGTCTCAGAATAATTTCAGTTCAGAAGAAATTACATACATATTACACTCACACACGTAGAGAGAGACTAAGGCAAACATGGTGAAAACATATAGGAATATTTTGTATTTTTGCAAGCCTTTCTGTAGGACTAAAATTATTTGAAAAATTTTAAATATTGATACCACAAGGATTCAGAAGTCAGCCTGAAAGGGCTCCCCCTGGTCAACACAGGGGCAATTTGAGCACCAAAATGATTAAGTACAGTAGTGATTATAAACCATCGAAAAAATACGAATCTATTCTGACAATAAATACCTACGTAAATGGGGAAGAAGAGAGGTTTTTTTTTTGTTTACGGCAGGGTATTGAGGGATGGTGGAAGGAGCCAATTGTATAGCATGTGAATTATGTGTCAATAGGATGTTTTAAAAATGTGATTAATGGATGAATGGATAAACAAAATGTGGTATATCCATACAGTGAAATATTATTCAACTTTAAAAAGGAAATCCTGTCACATGCTACAACCTGGATGAACTTTGAGGACATTATGCTAAGTGTAATAAGTCAGTTACAAAAAGACAAATACATTCCACTTATATGAGGTATCTAAAGTAGTCAAATTCATAGAAACAGAAAGTAAAATGGTGGTTACCAGGGCTGGGGAGAGAGAATGGGGAGTTAGTGTTTAATGGGTGGAGTTTCAGATTTGCAACATGAAAAGTTCTGGAGATCCGTTTCACAGCAATGTGCATATACTTAACATTACTGAACTGTACACTTAAAAATGGTTAAGATGCCAATAAAGATGTTAAAAAAAATGGTTAAGATGGTAAATTTTGTTATCTGTTTTTACAATTAAAAAAAGTGGAGGGAGTGCAAGGGTTGGAGAAATCATCACTTTTCATCCCTCACAATAAAGACTGAATCAGGCAAAAAGCAACAATGGATGCTAAATCTATGGGGAAATTCTGACAAAGAGCAGGACATGTACAAGGTCGCAGTGTCTCCCTACAGACTGCTTAGTAATTGCAAGGGAGGATCAAATAACACAAAATAGTAATTGTATAGGAAAAAACTGGAAACACAAAATAGTAATTGTATAGGAGAAAAACTGGACAACACCTTGATAGAGTGGTCAACATTAACAACACCCATGGGGGAAAGAGGGACAACTTTGAGATGTGAAACCCTGAGAAAGGAGCATCACCTATGTGTATTCTAGTCAGGATAACCTGACTAGATATTCAGGTTAATGAATAACCTAAATTTAATTATAAGGAAACCTCAAATAAAACTGAAATAAGGAGGATTCTATTAAAAACAAAAAACAGTGGAGCAGAGGGACTATATTCTTTTAAAATGCCCATGTCCAGAAATCAAAGAGAAGTTGTGGAAATGTTTCAGATTAAAAGAGACTAAAGGGACATGGCAACTGAATACAATACATGACCCTAGACTCGCTGTCCCAGAAGGGGACAGTGCTATAAAGGACATTATGGAGTCAACTCACGAAAATGGAATACACATACATGGTAGATCATAGAAAAGGATTACGTTAATATTAACAGCCATACTGTGGTTGTGCAAGAGAATATACCTATTCTTAGGAAACACAAACTGCAGCATTAAGGGGTAAAGGGTCATGGTGTACGTAACTTACCCTCAAGTGGTTCAGATAAAATAACAAACACATCACACACACACAAGCCTGCATAAAGCAAACGGGGTAAAATACTAACAGTAGGTGAATCTGAGTAAAGGATATACAGGTGTTCTTTGTGCCATTTTCATTTATGAAATATTTCTGTACGTCTGAAATTATGTCCAATTAAAAAGTCAGCATCAGTGACTAAGATTAATATGTATCTAAGATCCTGCAAGACAGAGAATGTGTCAATTTTCTATGTATATCCTACATGGTAATCACAGCATGGACCAGCTCTGCAGACAAAATATAGTAAGTACGCCTAGAGCCTGTGCTCCGCAACAAGAGGAGCCACAGCAATGAGAAGCCCACACACCACAATGAAGAGTAGCCCCCGCTCACCGCAATTAGAGGAAACCCGGGCACAGCAACGAAGACCCAACACAGTCAAAAATAAATAAATTTAAAAAATATATATAGTAAGTACTCAATATATATTAGCAATTACTACGTACCAGGCCTTATGCTAAGACCCTGGGCGCATTCTTTGTCAATAGGCATTCTGTAAACAAAGAGCATCTTCTATCCCTAATGGTATTATCCATTATCAACAAACCTTAACACAAAATATAAAAGCTTAAGGTACAGAATTTAGTTTACTATGGCAGCTCACAATTTCTGTTCAATTCTTTCCACAGTGAGGGATAGCTAGATACAGCTTTCATTTTAATTCATTATTAACAAAGTACTTTTCTGGACAATAATGAGGTGAAGACTGTAACATGGTCCTTTTCTAAATTTACCTGAATTTGACTGATTGTTAATATGATGGCATATTACTTATGATAATGTAAGTAAATAACTTACATTTTGTTAATTTCTTTGGAGTCTGTGAAGGCACTGACTGGTTATCAGTGTGTGAAAGAGGAAGTTCTGATCCCCCTTGGGAGGCCCAGCCTGGGGAAAGAGAAATCATGAATTATTAATCAAATAGAAAGTAGCATCAGCAAAACAAGAAAAGGGAAAAATATCTAATAAAAGTCCTCCAATCTTTGTACCAGGGTAATATTCCACAGTATAAGACATATATCTGCTATTACGAATTTTATTCAGATCATCTAAGTTTAGTCCCAGCTAGAGTTAGACTTTCTTACATTTTGCAAAGTGGTTCTGAAATAAATATATAAGCCTTTTTTCTTTAAAACAATGGCAAATGGATAAGGTGTAGAAAGAGAACCTGTAAGGAGTCAGGAAGAGAGGAAATAAACATGACAATTTTAAATAAACATGACAATCCTGAAACCTATGAATAATAGGTTTATACCCTTTGACTTGGTAATCCCATTCCTAGAAACTTATCTTAAGGAAATAATTTAACTGAAGGAAAAAGTACATGCATGATTTTGTTTATTGCAGCATTATCTATAACATGAAAAAGTAGAAACAATAAGGAAGGAATTAAGTGGATTATAGTGGACAAATGTGATGAAATATGATATACTCCTTAAAAAGTATCATTATGAATAATAGTAACACAGGGCAATGTCTGCTGTAACATGAAAACTTATTTATACTATAATTAAAACACAGCACTAGAAAGGAACTTAGATTATCTGGCCTACTACCTTCCTTGTACAGTAGAGATCATCTGAGGCCCAAGTTCCTACTTGGGGCTCCTAGAACACAGATCTTTAAACTCTCAGGGCAGCTCATCTTCCTGGTCTACATTACAGGAGAAAAAGAGGTAGACATAAAGGAGAGACTAGTGAAGTAGGAAGAGTCCTGTGCTGGGAGAAGTTTAACAGTTTAAACTGCCTGATGACTCAGCAAGACACTCAAACACAATTGCCTTGGCTATTACGTGGGAATATCCCGTCAGCCTGCAGGCAGGAACCAAGACAGACGTTCTGACTAGTGCAGAAATCCTGTTGATAACTGTACTGCCAGAAAATAAGAGAAGAGTCCAGAGCTGCTAGTGATGTGGCAAGTGAAGGAGAAAGAGCAGGAGTTCATAGCAGACAGTGAATCAGTTTGTAAATCTTTATAACTATTGGGCCATCAATATGCCACACGAGAATAACTGTTGTCTAAAATTTTACCACAAGCAAAACATCTGAATTATCCTAGACAGGGGGACTCGTTATCAAATAGTACAGGCCATTCTTACTTTTAGGTTATTTAACCAATCCTTACTGAGTAATTATTTAACTGATATTTATTTTATTTACTGAGCTTTTATGCTGCTGTCATAGAAAGCACCAAGATAAATCACCCCACAGATCATGCCCTTGAGGTGCTTGAAGACTGGATAAAGCATGATGGTCTTGCAGATGAAGTATGAACATAAGTATTTTAAATACAATGTACAATGCATTAAGACACCGTGAGGTGCTGTGAGGCTGAAAGACAGGGATATAAGGCAGGATGAACTATGATTGCAGGGCTTCCCTGGTGGTGCAGTGGTTAAGAATCCACCTGCCAACACAGGGGACACCGGTTTGAGCTCTGGTCCGGGAAGATCCCACATGCCACGGAGCAACTAAGCCCGTGCGCTACAACTACTGAGCCTGCACTCTAGAGCCTGTGAGCCACAACTACTGAGCCCACGAGCCACAATTACTGAAGCACACCTAGAGCCCGTGCTCCAGAACAAGAGAAGCGTCCGCAATGAGAAGCCCGCGCACCGCAACAAAGAGTAGCCCCTGTTCGACGTAACTAGCGCAGCAACGAAGACCCAATGCAGCCAAAAATAAATAAAAATAAAATCTATATTAAAAAAAGAACTATGATCATAGCCATGAAAACCAATAAAGCACTGCAGGAGGCCAGAGGAGGGAGAAAGCATTTCCACTTGGCAGTACTGAGGGAGTCCTCAAGGTTGGTGTGGCGGAGGAAACACTGGATGGGAACCTAATATTTGGGCCCAAGTCCACGCTCTATTAGAGAACATTACAGCCAAAGAAGGGCATGAGCAAAGATGCCTCAGAAGGGTCTGGAAACAGTACGGTTACCGAAAATGGCAGGCATTCTGAAATAAGGTAGGAGATAAGGGTGGAAATGCAGGCACAGGCAGGTTTGACCCTGGGGCCAATGGTGCTTTATTTTTGAAAAATGTAAGCAGGGTTCTGACATCTGAATCTGCTTCATAGAGAGAGAACTTTGGAGGAAACATGGAAGACGAATTGGGGTTTGGGAGACCTGTTAGGAGGAGTCACAGTAACCCAGGAAACCAAATGAGGTTCTAAATGGCAGAGGAGGAGGAGTGGGAAATTTGAGACATGTTTTAGAAACAGAATTGACAGGACTTCGGAACCAATATGGAAGTGGGGAGCAAAATGATTCCCAAAGTGTTGGGTTGGACACAGGATGGTGGAAGAGCAGGTGAGTGGAGAGAGTCCTTGACATATAAGCAAAGCAGGTGACCCTTTCCTGCTCCCAGCTTTCCACCACAGTCCTCCATTCCCGCTGCCTTGCCCTGAAGGCTGCTGTGGAACCAGCTCCAGACCTATTCCTTTTGCTCTTGTTAACTCTGAGCCCATAGGAAGAGAACACATCGAGATTTGCTAGGTGGAACAAACAGTATCACTTGCCCTAGGCAGGGTAACTTAGCAGGTCAAGAGTTTTAAACAAGACACTGATTTTCTATGTAGAGAAGACACCTGGGAAAGTCAATGAAAAAATGTGGGGTTTAGTGGAGGTGGCAGGAAAGCAGCCCTTATTTCACTCTCGTTGACAGACTCCAATGATATTTGTTATTTTTCCGTTGACTTGTGTGATTGCAGATTTTATCCAGTAGTACAGAAGCTAACTCAATCTCCTTGTTGATTTCAGCATCCACAGGCACATATTTTTGCTTCACAAAGATACAACAATTCAAGGGTATCCAAATGTTGCATAGACACTTACTGTTGAAAGCTCCAGCAGCATGAAGGCCGAGGTCAAAGAGTTGTGAAGGAAGGAATCGTGAGGAGTGAGCAAGAGGCTCAGACCCCCTAGAAGGCTCCTGAGATGTAAGACAGGCCCTGGGGCTCCCAAAGACAGCCTGGCATTCC
>NW_006797031.1:308887-327773 GCF_000442215.2 Lipotes vexillifer | reverse complement strand
GCATTCCTGGGAAAATTCACTAGCACTCCAACAACCAGGACTTAAGAGGCTGTTCAGAAATGAGAATTCCTTCTCAAAATCATCTTCCAATGAATCTACTGGTACATCTTTTGCAACTGTTGAGTGAATATAAAAACAGAATGGTTTTTTTCTTTTTGAGGAAATGAGAGTAGGATATAGGGCAAATCAAGTTTGTTTCATTGTTCTCATACTTTATTAACATAATTTTTAATGGACAATTAAACTGATTAGGAGTTTATGTGAAAATAATTTCTAATTAGGTAGGCTACAGATCAAAATGACCACATTTCACAATGAAAATATTAATAGTTGTGAATATTTATGTATAAAATAATTAAGCAACCATCTATGTAAGACAGAAACAGGAAATGCAAGGAGAAACTGAAACAAATTAAAAATAGGAGACTTTAATATACCACTCTCAGTAAAAAAACAGGCCAAGAGGACAAAAGTAAAGATATAAAAGGTCTAAACAGCATAAAAAAACACGGTAGTTACTTTTGAATATAAGCAAACCCTAATAGAAAATGTACCTTTTTCTCAGGCACACCCTGAAAATTCACAGAAATCAATTATAACTAAGGCACACACACAAATCAGTTTCTTAAAATAGAAATATTACGAACAACATACTCTGATTACAATGCAATAAAATGAGACAACTTTTTTAATGAAACCAGAAAGATAAAAATCTCTTCCACTTGCACATTTTTATACCTTTTATTAAACAATTCTTGGTTGGAAGGGTAATGGAATTTCTGAAAAATGATAAAGAAGACATTTCATATCATAATCCATGGGATATTCAAATAACAACTAACATGAAAAATCATGACCCTAAATATCAATAAAATATTTATCATTAATAAATAAATATTTATTTATCATTATCAATAAAAATGAAAGATAGGGACTTCCAGCATGATAGAATGATGAGGTCTAGGGACCCGCACGTCAGTTTTAAGTAACTGGTGAAAATGATTTTTAAAACAACCATTTAAAGTCTCTGGAAGTTGTTCCCAGGACACACACCAAGCGTAGAAACATTTACTCAAGAAAATCTATTAAAATTTAGAAAGAATGAAAGACTATTGTACTTGAACTAAGAACCACTCTCTTCCACCCACTTCAATTCAGCCAGATGAAAATTCGCTCTAGCCTGGTGGGAGTGGGGGAGTAGGAGAAGGATTAATTGCAAACAAGCATGAGAGAATTTGCGGGGTAATGGGAATAGTCTAATAGTCAATTGTGATGGTTGCACAACTCTATAAATTTACTAAAAGTCACTGAATTTTATACTTACAACGGGTGAATTTTATGGTACTTAAATTATACCTTGATAAAGCTGTTAAAAAATCAAGAGATTTTGTACAACTCTATGTAAATAAATTAGAAAACCTAGACAAAATGAATAATTTCTGAGAAAAATATAATTTACTAAAATTGGTCCCAGTATAGATAGAAAGCTTAAACAGATCAATTTCTATAGAGAGGAAAACACAAAAAATCACAGGCCTAGATGTTTTCACAGGGCACAGATGCTGAAAAACCTGTTGGCAAAATTCAACAATCATTCCTAATAAAAACTCTTGAGAAGACAGGAATGTATGGATACTTAACACTGTAAAATATATACCTCAGTCCAAAAGCTAGTGGCTTAATTAATTCAGAAACAGTACAGGCATTGACACTAAGATCAGGAACAATACTATTTCACATTGTTCTGGTGGTAGTAACCAATGCAATTAAACAAAAGAAATTAATTACAGTCACAAGAATTGATAAAGAAAAAACAGGACTATCTCTATTTGCAGAAGACATGATGGTATACCTGGAATGTTCCAGAAAACCAATGATAAAACTAACTCAAACTATAAGCAAGTTCAGCAAGGTAGGAGGATATATGGTTAACATGCAAAAATTGTATCAATACACAAAATAATAACCAGTTAAAAGATAAAATGGAAATAAAATGTCATTTATAACGGCAATAAAAGAAATAAAATACTCAGAAATAAACTTAAGAAATATTCAAAACCTATAAGAAAAAACTATATCTGAAAGATAGACAAGTACACTTTAATAGAAAGATGCCCTTTGTTTCTGCTTAGGATGTCTTGACATCAGCAAGTTGTCAGTTTTCATATTTAATGTGATCACAATAAAAGTATCAATGAGTTTTTTTATGCAGCTGGACAGTCTGATATAAAATTCATATTGAAAAATAAACATGCAAGAATAGTTAAGAAAATAATGAAACGAAGAGGAAGATACTAGTCCCACCAGATACAAAAACACAAAAAACAGTTTCTATGAAAGTCCAGAAATAGACTCAAATACATATAGAAATCTAGCATATGATTGGAAGTTATCTCAAATTACTGGGGCAAACATGGCATTTAAAAAAATAATATAAAGGATAGCCATTTGCAAAAATATAACATTTAATCCATTGTTAACACCATATGCATGAATAAACTCCAAATGAATTGGAGACCTAAATATAAAAAATAAAACTATACAAATATTAGAAGAAAACATAAACGAACTCCTCTAACCTGGGTTTTGCATATGACAAAAACCAGATCTAATAAAATAAAAGATTAATAAATTTGACTACATAAAATGTTTAAAATTTTTTCATGGCAAGAAGCAACTATAGGAAAAGTCGAAAGACAAACTAGGAGAAAATGTTTGCAATGCTTGGCAGACACATTCAAGGTAGTATTTACTGAGTGCCTACATTGCTGGATGGTAGAGACACATGAGATAGTAAGATAAACACAGTGCCACATGTCCTCACAGTTACAGAGATACATTCCACAGGGCCGAAACATACAGAATAAGCAATTATTTAATTTCCATTGCCATGTGCTACAAAGTAGAAGTATAGGATTGCATTCCTGTGTAGAGACCTATACAGATTTTCATGTTATGGAAATAAATATTAAATAAAAACTAAAGAATTTTAAGTAATAAATTATCCATATATATAGTGAAATTATAATTTACCATTTTCAGAGTTAGAAAACTGAGGTGCTCCAAATTCTCTTATTCCAGAATGTTTTTCCTTGTGATCTTCAGTTGCTGAAACAAAAGCACATAAAAGATAGCTGAACAAGAAGAAATTTAGCATGCCTATTTACTATTTTTTTTTTTTTTTTTTTTTTTTATTTTGACACATGACATATTCTCAGTAAATATTTTCTGACTAAAAGAATTTTAAGAATCTGCAATCCAAACACTTTTAGGGTAACTTAGCCGCTCTGTGGCATGTGGGATCTTCCCAGACCGGGGCACGAGCCCGTGTCCCCGGCAGCGGCAGGCAGACCCTCAACCACTGCACCGCCAGGGAAGCCCCCCTACTATAGTATTTTATGATAATGTGACCAAACTGTTCAATTGACCACATCAGATTATAATACATATATCTAAAAATTTAAAGAACCATATATAAAAACCACATATGTATATATATAACACTATATATATATATATATATATATATATATATATATATATATATATATATACACAAATAAATTTGTAATACCCACAGGTATTCAGGTCCTCTGTTATATCTATGCCCTCTTGTTAAAAGTTTTCATATTCCGGGCTTCCCTGGTGGCGCAGTGGTTGAGAGTCCGCCTGCCGATGCAGGGGACACGGGTTCGCACCCCGATCCAAGAAGATCCCACATGCCATGGAGCAGCTGGGCCCATGAGCCATGGCCGCTGAGCCTGCGCTCCGCAACGGGAGAGGCCACAACAGTGAGAGGCCCGCATACCGCAAAAAAAAAAAAAAAAAAAAAAAAAGTTTTCATATTCCATGTAAATTGGTGAAGTGGCTATGGAAAACAATATGGAGGTTCCTCAAAAAATTCAAAAATACAACTACCATATAATCCAACAATGCCACTTCTGGGTATTTATCCAAAAATCATGAAAACACTATTTCAAAAAGTTAAATGCACCCCCATGTTCATTGCAGCATTATTTACAATAGTCAAGATATGGAAACAACCTAAGTGTCCATCGATGGGTGAATGGATAAAGAAAATGTGGTTCATATATACAATAGAATATTATTCAGCCATAAAAAAATGAATGATATCTTACCATCTGCAATGACATGGATGGACTTTGAAGGCATTATGCTAAGTGAAATAAGTCAGAGAAAGACGAATACTGTACCATCTCACTTATGTGTGGTATCTAAAGAACAAACAAAACCCGAGCTCACAGATGTAGTGAACAGGGCTGGAGGCCAGAGGCAGAGGCAGGGGTGGAGGCAAAATGAGCGGAGGGAGTCAAAAGGCACAAAACTTCCAAATAAATAAGTCATAACGATGTAATGTACAGCATGTCGACTATAGTTAATACTGTAGCGCATATGTGAAAGTTGCTAAGACAGTAAATCTTAAAAGTTTTCACCACAAGAAAAAATTTGTAACTGTGTATGAGGATGGATGTTAACTAGACTTACTGTGGTGATCATTTTGCAGTGTATACATATAGTCAATCATCATGTTGTACACCTGAAACTAACACAATGTTATATGTCAATTATACCTCAATTAAATAGTTTTTCACATTCCAAAGCCCATTCCTTCCCTGGTGGATTTGTTCTCATTCTACAGTCTCCGAAAGGCCATTTTATACAGCTGACCCTAACAATAAGGGTTTGAATTGCACAGGTCCACTTATATGTGGATTTTTTCAATAAATACACTGGAAAAAGTTTTGGAGATTTGTGACAATTTGAAAAAACTCACAGAAGAACCTCACAGTCAAGAAATATCAAAATCATTAAGGAAAAGTTAGGTATGTCATGAATGCATAAAATATATGTACATACTAGTCTATTTTTATCATTTACTACCATATAAAAAGTTAAAATTTATCAAAACTTATGCACACAAACATTGATATGGCACAGTTTGCAACTGAGAGAAATGTAAACAAACGTAAAGATGCAGTAATTAAATCATAACTGCATAAAATTAACTGTAGTAATTTCATAGCCACCTCCAGTTGCTACTGCAGTGAGTTCAAGTGTTGGGAGTATCAGCTTAAAATGCCATGTGACACTAATCATCGCCACACGACCATTTCCTTTCTCCAATAAATTGTGTATCACAGTAAAAACTGATCTCTCAAGTCTTGCGTATTTTTCATGTTTACGGTAATACTGTAAACTCTGAATAACACCACGTGGACCCATAGGAAGTGCCACTAGTGATGCTGGAAGTGCTTCCAAGAAGCACAGAAAATTACAAGAAAATGTTGAAATGCTTGGTATGTATCATAGATTGAGGTATGCAGCTGCAGTTGCCCATTTCAAGATAAATGAATCCAGGGTAAGGACCACTGTAAAAAAAACAAAAGGAAATTCAGGAAGCCATCACTGCAGCTGTGCCAGCAGGTGCAAAAACCTCACATATTTGGTAAAGTACCTTTTTCTCTCGTATTAAAAATGCAGTTTTGGACTTCCCTGGTGGCGCAGTGGTTGAGAGTCCGCCTGCCGATGCAGGGGACACGGGTTCGTGCCCCAGTCTGGGAAGACCCCACATGCCGAGGAGCGGCTGGGCCCGTGAGCCACGGCTGCTGAGACTGCGCATCCAGAGCCTGTGCTCCGCAACGGGAGAGGCCACAATAGTGAGAGGCCCACGTACCGCAAAAAAATAAATAAATAAATGTGGGTGCAGGTTTGCTATAAGAAAGGCGTACCTATAGACTAATACAATTTGAGAAAAAGCAAAGTCATTATATGACAATCTAAAGCAAAAGGAAGGTGATGGATCTAATGCTGGAGAATTCAATGACAGTAAAGGATGGTTTGATAATTTTAAAAAGGGGTTTGGCTTAAGAAAGGTCAAGATAACAGGAGAAACTGTGTTGAAAAAGATACAGCAGACGAGTTCCCAGATGACATTAAGAAAATCATTGATATGAAAGGATATCTGCCTAAACAGGTTTTTAATACAGACAAAACTGTCCTATTCTGGCAAAAAAATGCCACTAGGGACATTTATTAGTAAGGAAGAGGAGTGAGCACCAGGATTTAAGGCAGGAACGGATAGGCTAACTCTTCTGTTTTGTGCAAATGCAGTCAGATGCATGATCAGGACTGCCCTCATCTATAAAGCTGCTAACCCCCAAGCCTTGAAGGGAAAAGGTAAACACCAGCTGCCAGTCTTCTGGCTGTACAACAAGAAGGACTGGACCATGAAAACCCTTTTTCTGAATCAGTTTCACTGATGCTTTGTCCCTGAAGTCAGGAAGTTCCTTGCCAGGAAGAGACTGACTTCTAAAGTTCTTTTGAAATTGGACAATGCCCCTGGCCATCCACAGCCCCAGAGTTAACACCGAAAGCATCCAAACAGTCTAGCAGTTACACTAGGCTACAATAATGCAATCATATTGCTGCTTCTTTGTTAGAGACGCATGAATTGTTACACCTGTAAATGAATATGAATCTCTTTTTCACATTTTTTATTTTTGATGTCTAGTGTCAGTAATACATATAATATCTACAGTGTTTTATATGATGTAAGACAATATTGATGTAGGTACTGATAGATGACTCATCTTGTAAACAATGTAAATGTACAGTATTCATAAATACAGCACAGTACTGTAAAGGTATTTTATCTTCCTTATAATTTTTTTTTTAATTTTAATTTATTTTTGGCTGCATTGGGTCTTCATTGCTGCTTGTGGGCTTTCTCTAGTGGCAGCGAGCGGGGGCTACTCTTTGTTGTGGTGTACGGGCTTCTCATTGCGGTGGCTTCTCTTGTTATGGAGCACGGGCTCTAGGTGCGCAGGCTTCAGTAGTTGCAGTATGAGGGCTCAGTAGTTGTGGCACATGGGCTTAGTTGCTCCATGGCATCTTCCTGGACCAGGGCTCGAACCCGTGTCCCCTGCATTGGCGGCAGATTCTTAACCACTGCTCCACCAGGGAAGTCTCTACCTTATAATTTTCTTAATAACTTTCTGTTTTCTCTAGCTTTATTGTAAGAATACAGTATACAATACATATACAAAATATGTGTTAATTGATTGTTATCAGTGAGGATTCCATTCAACAGTAGGCTATTAGTAGCTAAATTTTGGCAGAGTCAAAAGTTACATGTGGGTTTTCGACTGCACGGGGGCCAGAGGATAGGGGTGGGGAGGCGGTTGGAGTCCCTAACCCCTACGTTGTTCAAGGGTGAACTATATTTTGTTCTGCCTGCTCTCCACGTCTCTGACACAACAGATATTCTTATTTATTTATGGCTGTGTTGGGTCTTCGTTGCTGCGCGGCGAGCGGGGGCTACTGTTCATTGCGGTGCGTGGGCTTCTCATTGCAGTGGCTTCTCTTGTTGTGGAGCACGGGCTCTAGGCGCACGGGCTTTAGTTGCGGCACGCAGACTCAGTAGTTGTGGCTCACGGGCTCTAGAACACAGGCTCAGTAGTTGTGGCACACGAGCTTAGTTGCTCCGCGGCATGTGGGATCTTCCCGGACCAGGGAATGAACCCATGTCCCCTGCACTGGCAGGCGGATCCTCAACCACTGCGCTACCGGGGAAGCCCCAGGTATTCATTTTATGTTGAATGAATGAATAAATGATTGGATATGTTGTGCTTTTTTTTCAAATCCGTGATAATTTACTACATAGCAACAGAAAACAAATACACTGAACAATACATTATTACTTGAGGTTATTCCTTGAGGATTATAATTTTTCAAGTTAATAACACATGTGTAATATTCCCCATGCTGCCTTCTACTGGTTTATTTGCTCATGTCTGTATCTGACTCAGGATTTCCTGGTGGAGGAGTGGAGCTGGTCATCTCTGTTCTCCCTGGGCCTAGCACAGGCCCTGGACAGTTGCTCTAAGATGAGCTGACACTTGGCAAAACTGTGAAGTTGATGCAATTTTTGTGCCAAACTTCCATATCCTATACTGCATGGTTTGGGGACCTGGAAACTAGTAACAGCTAATGTGGTTACAGAGCTTACTGAGTGCCTGGCGCTTTTCTCAGGGCTTGGTGCACGTTAACCATGGTGATCCTCATAAAAACCCTGCCGGATGCCACCATACCACGGCATCCCCACCTCGCAGATGAGGCACTAGTAAGGCAAGAAGTCGAGTAACTTGCTCAAGGTCACACAATTAATTGACGGTGGAGCTCAGGTTCAAACCAGACAGCCTGGCTCAAATCTGTGTTCCTAACAGGGTATGTTGAACTTTTAATTCAAAGGCTGCTTTATTCTCCTAAGAGCTGTGCATAGCTGTGAGCAGCATCTCCACATTTCTCATTTACAGTAGTGATTTCATATGAAGGGAAAGATCAAACACATGTACTTAAAAGACAGCATATTTTTTTAAATGTTTAATGTTTAACATTAAAAAATCAAACATACAAACAAAAAACCCATAGGCAAACTTTTTTTAAAAAATTATCTCTAAGTTTTGGGCCTATATTGAGATAAATTATGCCCTATTACTACACTAGGAGCCAGTTTCTTAGAGTCTGTTTCCCACACCTCTACCTAATTTGCAACCCAGTATAGTCAGAGACCAAAAAAAAAAAAAAAAAAAAAAAAATCCAAGATAGGGAATTCCCTGGTGGACCAGGAGTTAGGACTTGGCATTTTCACTGCTGGGGCCAGGGTTTGATGCCTGGTTGGGGAACTAAGATTCCTCATGCCATGCAGTGTGGGAAAAAAAAAAAAAATGACACACACAAAAAAAATCCAAGATTTTTACATCTTCAACTATTATTAGGATCTTTTTTTTTTTTTTTTTTTTTGCGGTATGTGGGCCTCTCACTGTTGTGGCCTCTCCTGTTGTGGAGCACAGGCTCCGGACACGCAGGCTCAGCGGCCATGGCTCACGGGCCCAGCCGCTCCACTGCATGGGGGATCCTCCCGGACTGGGGCACAAACCCGCGTCCCCTGCATCGGCAGGCAGACTCTCAACCACTGCGCCACCAGGGAAGCCCCAGGACCATTTTTCATTAAAAAAAAATTTATTGCAATATAGTTGATGTACAATATTATATGTTACAAGTGTACAACATAGTGGTTCATAATTTTTAGTTATGCTCCATTTATAATTATTATAAAATGTTGACTATATTCCCTGTGTTGTACAATATATACTTGTAGCTTATTTATGTAATACACAGTAGTTTGTACCTCCTAATCCCTTAGCCCTATTTTTCCCCTCCCCTCCTCCTTCTCCCCACTGGTAACTACTAATTGGTTCTCTATATCTGTGTGCCTGGGTTTTTTTTGTTATGTTCACTAGTGTATTGTATTTTTTTAGATTCCACATATAAGTGACATCATACAGTATTTGTCTTTCTCTGACTTACTTCACTTAGCAGAATACCCTCTAAGTCCATCCATGTTGTTGCAAATGGCAAAATTTCATTCTTTTTTATGACTGAGTACATATACACTACATCTTTATCCATTCATCTATTGATGGACATTTAGGTTGCTTCCACATCTTGGCAATTGCAAGTAATGCTGCTATGAACATTGAAATGCATGTATCTTTTTGAATAACTGTTTTGGGGGTTTTTTTGCATATATACCCAGGAGTGGAATTGCTGGGTCATATGGCAGTCTTATTTTTAGTTTTTGGAGAAACCTCTATACGTTTTTCCACAGTGGCTGCACCAATTTACATTCCCACCAGCAGTGTACGAGGGTTCCCTTTTCTCCATATTCTCACCAACATTTGTTATTTGTGGTCTTTTTGATGATAGCCATTCTGACAGGTGTGAGGTGATATCTCATTATAGTTTTTATTTGCATTTTTCTGATGATCAACAATGCTGAGCATATTTTCATGTTCCTATTGGCCAACTGTATGTCTTCTTCGGAAAGATGTCTATTCAGGTCTTCTGCCCATTTTTAAATTAGGTTGTTTTTTTTGATGTTGAGTTGTATGAGCTGTTTATGTATTCTGGATAACAACCCCTTATCGGTCATATCATTTGCAAATTTTTTCTCCTATTGCATAAGTTGCCTTTTCATTTTGTTGATGGTTTCCTTTGCTGTGAAAAAGTTTTTAAGTTTGATTAGGTCCCACGCGTTTATTTTTGCTTTTATTTCCCTTGCTTTAGGAGATGAATCCAAAAAAATATTGCTATGATTTATGTCAAAGAGTGTTCTGCATATGTTTTCCTCTAGGACTTCTATGGTTTCCAGCCTTACATTTAGGTCTTCAATCCATTTCGAGTTTATTTTTGCCATTGGCAGCAATGTGGATGCACTTGGAGGGTATTATGCTAAGTGAAATAAGTCAGACAGAGAAAGACAAATACTATGATGTCACTTATATGTGGAATCTAAAAAATACAACAAACTAGTGAACATAACAAAAAAACCCAGGCACACTGATATAGAGAACCAACTAGTAGTTACCAGTAGGGAGAAGGAAGAGGGAAGTGCAAGTTTGGGGTATGAGGTTAAAAGGTACAAACTATTACATATAAAATAAGCTATAAGGATATATTGAATAACACAGAGAATATAGCCTATATATATATATATATATTTTTTTTTTTTTTTTGCCAATATTTTACAATAACTGGTGGGTTGGCCAAAAAGTTCGTTTGGGTTTTTCCGTAAGATGTTATGGAAAAACCCAAAATAACTTTTTGGCCAATCCAATATAAATGGAGCATAACCTTTAAAAATTGTGAATCACTACGTTGTACACTGTGACATATAATATTGTACATAAACTATACTTCAATAAAAGAAGGGATATAACTGCTGATACAGCAGGCTTTAAAAGACAAAATAATACTATAGAGAGATGGTGAAACTACAACAATGTCCATTATATTTCATTTATGACTGTTAAAAAAAATGTTCTCTACTTAGGTACAGGATTATGCATGCAAAATTAGCTAACCTTGGAATTAGCTAACATAAGTCTGAAGGTGTGTTAGATATACTCATGATTATTATAGCTTCTTAAATAGTTTCTTTTATCAATATGGTCTGTATTTATGTGTATACTTAAAAATACCTATCACATTTATTGGATGCTTACTGTGTGCTATATAGTTGATAAATATATCTAGCCCTAATGTCCTGCAAGGCAGGAGTGTATGACTCATTTTTCAGATAAGAAAAATGAGAGGCATAAATGACTTGTTTTTTAAAAAAGCCAGCATTCAAACCCAGATTTTTCTGGCTCCAAAGCTAGAGTAATTCATATCTATGTTGACTGTACATATAATATATATATATTAAAAAATAAGAACACACACACAAAAAAAGAACACGGATTTAAATATGAGGATAATTTTGAAACAATCATACAACCCTGTGAAATGAATATCCACACTAAAAGCACCTATCTTAGAGAAGACCAGAATTCCCTAAAGAAGATAACTGGACTCTCTAATTAGGTACTGCTTGAAAGCTAACTCATTGCTGAGCATAGCCTCCAGTTCCACCTGACCAGGAAGCCTGGACTGAGACCTGGGGCAGCTGCAGAGCATATCCTATTGCCTGCCCAGGCAGGGAAGCAAGTCAGCAGCCCCACCCAACAGGGGAGCATGGCCTCAGCCCACCTGACCAGGATGCCCTAAAAGGGACCCTGGGGAGCCTCCCAGCCTAGCTCACAGTACTGCCCAGCAGCACACCCCGGTCTATAGCCCTGCCTGGCAGCAGAGCCCAGCCTACGTCCATTCCCAGTTGCTGGGCACATCCTGCAGTCTCACTTAGGCAGGGAGTCCAGTCAATGACACCCCGCAACTGTGGGGTACAGTATGAGGCACCACCCTACCAGGAGGTCTGGCCAGCGACCTTTTGCCCAAAAGCCGAGCACAGCCATAGTCCTGCCCAATTATGAAACTAAGCCTGTGGCTCTGCCTGATCACAAAGTACAGGCTGAGGCTGTGTCAGACTGTGAAGCCCCACCTGCATGCAGAGGCCAGGCAGCAGCAGCATCTGGTGAGGGAGCACAGCCAGTGACCCTGCCTGACTGGAGGTGATTGTAGAGCCCAGCTAGTAACACTGTCTGACCCTAGAGCACAGCACCACCTTACCACAGAGCCCAGCCAGCAGAACTGCTTGAACACAGAGCCCAGCAAGTAGCCTGCCCACCTCCGCCACCTGAGAGCAGGGGCAGCAACTTCACCCAACCAGAGACTGTGACCCATTATAGTTAAACTGTCTAAAGTCAATGACAGAATTTTGAAAGCAGCAAGAGAAAAGTGACTTGTCACATTCAAGGGAAACCCTATAAAACCATAAGCAGATTTCTCTGGAGAAACTTTGCAGGCCAGGAGAGAGTGGGACAATATATCCAAAATATTGGGAAAAAAAAAACTGTTAATGAAGAATACTGTATCAGCAGAGCTGTCCTTCAGAAATGAAGACGTGATAAAGACTTTCTCAAACAAGTTGAGAAAGTTCATTACCACTAGACCTGCCTTACAAGAAATGCTAAAGGGCACTTTACAAGCTGAAATAAAAGGATGCAAATTAACCTTGTAAAAATGCATGAATGTGTACAACTCATCAGTAAAGGTAAATATATAGTCATAGTCAGATTGTGTAATATTGTAACAGTGGTGCATAAATCACTTTCAATTCCAGTTTAAAAATTAAAAAACAAACATATTAAAAATAACTATAGTGGGCTTCCCTGGTGGTGCAGTGGTTGAGAGTCCGCCTGCCGATGCAGGGGACACGGGTTCGTGCCCCGGTCTGGGAAGATCCCACATGCCGCAGAGTGGCTGGGCCCGTGAGCCATGGCCGCTGGGCCTGCGCATCTGGAGCCTGTGCTCCGCAACGGGAGAGGCCACAACAGTGAGAGGCCCGCGTACCGCAAAAAAAAACAACAAAAAACAAACAAACAAAAAAAACTCCTTGACACTGGTCTTGGCAATGATTTTTTTGTTTCTTTGTTTGTTTTTATTTTGCGGTACGCAGGCCTCTCACTGTTGTGGCCTCTCCAGTTGTGGAGCACAGGCTCCGGACGCGCAGGCTCAGCGGCCATGGCTCACAGGCCCAGCCGCTTCGCCGCATGTGGGATCTTCCCAGACCGGGGCACGAACCCGCGTCCCCTGCATCGGCAGGCGGACTCAACCACTGTGCCACCAGGGAAGCCCCGGCAATGATTTTTGGTATATGACACAAAAAGCTCAAGACACAAAAGCAAAAATAAACAAGTGGGACTACATCCAACTAAAAATCTCTGGGAAAAAAAAAAAGATCAAGAAAATGAAAAGGCAATCTACAGAATAGGTAAAATATCTGCACACCATAGATGTGATAAGGGGTTCATATCTAAAATATATAATGCACTCATATAACTCAATATTAAAAAACCAACAATAGTAATCTGATTTTTAAAATAGGCAAAGTAGACATTTTTCCAACCAAAGACATATAAATGGCCAATAGGGACATGAAATGGTGTTCAACAGTACTAATGAAATCAAATACAAATCAAAACCACAATGAAATATCACCTCACGCCTGTTAGAATGGCTGTATAAAAAAGACAGGAGATAAATGCTGGTGGCGACATGGAGAAAAAGGAAGCCTTGTGTACTGTTGGTGGGAATGTCTAAATTGGTATAGCCATTATGAAAAACAGTATGGAGGTTCCTCAAAAAATTAAAAATAGAACTACTATATGATCCACCAATTCCACTTCAGGGTTTATATACAAAGGAAATGAAATCACTATCTCAAAGTGGCATCTGCACCCTCACGTTCATTGCTGTACTGGCTCACTGCTGTTCAAGAGGGCATTATGTTAAGTGAAATAAGTCAGACAGAGGAAGACACTATGATCTCACTTAAATGTGAGATCTAAAAAAGCCGAACTCCTAGAGACAGAGAGTAGACTGGTGGTTGCTAGGGCCTGGGGGATGGGGGAAATGGGGAGATTGGCCAAAGGGTACAACCTTCCAGTTATAAGAAGAGTAAGTTCTGGGGATCTAACATGTAGCATGGTTAAAAACAATTGCTAAGAGAGTAAATCTTAAATGTTCTTATGCCCAAAATAAATATGGTAACTAGGTGAGATGATAGATGTGTTAACTAATCTTATGGTGAAAATCATTCTGCAGTACTAAAATATACCAAATCATCACTGTGCAACTTAAACTTACAGTGTTACATGTCAATTACAGCTCCTCAGTAAAGCTGGGAAAAAAAGGTGAACTCAAATTTGTACAGAAGAGACTTACAAAGGGACTTAACATTTTTTAATTGAATGGATATTAACACAATCCCCAAAGGCTGTAACAAACTGTTTTGACATTTAAACGTGATCATTTCACATTTTAATGAATTTACCATCTTACCTGGTTCACTTCCCAAGCTCACTTCCTCATCTGATAAAACTAACCTAAAGTAAAGACAAAAAAATTCAAAGGTTTTGGTTAAAATACATTTGGGACTCATACTCTACAAACAGTTTTATGTGGCTTAAAAAAATTTTTTTTTAACTGAGCAGACATATAAAATAGTTGTCTGGTAGATCTCCTAAAATCTGTCTGAGACAAATCTTCTCTAGAGCTACACAGACTGTAAAAATCATCCTTCACCTCTTATTCTTTCAATGTATATTTACTGAGTATTGATGAAGCACCAAGCACCGCGTTCAGCATGGTAAACGCTGTGCTAAATACTATACCACAGAGAATATCTGTCACCAACGCCATCAAGTATGAAGTTTAGTTTTCAAGCATTAAAAGGTTTTTTGCTCATCCCACTACTGGGCATATACCCTGAGAAAACCATAATTCAAAAAGAGACATGTACCATAACGTTCACTGCAGCACTATTTACAATAGCCAGGAAATGGAAGCAACCTAAGTGTCCATCGACAGACGAATGGATAAAGAAGATGTGGCACATATATACAATGGAATATTACTCAGCCATAAAAAGAAATGAAATTGAGTTATTTGTAGTGAGGTGGATGGACCTAGAGTCTGTCATACAGAGTGAAGTAAGTCAGAAAGAGAAAAACACATACCATATGCTAATGCATATAGAAGGAATCTAAAAAAAAATGGTACTGATGAACCTAGCAGCAGGGCAGGAATAAAGACGCAGACATAGAGAATGGACTTGAGGACACGGGGGTGGGGAGGGAAGCTGGGGAAAAATGAGAATAGCACTGACATATATACCCTACCGAATGTAAAATAGATAGCTAGCGGCAAGCAGCTGTGTAGCACAGGGAGATCAGCTTCCTGCTTTGCAAGACCTAGAGGGGTGGGATAGGGAGGGTGGGAGGGAGGCTCAAGAGGGAGGGGATATGGGGATATATGTACGCGTATGGCTGATTTACTTTGTTGTACAACAGAAACTAACACAGCATTGTGAAGCAATTATACTCCAATAAAGATGTATAAAAAAAAAAGGTTTTGCTCAAGAATACTTGGGAACTAGAGGGAATGAAGAACTGCAGAAAAAATGGAGTACTCTATTTTGAACAACAAAGTGATGTTTACAAAAGAAGGCACATTTGCCTAAAACATTCCGAACCAATACTAATTTTGGAAATTTATATCATCCATCTGGTGTAATAATAAAAAAATGAGATAAAGAAATTGAACCAGATTTAGTTATTATTCCAGGGGTATAACCTCACAACTCTAGTATTGGAGGGTTTTTAAAAATAAGTCTTTAAAGACACTTAAAAAGCAATATAGTACTTATTTGTAAATACTACAAAATAAGCCTACAGAGGAAACAGATACTTTGATTTGGGATGAAATTTCTAACGACAGAATACATAATGGTGTTTTAAACACTTTGAATGGAAGAGAAGGTGAAGTGCTTTGGAATCTGTTAGTTAACTCAAAAGGTAGCTTTCGGACTTCCCTGGTGGCACAGTGGTTGAGAATCCACCTGCCAATGCAGGAGACATGGGTTCGATCCCTGGTCTAGGAAGATCCCACATGCCGAGGAGCAACTAAGCCGGTGCACCACAACTACTGAGCCTGTGCTCTAGAGCCTCCGAGCCACAACTACTGAAGCCCGCATGCCCAAAGCCCGTGCTCCACAACAAGAGAAGCCACCACAATGAGAAGCTCGCACACCGCAACAAAGAGTAGCCCCCGCTTGACGCAGCTAGAGAAAGCCTGTGCACAGCAACGAAGACCCAATGCAGCCAAAAATAAAATAAATAAATAAAATTTTTTTAAAAAGGTAGCTTTCAGGGGGCGGTGGAAAGATGGCGGAGGAGTAAGACGCGGAGATCACCTTCCTCCCCACAAATACACCAGAAATACATCTACATGTGGAACTCCTACAGAACACCTACTGAATGCTGGCAGAAGACCTCAGACCTCCCAAAAGCCGAGTGGATGAAAGGCTCTTGCTGCTCCAGCCAGGAATCAGGACTCTGCCTCTGAGGTGGGAGAGCCAACTTCAGAACACTCGTCAAGAAGAGACCTCCCAGCCCCACATAATATCAAACGGCGATAACCTCCCAGAGATCTCCATCTCAACACCAGCACCCAGCTTCACTAAACGACCAGCAAGCTACAGTGCTGGACAACCTATGCCAACCATATAGCAAGACAGGAACACAACCCCACCCACTAGCAGAGAGGCTGCCTAAAATCATAATAAGTCCACAGACACCCCAAAACACCCCACCAGACGTGGACCTGCCCACTAGAGAGACAAGATCTAGCCTCATACACCACAACACAGCCACTAGTCCCCTCCACCAGGAAGCCTACACAACCCACTGAACCAACCTTAGCCACTGGAGACAGACATCAAAAACAACGGGAGCTACGAACTTGCAGCCTGCAAAAAGGCAGCTTTCATAATGCTGAAGATGTATGAGAAGATTCTGAATAAAACTTTCATAAAATGTGATAACGGAAATATTTACCAATTTAATATACTTAATGTACAATTTTAAATGTCAATGTATAACTAAGTTAATACATTTAATTCATATCTGTACATTTGATTGTGTAATCTATATACTAAAACATTTATATATCCAAGTTAGTAAAAAAAATTTGTATTTCCCCCTAGAGAAAAGGGTGAAATACTTATATTTCAGATCACCTTCCACTCAACAATATATGGTTGTCATTGTTTGGGCCTATTTCTGGGTTCGCTACTAAGTGCAGTCTGGTTAAAATGACAACTGGCAGTTCTGAAAGGAAAACAAAGGTAAGATGTAATTAAAGGGAAGGAAAGAGGCAACATGAAAGATGTGCACAGCAAGAGCCTTCATTTTCAGGTAACCAATCCCAGTCCCATCTGTGTTGTTTTGGAGACAGATTTTCAGTAGCTTCTGTCTCATAGCTGCTGACACCTGTCCCTTTCTTTTCAAGCTGCCCCTTCTGGGATTCACTAGGTAAAGGCTCTTAATACAAGGCTCAGTCTCCCACACTACAGAATTTGGGTTTATCACCCAAACTGTTCTGTATTCCTATCATCAACTTTGCCTACCATGTTAAAAATGGGGGAGGGGGGTGGTAGGTTTCAAAACAAACGTTTAATGTTAATTGGAAAAATGACAGAGAAGTAAGTATTCGGTAAACCAAAGAAGAAGCAACTCTTTCCAAATATATGGTACAATGGTATCCAGGACTTCCATAACATGATCTATAACTTTTGTCTGCTTACTTATTGAGGTTTTCCGGGAGAGAACTGTCTTCTATTCGTTCTTCCTTGCGGTCTTCAGTAAGCTTGACTGGAGTGCCTTGTAGTTGCTAAGGGTAAGAAATTCAATGTTAAGTAGATGCAAAGAATCTGTTTCTCTCTTTGTGCAAACGAAAATGAGAACAAAAATTCTAGAGAACAATATAAAACAGGAAGAGTTTTAAAGTAGAGAGTGTGAGATATGGGAGATGTATGCTGATGTAATTTGACCTGAGCCCTGTGTCCTTTGTATCCTGGCAGCCTGTAGCCACTATGCACACCATGGGCCAGCCACAGGGTTCACCACTCTGTGATATACCAAAGAAAAAGAAGACTTACACTGTGTCGCCAGCCAGTACTGCAACGTTCTAAATACAACTAAAGATTTTCAACTTCAAGTCTGAGCAGAAATTGGATGTTAAATTTCCCTAAATACACAGTATGCTATACAGTAAAGCATTAACATAGAAAAAGTAAAAAACAAAATACATACACAACAAAAAACAAATTCAAGGGTATCTACCAGAAACAGAAGATGCTATGTCAGAACCTGACTTAAAAATCCATACTAAGCCCCTGTAATATACAGTTGCAGGATATGAACCCATCACAGATATCACATCCAACTTAGGCACACTCAACATTTTCAAGCTCTACTGAAAATAAAGCAGAATGATAAGTTCAAAGGTTCTGAAACCTAGCTTACCAGAACTGAAGAAATGATTAACACAGTGCATCTCTGCTGGATAAGCCATATGCACAGAAGGTTGACAGGAAGGGTACATTTTCACGTAGGTGTTACAGAAAGAGCTGACCTAATACGGTAGTCTCTTCAGAGGCAACCACATATACATAATGACCAAAACTGGCATAATTTTTGTATCATGAATCACATCTATGACATGAGTGTAAAAGTAAAGCAAGGAGATCCTTCTTTAACTCCTAAAGTTGTCAGGTGGGTAATGTGGTCACTTTTGAAAACACATTACCACTTTCCATCACTTGTTCCTCTTAAGTTTTTCCTTTCCATAACCTTTTCTCTCTTTTGTATTTTAATTTTCTTTTCACTTTCTCTTTCTTTTATTCCCCTTTCCCCCCACCCTAGAAATATCTTGAGCCCACCAGCAGTATTTCCATGTATTTGTTTAGTGCTGCTGGTAGAATCTGGAATCAGGGAACTTCAGAAAAATGGCTGAAAGAGTG
>NW_006797031.1:279926-308456 GCF_000442215.2 Lipotes vexillifer | reverse complement strand
AAAGAGTGTAGAAAAATGTTTCCCAGTGTTTTGTAAAGTTGAAATTAGGCTTAGCAAAAAGTAGTTTCAAAGTTGTTATCCAAATGAAGTGTAATAAATCTAAGAAAAGACCATTGAAAGAAATGTACCTTGAGAGCTACAAAATCATATGGATGAAAGCCAATACAGGTCCCATGGATTTGGGACATCATTCGAGCTGTTTTCTCCCAGAATCCAAGCAGTGTCCTCTGCAGAAAAAGAAAAGGTGACACTACAGTTCTCCTTCCTCTCCTCTTTTTTCAGTGCTATTTTTCCTCACTATAGTAGATGAATAGTTGTCAAGTAATAAGAAGTAGGAACTAAAATCAATTCCCAAGTTTGGTGAACCAGCAAGCACTGTAAACAGTAATTCTCCATAAGAATTGGCATTGTATCTGCATGTATGTGTGCCTATCTGTATACAGCACTGAAATGTACACTGGAGCCAGCTAGAGTGTAATTGCAGCCAAGAGAATGAAACTGGCAGATCAGAACACCTGAGGAATCCAAAAGAAAAATGGTAAAAGCACCAAAATATCATATCTGCATTAGAAGTATATGTGTAAATCTGTATGTTGGTAAGCATATAATACAAACCTTTATTAATTGGAGTAAAATAATTTGTACCACTAAATTTGGACTTTCATTTAGAGTTCAAGAAAGACTTGTCAAAAAAATGTGCTATGAAGCTAAGTCAGGTAATTCTCCCTGCAGTGGAAGCACAGAGTCTTAACCACTGGGCCACCAGGGAAGTCCTGTCACATACTTTTATTTTCAAGTGCATCCTCTCTTGATTTCTGAATTCCACAGTACTGAACTGAATTAGGTAGATTCCCTAAAAGCAGCAGTGAATACCCATTTCCTTTAGTTTGTATTGTTTTCTCATGTAAAAAAACGTATTCTCCTATTTTGCCATTTACAAATACCTGATAAAATCAGTTAACTGCTACCTGTTAATATCTAACTTACTCATTGTATGCTATTTATGTATGATTTGGAATAAAGTAAGCACAAATGAGACTTCTGAGATTAAAGTGGTGTGGAATGGCAATTTGGCAGAATGAAAAGAACACAAGACCTAGAATTAGAAAACTTAAGTTTTTAAGCCCAACATTGATTGCCATTTAATTCTCATTTAATTCTCACTTTCCTCATCCATAAAATGATAGAAAAGTATTGCAGAGCATGGGCTCTAGACATGTAGGCTTCAGTAGCTCTGGCATTTGGGCTCAGTGGTTGTGGCTCACAGGCTCCAGAGAGCAGGCTCCGCAGCTCAGGGCCACAGCCTATTTGCTTCAAATGAAACTGTATGCAGAACTAGTTTAAAATGGAGTAGCTCTGAATGAACCAAGGCTAATAGGCCTTGAATCCTGCCTCCTCTCCACATTCCCCTCCTCAACCCTAGACAGTCCGTAAGTGTCTGTCTCTCCTAGGATACCAAGGGGAATAATGTGAAGCTATGGGAGCAGGCAAAGAAAGGCCCTAAGGTCTTTTCCATTCATGATTCTGAATGTCGTAACTCAATAAGCAATTTCAGCAAAGTCAAAGGAATCTGATCAATTATACAGTTTTTTTGCCCTCTTTAGACAACTTTTAAAAAGGAATCTCACCACTCATCTTTACTGCAAGGACATGCTGACCATGGAGGTGGGTACCTGGTAGGTAGCGAGTGAATGAGACAACATATTGCAGCGACTAGCTCCGAGTAAATCCACTTTCTGACAAACATCCATCTTTAACTTGTCAAAAGAAGCTTTGCTATTTCTCACTTGGATCTGTACCTGCAACCACAAAAGTGTTAGTTATTATTGCTTATAATACAGAAATAAATATACCACACAGGTTTATGATACATGTTTTCAGACACATGAAATTGTAATAAAGAAGACTAATTCCCTTTCCCTGTATTATTTCAAAATTAATGGAAAAGATTTTGGCTATTTTTAGAAACTGTAGGAGATTCTTTCCAGCAGATATCTTTATGCTGAGAAACTATGTGATGAAAGAGAGAAAGTACATAGTTAAAAAAAAAAACAGATTCCAAATAAAAACAAACATCCAAAACTACTGATGGATAATATTTACCTAAGAAAGAGTAGAAGAATAAATGGAAAGAGGACATAGTAAAAGTGTTGAGAAGCATTAATGATAGTTCTGAATCATACAGATATATTTATAAACTTAAATACAGGCTTATTATATTTCTTACAAATGAATCATTTATCACCAAATAGTGTGAATACTCAACTTTAAATATACGTATTCATTCATTCAACAAATACTTATGAGGTATCTATTATGTGCCAGGCACTGTTCCAGGCACGGGGATGCTGTGGTGAACAATGTTCTCCCTCACCATCCCTGAGTGAGGAGGCCCAGGAAAAAAAGAAAAAATATATATAACATAATCTCAAATCACAAAGATATATAAATGCAACAGAAATGGGTGACAACATTTGATTAGATGGTCAGGGAAGCCCTTGGTGAGTTCATGCATGATATGTGAACTGGGATAGGAAGATGATGAGCAGGCCCTGCTAAGACCCTGAGGAGAGACTTCTAGACCCAGGGAAAAGGAAGGACAAAAGTCCTGGGTGTGGGAAGTGTTTCCAGAGCAGGAAGGAATAGGGTAGAGCCGATTCCTTCCTCAAGCATAGAAAGGGCTGGAGCACAGAAAGTAAGTACTGTACAAGATGTGGCAGCAGAGGGACCAGGGATCAGACTGTGCAGGGCTATTTGATGAGAGGTGTGGATTATATCCTTTTTTTAAAAATTGAGGTGAAATTCACATAACATATAATTAACCATTTTAAAACTGTACAATTCAGTGACACTAGTGCATTGACAATGTTGTGTGACCACTCGCTTTGATTGTATTCTAATTGTCAAGGATTATAAAGGGGACAGAATAACAGGTTGCCTAAGGCCATGTGTCCAGCTACTGCCCAGGTCTGTTGGAGTAATCATTGAGGCAAAGAACTTGTAATGGCTAGTAAAAAGACTCCATCAATACTAAATATAAATATGGATTTTTATTATAGGCACTTTATGAAGGAGTGAGTGAATTTTACTATTTATGTATGGTAAATTCAGGGAATACAATTTATAATAAGGAGTTTACTTAGCAAAATATATGTTCACACATATAGTTGCTTTAACAGTTTGTGGTCAAACTATGTATTGTGGCAGAATGAAAAATTTGATAACCTTCACTTATAATTAATAATCATTTTACATGAATTTTTACTTAAGTTTTTTTTCCAGGCTAATGAACTGTTTTCCTCCTGCAAACAACTCCTAAAAGTCCAGGTAGGCAACATTTAAAAGGTAGATCTATTATGCCACTCAAAGAGTAAAAAAAAAAAAAAGTGTGACAACATTTTGTACGTTAACTGAAGATTTCCAAGCAACCAAGTATTTATAATATAACACATTTTCCAAAAATAGTCTGACGTTTTATACTCTTGATTAAATTATTCTGTAGAGCTTCAAGAAAACATAAAAAAGGGATGTATTTTCATACTTTTCGGAACTTTTCCATTTGTTTTAAGGTGTCTGGGTCCAGTTCTTGGGACACGTCTTTCATCCACAGCAGAGCTCCTCTATATTCTGTGCGCGCCTGCTCCATCCGATTGACTGTCATCAAGGTATCAGATACTGCCCTTTGACTGAATGTTGCTACTTCTTGCTTAAGACGAGACAGGGGAGTATACAGAGCCAATCTAATGGCAGAGAGGTAAAAATAAGAGGCATGTACATCCCATAAGCAAAATAAAACAAAAACAACCATAAAGCATAACTTGCTATCAAGATGAGTCTATAAACAGGAAATTATTAAGATGCCTAAGAAAATCAGAAAGCAAATAAGGATCATACAGTTAACTTTGAACTGTTAATAAAGATGTGTTTATATCTCTCCCTTTCTTGTTTCAGGAAATATCAATATATCATTTTTGCAACATTTTAGATGTTTATCCATGTATAAATAATCTGCCAAGTAAATCTGCCATTTAGAAAAGAATTCCTTGAGTAAAGAGATCCTATATTTATAAAGCATAATCCTATAAGCAGAAAGCCTTTCTTTTGACAAATTTAGGGAAAACCTGGGTATAGAAAAGCAGATAAAATGCTAGATGAAGGAATGAGGATAAAATTCTTAGCAGCTGAGGATGAGAAAAAGAGAAAAAAGGATTTAAGAAACACAAGTCAAACCCAACTCCTCTGGTCTGCTTTTTTTTTTTTTTTTTTTTAATTTAAAAAAAAATTTTATTGGAATATAGTTGCTTTACAATATTGTTTTAGTTTATACTGTGCAGCAGAGTGAATCAGCTATACATATACATATATACCCTCTTTTTTGGATTTCTTTCTCATTTAGGTCACCACAGAGCACTGAGTAGAGTTCCCTGTGCTATACAGTAGGTTCTCATTAGTTATCTATTTTATATATAGTATTAATATGCACCTTCCTTTTTTAACTTATGCTATCTTGGAAGTTTTTCTATATCGGCACTTTCAGTACTTCTTTAATGTTTTCCACAATAATGATGTGACAATTAATTTAAACAATCACACTGAAGGACATTTAGGTTGTTTTTCATTTTTTGGCTTTACAAACAATGTTGTAATAAGAATACTTGTACATACATTTTTCATACCTCTGGTCTGCTTTTGACTTAGCGGCAATAGAGGGGCTTTTATTGGCTGTCTCTTTGTCACCTCCTTAAAGGTGGACTTTTGCACTAATATGGTGTTTCAGAATAAAGCCACTTAAGTTATACATTGTCATTACAGGTCCAATAAAGTCTATTTTTATTTTCCTCTAGAAAATGCAAAGATTTTGGCTTTATTTAGTAATTGTAGGAGATTCTTTGCAGCAGGTATCTTTATGTTAAAAAGTTGTAAAATAATGAATGCAAAGTATATAATTAAGAAGACAAAATTTCCTCTGCCTAAAAAGAGGAAAAGTTCCAATGTACTCATAGATAGTATAATATCCAAAAAGTGAAAAATATATATATACATGTTTAAATTTTAGCCATTCTGTGCCTCTGTTACATTAAACCACTTAAGAAATTTAAGTACAGGCCTAAAGTCTATTTCTAGGAATTAAGCAACCTGTGAATGTCAATTTTTAAATAATTATTTTAAATTCAAAATAAATAAGAGTTAGGCATCAAAACAACTATATACTGCAATATACTTCTCTTTTAACCCTCTACTGGAATGAAGAGAAACCTTTACAAATATGCAAATTTAACTACACACATCAAAACTGTCATACTGACTACAAATTTAAGGATGATGCAAAACCATGATAAACCTTTGCTTGGCTGAAGAACAGAGTGCCTTGCCAGTGGCATCCATCATTTTGCCAGCCTGCGTTGTATCCCGTTCTGCTTGGAACTTTAAAAAGAGCCCTAGTTCGTTTTCTTCCTCTGATATAACTAGGGAAAAAAATGAGAGTATACTTCATTGTTTCATTTCATCATTGGTTTGAAACACACACACACACACACACACACACGACTAAAATTCTCACAGCAATAATTCTCTATACAGAAGAATTACTTGGGGGTGGAAGGAGAGACACTTATTTTTAAAATGCAAATTCCTGGGCTTCATCTCCAGAGATTCTGATTTTACAGGTCTGAGGATCTGTTTTTTATTTTTAAACAAGCACTCCAGATGAGTTTGATGCACTGACTCCATGGACTTCACTTCGGGAAAGACTGATCTTTAGTGAAAAAAAAAATCCAAAATAATAAAATAAAACAAAACCACAGATGACGCATTTTCAAACGTGCAGAGATGCATTTTAGGATCATTGCCTCTTACAAAGTATTTGGGGGTTTCTATTTATTTATTTATTTTATTTATTTATTTTTGGCTGCATTGGGTCTTCATCGCTGTGCGTAGGCTTTCTCTAGTTGCGTCAAGTGGGGGCTACTCTTCATTGCAGTGCGCGGGCTTCTCATTGCAGTGGCTTCTCTTGTTGCGGAGCACGGGCACACGGGCTTCAGTAGTTGTGGCTTGCGGGCTCTAGAGCGCAGGCTCAGTAGTTGTGGTGCACAGGCTTAGCTGCTCCGCGGCATGTGGGATCTTCCTGGACCAGGGCTCAAGCCCGTGTCCCCTGCATTGGTAGTCAGATTCTTAACCACTGCACCACCAGGGAAGCTCCTGGCTTTCTACTTAAACAACTTATTCTTGTCTCCCATCCTGGCTTCATTTTCCTATGCCCAGTATCTCAGACCCACAACTGTCCACGATTTCGTTCCTAAAACCCTTAAAGTTATCATGTAGTACAATACAACTCAAAGTGTGGTCCGTGGACCAATGCCAGTCCAGAACCATTTGCTACCAGCTTGTGACAGATATCAAAACTAAGAAACTATTTAGAAACTTTTAGCAATTTGTTTTATATCTGTTGAGTCTAATAATAAAAAAGTGTGCCTATATTTTGCATGTCTTCTTTAATTTCATTTTTCTGAAAATTCATTTTTATTGTATTTTCAAAAGTGTCAGTTTACAACAGATTGAAAGTAAAACACAAGACAGAAAATGGCCCTTCACCACAGTTTTAGAAGCACTGATCTAGTGGAAGATGACCCTTTAATCACAATAAGACAAACAGGTGAGGAAACCCATAAAGTGTTCAAATTGTGAGCTTAAAGTAAAAAACAAGGACTTTCCTGTTGGCACAGTGGTTAAGAATCTGCCTGCCAATGCAGGGGGCATGGGTTCGAGCCCTGGTCCAGGAAGATTCCACATGCCGCAGAGCAACTAAGCCCGTGCGCCACAACTACTGAGCCTGCGTTCTAGAGCCTGCGAGCCACAACTACTGAGCCTGTGTGCCACAACTACTGAAGCCTGCATGCCACAACTACTGCAGTCCGCGTTCCTAGAGCCCATGCTCCACAACAAGAGAAGCCACTGCAATGAGAAGTCCGTGCACCACAATGAAGAGTGGCTCCCACTTGCCGCAACTAGAGAAAGCCCGTGCGTAGCAACAAACACCCAATGCAGCCAAAAATCAATTAATTAATAAATTACTTTTAAAAATAATTCTATAAAAAAAGTGAAAAACATGACAAATGTCATGCTTAATTTCACCCTAGTTTACTGATGGAAAAACTGAAGTTAAAAACTGAAAGGGAAGTCCCTTTTAATACCTCTGAGGCAGCAGGGGAACTCAGGCCTTCTCACTTGCTAGCTGCCCCCCCTGCCTGGTCCTCCCTATAGTGCCTACAAGGGAGGCCCTAGGAGAGCACGATGGTGTTTGGGAGAGGGTGTCTACACATTCTGTAGTATCATCTTTAATAAAACCGTGTGCTGTTTTATGAACAATTAACCTGATTAAGAGTGGACTGGATTTGAGGAATCTGGTTAATTTAATATTCTCATTACTTCAAAGATGTACAGATTACATATTTCCTTTGAATCAGAACTTCATAAAATATACCTCAATGAAAACTACTAGAAAAAAAATATTAACTTGTAGATGATCCAGAAAGCTCTCTGAGAACTTGGACTACCTCATTAACAAATATCAATTGAACATGAACCATCACTGAGCCTCATCCTTATCAATGCAGAAAGGGGAGGAGATGAAGCTGAATCTGTGCTAATTCTGTGTTGGGACCTGCTGCCAAAAACTACAGAGACCCTACTCCTATGTGTCCTTCCCCAGCCAAGTTATTCTCATAAAGCTTTATAGTGATGGAGGAATCTACTGCAATTGTCCAATGTTAGTCTCAACAGAAGATCTATTAATAAAACAGTCTTCAAGAAATCACAGTCATACACAATCTTGAAGAGAGAGTACATGATGAAATCTATATACGTATATCTCTTCCTTACCCTGAAATGCTCCACCAGCATGCTAAAAGATCTGGTGATCCCAGGACAAAATGCAGTATGCACAAACTTGCAAATGTTTCTTTACATTTCTGTCACAGGACTCCCTTGCTCCAATGATTGCAATGGCTTTTTACTGCTTGGTAAAATATTTAAGGTCCTTAGCAATCTGACTCGAATCTTCCTTTGCTCTTGTATCACCCTACTAGTCCCAATTACAAACTCTTCCATCATGCAGACTGTTCTCATTCTTTAACCTTATTCCTTGACTCCAATTCCCTTTCTTCCCACATATTCAACATCTATAAACCTTTTACATTTTACCTCAATTCCCATCTATGGAGTTGCCTTTACCAATCACTCTAATACAGTTATTTTTCATTCCAAGAGAATTCAGAGGTATGTCTGTATCACTATCCTGAATTCAATTACACACTATTCTTGTCTCTTATTTTGTTACAAAAAGTTGTTTCTCGAACTACTGCCTTGGGAAAAGGACATAATTTTACACATGGCAGGTACTCAAAAAATTACCATGCTATAATGGATTTCTTGCTTTAACGGGACAACACATGAACTTTGATTGTAAAATTTTGAGACCAATTTACACAGCTACACAAGAAAACCATTCATTGAGCAAATATATATTAAGTATGGACTGTATGCTACACACTGTTTCTAGGTTAGGAGACCAGAAATAAACAGACAAATTCCTGTCCTTAAGGAGAGCATATCTAGTGGTGGTAAGAAAAACAACAGATAAAATATACAGAATGTTGAATACTGTTAAGTTCTATTGTTAAGTAGACAGACTATGAGAAAGAGGGGTATTTCATTTTAGATATGGGGGTCAGGGAATGACTCACTAAAAAGATGACAATAGACCACATACCTAAAGAAGAATGGGAGCCTACTATGCAGATATGCCTACTGTGAAGGAGATCAACATGGCTCAAGAGGAGATGAGATTAGAGAAGTAACAGAATCAGAGAGGTGGCCATGTCCAGTAGGGAACCATAATTAAGGCAGGAGAAGAGATCCAAAGATTGAGTTCCAACCAGAAGAGGTCAAGAGAGGAGAGGGCTTCCCTGGTGGCGCAGTGGTTAAGAATCCACCTGCCAATGCAGGGGACACGGGTTTGAGCCCTGGTCTGGGAAGATCCCACATGCCGCGGAGCAACTAAGCCTGTGTACCACAACTACTGAGCCCATGTGCCACAACTACTGAAGCCCACGCACCTAGAGCCCGTGCTCCGCAACAAGAGAAGCCACCGCAATGAGAAGCCTGCGCACCGCAACGAAGAGTAGACCCCGCTCGCCGCAACTAGAGAAAGCCCGGGCGCAGCAACGAAGACCCAACACAGCCATAAATAAAATAAAATAATTATTAAAAAAAAAATAGAAGAGAGGAGATTCCAGCAGTGGCACGATACTGAGAAGGAATGACCATTAAAAAGAAATCCAGGGACATGTGGTAACTGGAAGCCAAGCACAGAGAGTGTCTCAAGGAGGGGGCAGATAATCAACTGTGTTAAATAATGTGACATGGACCGATAATTGGTCCCTGGATTTATTGCTTCATGACTATGACAAGAGCAATCTGGTGGAGTGGTGGGAGTGAACACCTGACTGGGGTGAGTATGAGAGAGAGTGGAAGGAAAGGAATGGACACTGTGCCTACAGATAATTATGTCGAAATTCCCTGTGAAAGGAACAGAGGAATGGGATGGCAACTGCCAGAGCAAGTAGGGGTTGAGAAAGAGAGCTTTTAAATGATGGAAGTAAATCCACTTAAGACTCTGGGAAGGAAAACTAAACTCAGCGAAATGAATCTGTCAGAGGATCTGATGAACTGAGGACACTGGGGGATTTGAGAACAGGTCACTGTAAATACTCATTTTTGTCATTAGAAACTGTCCACAAAATAATTCAATAAACTACTATTTTTACATTAAATCTTTCATTTAAAAAATGCAAATGAATATTTATTTTAAATGGGAATTGTCAGATAGATATCTATGATTTCATACCATTGAGTTTTAGCTGATATTTCTCAACTATCTTCAGAAGTTCAGTGCATGTCTCTTGAATGGAGTGAAAAACCTTTGAAATATAAATTTTATTAGGACAATGTAAAGAACAATAAACAAATAGAAAATATTTAAAAAGCACTTCAAAAGCAAAACATTTTCTTATAAGTATTATGTCTATTTTCCTTGACTGTGATATACTTCAGTTTGGGTTTTATTTCAGGTGTAGAAAAAGCACATTTAGATTTCCCCCATGAGGGTTGGAAGAAATGGTGATAAATACATGGGAACTAATAAAAATTTATAACTGTGGAATTTGTCCTCCCCTCAGCTCCAAACTATCTAAATAGCAAAAAGGTAAATCTAATATAAACTACATCAAACATTGCTTACCACTGATGAAAAGAGTATAGATAGCCTTAGAAAACACTAACTAACTCGGAGTCTGACTCTTCTCAGATATTGGTCTAAGCAAAACAGGTCAGTGAGTTTACCATAAAAATTAAATAATGTGTTACAACATCAAAAATAAATTACTTTTGGATTATTTTTGTTTAGAATTTTCCATGAATATTAATCCCTTCATTATCACTGCTGCTAATAGCTAACAAAAAAATAAAATATCCAGTAGGCTCCCATTTCAAAGCAAGCAAGTGAAAATTTGAGATCAGGACACATACACGTGAGGTAACTCTTCACACATATCTATACATTTGGGTTTTCCCACAGAAACAAGCCAGCATGGGTTTTAGGGTGCAGCCTAAAGAAGACTCACAAAGTCCTTCGCTGAAGAGTTGCTATGAGACTTTAGTTCAAAAAGACCTCGGCACTGTGGTATAATATTAGGCCCTAATCCTTTGAGATTATCAAATGAACTTCCAATATCACCATTAAGCCTGAATGATCTATCTCTGATGTAGTTTTGTTGTTATTTTGATGTTTGATAAGACTGAAGGAAGACTGATAATAGACACTAATATCTAAGTGGAGGAGCAACCATCAATTTTCCACGTAAGTTTAAGTATGTTTGAATTACACTTGTTATATGGATTTGGCAATTTAAAAAGCTGTTTTAAATCCATATGGAAGGGTATCAGAAAAGAATACAAAAATGATAGTTGTGTTGTGATGAAGTGATTATGATTTTTTTCCCCATGGGTCCTTGAAAGATTTACATAATATTGCTTTTCACTGTTATAATAAAAACAGTTTTTCAGTTTTAGTGAGGTATAATTTGACAAACAAAACTGTAATATATTTAAAGTGTACAACATGATAATTTAAGTATGCATACTTGTATGTATACTTAAAATTAAACTATTTCTCATTCTTAAAATAATTAGTACAATTGTGGGAGAAAGTTCTTGGCTGATTCCAAATATTTGTCTAATGGACAAGAATTACACTGAATATAAAATGTCACCCACACGTTACCTAAGGATGTGAAACAATACAAAAAAATATACATCTGTGGGAATATATGCAGCAACAGTGAAGAGTTCCCCTGGTGCTAAAACATATTACTTATAATAAAGTCCCTTCATTTTTTTTCCAACATTTGTCACTGAATCCTAAGAAGAATACTTTTCAACACAAATTGTACTTTTCAACACAAAAAGCTTGTTAAATAGAAGTAATTTCCATTTCCATATTTGTTAGGGCAATTACGAAAGTTTATTTTCTGCAGAATAAAATTACTTAGAAGATTAAGACCTATTTAATTAGACCTCTATTTAAAAATATTTAAGAATATTTAAGAATCCCAACAGATTACTACATTCCAAGCATAACAGAACTCCTGCCTGGAAACATCTGTAAAAGTTACATTAGTATATGTACATGGAATTAGCAAATCTGCATTTAAAAATCTAGATTTTTTCATTAACGTACATGAGACCTTCCTTCTAATTAGCTTAATTACTTAAAAGCATAAGACACATATATGTTTAAAGTTGTTTCCTGGTAATTAGTCCTTTTATTTAAAATGAAAAACAGAACCAAAAATGCATATGACATACTTCAATTAACTCCACCCCTTAATAATAGAAACAAAAACTCCAACTTGTAAAATCCTCACTCTATTTGATTTCAGTTAATGTATTGCAGTGAGGTATAGACTTCAGATAAAATAGTACAAAATATTATGACATGATACATAATGAGTATATGGTCCCAATTAGAAATATAATTAATTCATTAACATGGCATAAAAATTACAATACTTGTGCCAGAGAAATTACTGAGTTCATGATTTATCTAATTTATGAACACCAGTTCTGCCAATCCTCAATCTGTGAGAATTATGATCTCCTATCCAGAAGATCTGATTGGTAAATGGATACAACTAATCTACTATCAAATTTTGCATTTATCGCGATAAGTTCTTCAGTATGAAAGCTTGTCATAGTCCTCTTAGTCATCTTAGATAATAACAAGTTATATGCAGTACACAGAATCCTAAAATTTACCTCAAGTTTAGCATCCAGTTCAGCATCAGACGCCACTACGTGCTCATCCTCCTTTTTCCCGGTTGCTTTGATAAAGACCTGTTTGGTTTTCCAGTATTTCTTTTGCATTCTGCTGACTACTGACTGGTTATCTTCTGGTCTGGGTTGCCCAAAAAAATCCATGCAGTGACTACAAGAAATAACTAAAATTAAATTTCTTAAAAAATATTTTCAATAATAAATATCTATTTAGCCAATATTTAGTCTAATTGAAAAACTGAAAAAGATACTAAATAGAATATTAATGTTGACAGCTAAACATGCTAATGTTTACTTTGCATGGTCTAAATTTATGTTTTAATTATAACTTGCACAAGTAACAGGCAAAAAGATTAATGATACATTAATTAGGTGACAAAGTGATAAAACTGTTAGGATTTTACAGTAATGACTGGAAATAATTTTATTTTGTTTGACCAATCTCTATTTGTAGACACTTATTAGTTTCTGATTTTTGCTTTTGTAATAATACTGAAAAATGAACTTGTACACACATCTTTGCATCCTGCTATCATTTCCTTAGGAAAAATTCCTACGGATTAACTGCTATGTCAGAAGAATACACATTTAATATATACCCTCAGATATGCAAAGATTCAGATATATACTCTTCTTTAAAAATCACTTAAAGAAATACTTCAGTATCCAATAAATTAACAAAAATAAAGATCTTAAGTATAAGGGAGATATGTTATAAAAGAAATAGAGATGAAAATTGTAACCTTTTGCAAACTTAAAAATTAATGTCTAAGTAATTGTTCTTAACATGGTTAACATGGCTACATTAAGGAAATGCAAAAGTGAAAAGTATTCATTAATGAAATGTAAAAAAAAGAAATAATAATAATAGTTTTAAAAGCCCAGACTATTCCAATAAATGGTGGGAGGTAGGAACAAAGGGAGGTACTAAAATATGTGACTCATTTCCAGGGGAATCAATAGATAACCAATGTATTCTTTTTTGTTTGTTTGTTTGTTTTTTTGCGGTACGCGGGCCTCTCACCGCCGCGGCCCCCTCGGCAGGCAGAGTCCCAACCACCGCGCCACCAGGAAAGCCCCCCCAATGTATTCTTAATGTTGGTAAAGAAATAGAAGTTCGGGCTTCCCTGGTGGTGCAGTGGTTGAGAGTCCGCCTGCCGATGCAGGGGACACGGGTTCGTGCCCTGGTCTGGGAGGATCCCACATGCCGCAGAGTGGCTGGGCCCGTGGGCCATGGCCGCTGAGCCTGCGCATCCGGAACCTGTGCTCCGCAACGGGAGAGGCCACAGCAGTGAGAGGCCCGCGTATCGCTAAATAAATAAATAAATAAATAAATAAATAAATGATACATTGTCAATCCTTCACAATCAATAAATCTGAAGTTCAGTGGACTTAAAAAAAAAAAAAGAAATAGAAGTTCACTTTCTTTTTATTTTGAAATTACTAATCAAATAAAAATAGTATGTCTTATTTCTAAGTTATTAGGAGCAAAACAAGAGAACGAGAAAACCAGCAAAAGCAAAAGAAGACTGGAAAAACAGGAGTAAGGCAACATAACAAATTGTGTAAACTAAGATGACAGAATAAGAACAATTATATTATTTACTATAATAAATGAAAACTTCTTCTTAAATACAAAGAATCTCAAATCATAAAAAATAAAACAGTATATACAATTATATGCTATTTGGGATCCGCTTAAAACAAAACGATAAAGAATTATGGGTTAAGATATACCAGGTAGGGACTTCCCTTGTGGCTCAGTGATTAAGAATACACCTGTCAAAAAGAAAAAAAAAAAAGAATACGCCTGTCAATGCAGGGGACATGGGTTCGATCCCTGGTCCAGGAAGATCTCACGTGCCATGGAGCAACTAAGCCCGTGCGCCACAACTACTGAGCCTGTGCTCTAGAACCCACAAGCCACAACTACTGAAGCCCGCGTGCCACAACTACTGAAGCCCGTGCACCTAGAAGCCGTGCTCTGCAACAGGAGAAGCCACTGCAATAAGAAGCCTGCGCACTGCAATGAAGATTAGCCCCAGCTCACTGCAACTAGAGAAAGCCCTCATGCAGCAACAAAGACCCAGTGCAGCCAAAAATAAATAAATAAAATAAATTTATATAAAAAAAGATATACCAGGTAAATATAGTAGAAAGAAAATGAAAGCAAGGGTAGCCACATTAATATCAGACAAAGTAGGTTTAAATAAAAAGCATTATATAGAACAAAGACAAAATGTAAAGTCCACAGGTGGCTACTCTTCCAGATATTTGCTGGATATTCTCCTTTGGATATCCTCCTGGATTCCTGGACAGTATAGATTAATTATCATTTAACTGTAGCACCTGTCATGTGCTATGCTTGTAACTGGGTTGGACATAATTTGGGATAGAAAATAGTACAGGGGGGTAATGGATTTGATGTAAGCATTATACCGTCTGACAGAAAGTCTTGCCGGAAAACTTGCAGTTTATCTTTCCCCTCCAATTTCTGTCTGCTTTTGCTTGCTTTTGATGGTTTTCAATTAGTTTTCCCCTCCAGATTGTTATCAGCATGAGGGTCAGTCCAACTGTATGACAAACTGCTGATCTCTTCTACTAAGCTGATGTAGGCTTAGGCCCAATCAGTTAAGAGAACAAACTTCTTAGGAGTATCAGAAGAGAACATCTCTTCCCTACCTCAACTCACTTGCTGAAGTAGCTTGAACAGTATACTCCTGGCCTCTCCCCACTCCTTCACTAGCTCCTTCATATGCAAGGAAGAGTAACTTACCTGATTGGATTTGAGAGCAATAAACAGTCCTCCCCTTCCTCTCTGAAATCTGTCCTGCCTGCAGAGAGCACACATTCCCTGGCAAGGGGAGGACAGTGGCTGGGTGGGTAAATCTGCAAAAGGTGAGATTTGTATATTTGCATTTTTTGGCAGAGGGCACTGCTAAATCTGCTTGCCACTGGGGGTAGGTTGAGTAGAAAGCCAAGTCTTACTGGCCTGACATCATCAGATGACAGAGCTCAAGGCTGGAGAACTACCAGAAATTTAGGAAGAATATCATGGAAGGGAGGGAGCCAAAGAGGAGACGATCTCTGTACACAAAGAGCTCCCAAGACCTGTGCTGTTCACTAAACTAATCATGAAGTAAAGGAGGGGACCCTAGGGGTCCTCGCAGAAAATCAGCAGCTAGAAATTGAAGTAAAGGTTTCAACTGCTATCACTATAGTGGAGACAAGAGTCTGGAATTTGAATTCTGTCAAGTTAACTGCCTTCTAGAATAAAAATTATTTTTCAGAGAAGCAAAACAGAATTCAGAGTCTCTAAAATCCATCATTTAAAAAGTCAAGTATCGAGCTTCCCTGGTGGCGCAGTGGTTGAGAGTCAGCCTGCCGATGCAGGGGACATGAGTTCGTGCCCCGGTCCGGGAAAATCCCACATGCTGCAGAGCGGCTGGGCCCGTGAGCCCTGGCTGCTGAGCCTGCGCGTCTGGAGCCTGTGCTCCGCAACGGGAGAGGCCACAAGAGTGAGAGGGCCGCGTACCGCAAAAAAAACCACACAAAAACAAAAAACAAAAACAAAAACAGAAGTCAAGTATCCAACCAAAAAACACTAGACATGCAAAGAAATAGGAAAATGTGACCCATACTTCATGAAAAAAGTCAGTAAAATAGATTCCAAAGATTTCTCAGATATTACAATTATCAGACAAGCACTTTAGACCAGCTATTATAAACATGTAAAAGACTTAAAGTAGGATATGTGCACAATAAATGAATAGACAGAAAATATCAAATGAAAACAAGTGAAAGTTTCAAGTTGCAAAGTTCAATAAATGCAATTAAAAACTGACTGGATACTCTTAAGAATAAACTGAAGATGGGAGATATAAGAAGTGAAGCTGAAGATGAATCAATAAAAATTACCTAATCTGAAGAACAGAGAAGAAAAAAAAGACCCTGAAGGAGAGGAGGAATAGAAGGGGAATGAAAAATATCTGAATAAAACATCTTAAATTTTGTAAATGACATTAACTTATAGACTGATAAACACAAGGAAAACCACAAACAGGCACATAATAGACCAACTGCTTCAATTCAAAGATAAAGAGAAAATCTATCTTGAAAGCAGAGAAAAATGGTATATTACACAAACAGGAACAAAAATATAAATAAGATGGAAGCTCTCAACAAAAACAACAAAAGCCAGACTACAATGGAAGGACATATTTAAGGTGTTGAATGAAAGAAAGAAAAACTATCAACTCATAATTCTCTACTGAAACTGTCCTTTAAAACTGAAATCAAAATAAAGCCATTTTCAGATAAAGAACTGAGAAAATTCATGGCCAGGGGACTTTTAGAAATGCTAACAAATTCTATAGGCTGAAGGGAAATTACAACAGTAATTTATCTATAGGAAAGAATGAAGATGACTGGAACTGGTAAATGTCTGGGTAAACATAAGACATTTTTCTTTCTTAATTTCTTCAAAAGTTATATATAGTTTAACATATGCAGACAACAATAAAATGATAGATCAATCAACCCAATATTCTGTCATTTCTGTGTCATTTATACCTTTACCTATTCCCTACCACCTTACTCCATAATCATTATCATCATCATCGTTTTATATGGTTATTTTTGATAATATTTACATACACTGAAATGTACAATTTTTAGCTGTATTCTTTTGACAAATAGGTATTATGGTATAGAACATTTCCAACTCCCCAGAAAGTTCTCTTGTATCCCTTTCCAGCCAATGCCTAGCCTACTATAAATAATAAATGTTTTGATTTTTTTCACCTTAGTTTTTCCTTTCCTAGTTTGTTCTTTTTTATCGCTGAACAGTAATCTATTGTATGAGTGTTAACAGTATGCTTTAATTTTTCACTATTGTAAATAAATCTGCTATGAATATGCCTATACAAGTCTTTTGTGGACAAATGTCTTCACTTCTCTTCAATAAAACCTAGAAATGGATTTTTCTCTATCAAAGGATTGGTGTACACTTTATAAAAAATTGCTGTTTTACATTCCCATTAGCAATGTATGGGAGTTATAATTGTTCCACAACCTCAATAACACTTAATGTTGGCAGACTTTTTAGTTTCATCCATTCTAGTTGTGTAGTGGTATTTCCTTACAGCTTTAATGTGTATTTTCCTGACAACTGATAATGAACACTTTTTCACGTGCCAATTGGCCTTTTGTATATCATCCATTGTTGTGTTTGTAAGTCTTTTGCTCATTTTTAAATTGGTTTGTCTTTTTTTTTTTAGTATTGAGCTGTAGAGTTCTGGAATTTAGATTGGGATGGCACTGAATCTGCAGATCAATCTGTGAAGGACTGGCATCTTAATAACATTGAGTCTTCCACTTCATGAACATAGTATGTATCTCCATTTATTTAGGTCTTATCCTGTCAATCCTAAATAATCCGGTGGATAGAAATTCTCTCAGTTTTGGTATCTATGACACTCTATTTTGCCTTCATTCATAAATGATAGTTTAATTGTATATAAAAGTATAGATTGGCAACAATTCTCCTCTTTTTAAAGCTATCATTATTGGTCCATGCAAGACTCATTCTTTTGTTTGTTCATTTATTTGTGTATTCATTCCTTTTTAACCCCTTCCTCATAGCCATCTCTCATCACAATCATTTAATGTGTTTGATGTGTACCTTTTTATTTGAATGTGTTCTTGTAAAACGTGTTTTGTACATATGCTAATCTACACAAATGACAGTGTGCTGTAGATTCCATTTCTGATTTGTTGTTGTTTTTTTTTCACTCAGTATTTATTTATTTACTTATTTATCTGGCTGTGCCGGGTCTTAGTTGGAGCATGTGGGATCTAGTTCCTGACCAGGGATCAAACCCTGGCCCCCTGCATTGGGAGCTCAGCGTCTTAACCACTGGGCCACCAGGGAAGTCCCCAGTCCTTTGTTTTTAAGTTCTATGTATGTTGCTATGTGTCTGTCTTGTTGTTTCCATTATATAACATTCCTTAGTGTTCCTTAACTGAGGATAGAAGCCCTAATACCTTAGGTCATCTATTGCAGTCAATGAGAAGTCTGGGCTCCTACTGTCCCTCCTTTTTCTATTTGAATCTTTTAGAAAAGAGTTTTTATCTGTGATGTCCTGAGTTTCTCTAAGATGTATTTAAGTAGAGTGTATTTTCATTATGGAGATTCATGTCTTCCTTCAGTTCTAGAAAATTCTATGCTGTAATCCCTTCAAATATTCCTTTTCAGCCATAATTTCTTCTTTTTATCTGAATCTTCTATTGGGTGTTATTCTTTGTATGTCTTAATGGCTCATTTTTTTATCTGTTTGTCTGTCCTATATTTTGGATAAGTTCTTCAGTACAATCTTCCAGTTTATGAATTCTCTTTTCAACTCTGTTCAGTCTAGAGTTCATCATACCTATTGAGGTTTTTTTTTTTTAATCCAGTGACTCTTTCTTTCTTTTGTAATTTCCAAGTTTTCTAATTGGTTCTTCTTAATATTTTAATTTTTTAATCCTTTTTAATGACATCATTCCATAATTTTTCTCTTTGGCACCCTAAATATATAGAATTCTTAGACTTTTTATCTGGAGTAAATTCACTTTCCAAATATTGATTTTGTTGGTTGAATTCTGTAAGCTTATTTTGAGTATAAAATCTTTACTTTTCCTTTTTCCTCTCTCTGGTTATTCCTCCTTATCTAGTGATTACAGATCACTAGATCTATAATCTAGTTGCCTCCACTTCACCTTCAGGGTTGCTACTTTCACAGTGTCATATACTGATATTTTAGGGACCCTGATATAGTGGTATCTGAAATACTACTGATCTATTCAGGGTGTTGAAGGAGCATTGCATGTGAAACACTTTTAATTTCTACCAACCTGCAGAACCTGAACTCCCAGAAGCTAGGACCTACTTCTATACTGAGAGCTCAAGACGTCTGTTTCAGTCCACTCACCTTTGTCTATTTTGTTTCTAGTCCATGTTTATCTTATTATCTAGTCAAGATAAACTTTCTGGGGTTTGTTTTTTTTTTGAGTACTACAAATTTGGAGCAGAACTTACCATGCCATCTTAACTAGAAATCTCCTTTGTTTTTTGTTTTTTTGGCCGTGTTGCATGGCATGCAGAATCTTAGTTCCCCGACCAGGGATCGAAACTGTGCCCCTGTAGTGGGAGCACAGAGTCTTAACCACTGGACCGCCAGGGAAGTCCATAATCTCCTTTATTTCTAGAAAGAGTACAATATTTTTTTTACTTGAACACAGTCATCACATGGAACACTTTACTCATTTTTGCATTATATAATATTTAAATTTGTATTTGTAGCTATCTCTTGGATATGGAATACAAATATTAAAATAAAACAAATCAATATTCTCTTTAGAGGTAGTTCTATACTCACTTTACTTATAACATCTCGTTACTATGACATCACAGAGAAACAAGCAAAACAGACTGATGGTAATGTGCAAACTGAAGCACTGAAATCCCCTTGAGAAAAATAATCTGTGAAGACTTTTTTTTTTTTTTTTTTGTGGTACGCGGGCTTCTCACTGTTGTGGCCTCTCCCGTTGTGGAGCACAGGCTCCGGACGCGCAGGCTCAGCGGCCATGGCTCACGGGCCCAGCCGCTCCGCGGCACGTGGGATCTTCCCGGACTGGGGCACGAACCCGCGTCCCCTACATCGGCAGGCGGACTCTCAACCACTGCGCCACCAGGGAAGCCCTGTGAAGACTTTTGACTAAATACAACATCACCGTTCAATGTAATTAAGAAAATACATTAGACAAGGTTGCTGTTTAATATTAATGTAGTATTCCTGATTACTCTAGCTCCCAAGCCATGAATTTTCTCTTTTTTCTTTTTTTAAAGGAACATTTATTTATTTATTTATTGGCTGCTTTGGGTTTTCATTGCTGCGCGTGGGCTTTCTCTAGTTGCAGCGAGCGGGGCTACTCTTTGTTGTGGTGCACGGGCTTCTCACTGTGGTGGCTTCTCTTGTTGCGGATCACGGGCTCTAGGCGTGCGGGCTTCAGTAGTTGTGGCACACGGGCTCAGTAGTTGTGGCTTGTGGGCTCTAGATCACAGGCGCAGTAGCTGTGGTGCACGGGCTTAGTTGCTCCACGGCATGTGGGATCTTCCTGGACCAGAGATCGAACCCATGTCCTCTGTGTTGGCAGGCGGATTCTTATCTCTACAGCCTAATAGGTAACGTGGAGCCAATGAAGGTTTTTGAGCAGCAGAAAGACTAAACAGAGAGTTTAGAAAATCTTTCCATATTCCAGATATAATCTAATAGAAGTCTGGACCAAGGACATTAGCATAAGAATATACTTGAAGGAAGAATCTATAGAACTTGTTAATAATGATTCAAGTTTTGCCCCTGAAAAATAAGGGCAATTAGGAGAAGCTATCTAAGTGGGAACACTATGCATTTGATGTGTGAAATTTTGAATTTGAAATGATAAGGGACATCTGAGTTTACAGAAATATCTAACAACCAATTAAAACTGTAGTAGCAAAGGTTGTTTCAAGCTTGGATCTCCAGTCATACTGCCTAGGTTTGAAGCCAACAACTCCACTATTTACTAGCCATGGGACATTGTGCAAGTTACATTAATCTTTCTGACCCTTAGTTTTCTCATCGGTAAAATAGGAATAATGAAGTAAATAGATTGCTATAAGAATCAAAAGAGAAAATACATGTAGAGCACTTAGAACAAAAATTGTTGGCAGTTAAGAAGCATATTATTTTATACTTTTTCATTTTAATTTTTAGATTGGAAATGGTGATTTGGGAGCTAACTATATGAAGATAGTTAAGCAGTGAGAACACAGGAGAACTTCAAGAAAGAAAGCAGAAAGGTGGTAAAATTTGAAGGTTTGAAGAAGGTGAATCAAATTTGTACTAGGTTCTTAGTATTGTGCTATGGATTAACCATAATAAGAATAATAGTTTAATGAGAAATATGTTCTATATATAATAGATACTTAAATTCCATAGTTGAAAGAAATTGAAAAGAACCTTAGAGGTTACCTAGTTCAACTTTCTATTTCTGTTATCTAGTTCAAAAGGGATGGAGACTTCCATAAAATGAGAGACCAATAAAAGAAATTTAAAAATCTTAATCATAACTGAGAGAATATAAAACAATTACAAAGAGAAAATTTATTCAATATAGAGTTAGAGTGAAAGGCTTATACGAACTCCATCACCCAACAAGACTGCTATAAAGAGATTAAAGTGTCATTTATCCTCATTTGCCATAAAATCATTCACCAGAGCAATAGCAATACAGACTATGTGTGCTGATTAAACAGTTTTTATAAGTAAAATAGCTCTTTGTCTTTGATTGACCAATATGAAACTGCCAACATTAGATCTTTTTTTTTTTTTTTTTTTGCGGTACACGGGCCTCTCACTGTTGTGGCCTCTCCCGTTGCGGAGCACAGGCTCTGGACTCGCAGGCTCAGTGGCCATGGCTCACGGGCCCAGCCGCTCCACGGCATGTGGGATCTTCCCGGACCGGGGCAAGAATCCATGTCCCCTGCATCGGCAGGCGGACTCTCAACCACTGCGCCACCAGGGAGGCCCCATTAGATCATTTTCGACCTACCAAATCAGCAATTTCATATGGTTCAACCTAAAAAAAGGAACTCAAACAACTCACCTCAGAAGAAAGTGCTTTGTGGGTAAATGATTTGCCTAACCAAGATCACATCTCCACTGCATTTCAGGGATCTAGGCTGATGGGCAAACACTATGGTCTTCTGGCAAATTAGTCCTTAGCTGCCTTCTTGCTACAGCAGCGGAATTAAGTAGATCCAGCAGACTGCATGGTCTACACAGCCAAAATTACTGACTATCATGGTCTTTTACAGAAAAAGTTTACAGACCTCTGATCTAGATCATGGTTCTCAAAGCATAGTCTGAAGAGTCAAAAGTCTCTTTAAGCTAATGTTTATTCTTTGTTCATATGTATGTATACATACATACATATGTACACACACATATATATACTATATATCATATATGTAATTTTTAAAAATAAATTTATTTATTTTATTTATTTATTTTTGGCTGTGTTGGGTCTTTGTTGCTGCACGCGGGCCTTCTCTAGTTGCAGCGAGTGGAAGCTACTCTCTGCTGTGGTGTGTGGGCTTCTCATTGCGGTGGCTTCTCTTGCTGTGGAGAGCAGGCTCTAGGCACATGGGCTTCATTAGTTGTGGCACACAGGCTCAGTAGTTGCAGCACGCAGGCTCTAGAGCACAGGCTCAGTAGTTGTGGCACACAGGCCTAGTTGTTCTACAGCATGTGGGATCTTCCCTGACCAAGGCTCGAACCCATGTCCCCTGAATTGGCAGGCAGATTCTTAACCACTGCGCCACCAGGGAAGCCCCATATATGTAATTTTTAAAGATACTGCCTGACTAATCTTTCATCAATTGTCCATTAATTCAGGAATAGTTTTTGGCTCTGGCAAATCAATGAGTAGATTATGTTACAGGGTGATTTGTATGTCCCCTTGCACAGATGGAGACGAACTGAAGCCTACTGGAATTATTAGGGGTTACTGATATGAAAGACAAACTTTTAAGTCACAGATTGAGAATCGCCCCTCAAACTTTCCTAAAGGATATATTTATAAAGTACCAGCTTTAACATTAGACTAGAATTGCATCAGGTTATAAATACGAATCCTTTCAGATAGGTGAGCTTAACTGTTGTTTAGCCAAATGTGGGTTTGGTTACTGAGAGACTAGAACAGGACTAGGGCAGTTGAAATTTACAAATACTCTGAGACAACAGAACAGGCAGAACTATAATTAGCTGAAATTTCCAAAGAGTCCCAATAAGGAAGTCAGTTTCATACACATATTAAATGCCAGCTTTGTTCTGGGTGCTACACTTGACAGTGCATCATAACACCAATAAGACACTGAATGAGAAAATTAAATGCAGACCTGTCCTCATCTAAAACAGAAAGAATATGGTAATTACTTACAGCCATTCAACCATACACCCCAAAATCCCATACTAAGAAAGTAAGTTGCCCACAGAGAGGATACAATGTCCACCTAATATTCTTATAACATGACTAGGGCTTAACTGTTTTTCAAAAATAATTCAAAATTATGTAAAAGGTAAAGTCTTAGAGGGGGCTTAAGATATTTAAAAGTTCCTGATAATCTTGGTATTACTACTGACTGAAATAGTAATCATTATACTTGTAGAACTCTTGACAATTTTTAAAACATTTTCATACATTTTATCTCCTTCAATCTTCATGACAACCCTGACAACTAGAAATGGCAGATTTTATTATTCCGGTTTTGTAAAGGAGATCACTGAGGCATTGTGAAATTAAGGGAACTTTCTCAAGGATACACATACATTAAGAACATATTGATACTTAGCACACATCCAAGACTTTGACTCCAGAAGCAGTGTTCTTTTGCATTTTGAAGGTGAGGAAAGTATGAATAAAGTTATCTTCTGTCTTATAGTGAGTTAACTGAAACATACAATATTAGTTTCCTAATTTTCAGGTAACCTGCTTCCAAAAACCTACAGGTTTCCAAGAACTAGTTAGGTACATAAGAAAGAATGTTGCTTATAAGAATGAAAACAGAAAAAGGTCATTAACAAAACAGAAAGTCAATTCTGCAAACTGTATTTGAATTTCTAGTCACAATAAAATTTATTTTTTATAAGTAGTCTATACTTTTATTAATCAGCATAATTTTAGTCTATAGAGAAGAAGTTACATAAAAAAACAAATTCGATGTTATTTTTTTCAAAAAATGATATGCTTCAGGATTGTTATTTACTTTTTAGACTGACATATTATGAATTTACTATAGAAATATAATTAATTTACTTATGCCACTTTAGTCATATCATTTCATAAAGAAGATAAGAGTAACATTTAAAATAGATTATTGAGTTATTTGTAGTGAGGTGGATGGACCTAGAGTCTGTCATACAGAGTGAAGTAACTCAGAAAGAGAAAAACAAATACTGTATGCTAACATATATATGTGGAATCTAAAAAAAAAAAAAAAGGTTCTGAAGAACTTCGGGGCAGGACAGGATAAAGATGCAGACGTAGAAAATGGACTTGAGGACATGCGGAGGGGGAAGGGTAAGCTGGGATGAAGTGGGAGAGTGGGATGGACATATATACACTACCAAATGTAAAATCGATAGCTAATGGGAAGCAGCCACATAGCACAGGGAGATCAGCTCTGTGCGTTGTGTCCACCTAGAGGGGTGGGATAGGGAGGGTGGGAGGGAGACGCAAGAGGGAGGAGATATGGGGATATATGTATACATATAGCTGATTCACTTTGTTATAAAGCAGCAACTAACACACGATTGTAAAGCACTTATACTCCAACAGAGATGTTAAAAAAATTTTTTTAATTAAAAAAAATAGATTATTAGATAATTAAAAGCTTTTCCACAGCAAAAGAAACCATCAACAAAACAAAAACACAACCTGTGGAATGAGAGAAAATATTTGCAAATGATGCGACCAACAAGGGGCTAACATCCAAAATATACAAACGGCTCATACAACTCAATATCAAAAAAACCAAACAATCCAATCAAAAAATGGCAGAATACCTGAACAGACATTTTTCCAAAGAAGACATACAGATGGGTAACAGGCACATGAAAAGATGCTCAACATTGCTAATTATTATAGAAATGGAAATCAAAACCACAATGAGGTATCACCTCACACCAGTCAGAATGGTTACCATCAAAAAACTACAAGTAAATTCTGGAGAGGATGTGGAGAAAAGGGAACCATCGTACACTTTCGGTGGGAATGCAAATCAGTGCAGTCATTACAGAAAACAGTACGGAGGTTCCTTAGAAAGCTAAAAACTGAACTACCATATGATCCAGCAATTCCACTCTTGGGTATATAATGGGAAAAAACAAAAACACTAATTCAAAAAGCTACATGCACCCCAATGTTCACAGCAGCACTATTTACAATAGCCAAGACATGGATGCAACCCAAGTGCTCATCAAAAGATGACTGACTTAAGAAGATGTGATACACACACACACACACACACACACACACACACACACATATATACACAATGGAATATTACTCGGCCATAAAGAAAAATGAAATACTGCCATTTGCAACAACGTGGATAGACCCAGAGAATATTACGCTTAATGAAATAAGTCAGACAAAGACAAATACTATACAATATCATTCATATGTGGAATCTAAAAAAAAATACAAATGATAGTATATACAAAACAGAAATAGACTTACAAACATAGAAAACAAACTTCTGGTTACCAAAGGGGAGAGGGAAGGGGGAGAGGGACAAATTAGGGGTATGGGATCCATGGATACAAACTACTATATAGAAAATAGATAAGCAACAAGGATTTACTGTATAGCACAAGGAATTAAACCTATTATCTTGTAATAACCTATAATGGAATATAAGCTACAAAAATACTGAATCACTATGCTGAAACTAACCTGAAGTTAACACAATATTGTAAACCAACTATACTTAAATAAATAAATCAAGCAAAAACTAACACACCATTATTGTAAAGCAATTATACTCCAATAAAGATGTTTTAAAAAAAAGAAAAGACTTGAAAAATGTTGATGAAAATCAATAAGACGATTCAAAATATAAACAATATATTAAAGAGGAAGTGAACTAGAAAAGAAAATATTTTATCTTTTTGAAAGAATGGCTGAAAAACTATATTTCAAAAATTTTTGATAGTTTAAAGTGTCACACTAACTTCTTCTGTTAAGCCATAAAAAGAAACGAAATTGAGCTATTTGTAATGAGGTGGATAGATCTAGAGTCTGTCATACAGAGTGAAGTAAGTCAGAAACAGAAGGACAAATACCGTATGCTAACACATATATATAGAATTTAAGAAAAAAAAATGTTATGAAGAACCTAGGGGTAAAACAGGAATAAAGACAGAGACCTACTGGAGAACAGACTTGAGGATATGGGGAGGGGGAAGGGTGAGGTGTGTTAGGGCGAGAGAGAGACATGGACATATATATACTAACAAACGTAAGGTAGATAGCCAGTGGGAAGCAGCCGCATGGCACAGGGAAACCGGCTCGGTTCTTTGTGGCTGTCTGGAGGGGTGGGATAGGGAGGGTGGGAGGGAGGGAGACAAAGAGGGAAGAGATATGGGAACATATATATATGTATAACTGACTCACTCTGTTATAAAGCAGAAACTAACACACCATTGTAAAGCAATTATACCCCAATAAAGATGTTAAAAAAAATTTTTTTTTGATAGTTTAAAGTGTCACACTAACTTCTTCTGTTAAAACGATGTTAGGACTTCCCTGGTGGCTCAGTGGTTAAGAATCCACCTGCCAATGCAGGGGACATGGGTTCGAGCCCTGGTCCAGGAAGATCCCACGTGCCTCAGTGCAACTAAGCCCATGTGCCACAACTACTGAGTCTGCTTGCTGCAACTACTGAAGCCCATGCGCCTAGAGCCCGTGCTCCACAACCAGAGAAACCACTGCAATGAGAGCCCTCACACCTCAACGAAGAGTAGCCCCCACTTGCTGCAACTAGAGAAAGCCCACACAGCAACAAAGACCCAACGCAGCCAAAAATAAATTAATTTAAAAAAATAAAAAAAATTTTTAATGATATTAAAGCTAACTGCTCATAAAACTTGAGTATTATATTCCCAACTTTATTGCAAATTTCAGGCCAACACCTCTCCCAATCCTCTGCTATGCTCAATGTTTCCAAGTGCAGAACCTCTCATAAAATGAAGCTCAAATGGGATAACACATACAAAATTGCTTTTAACCAGTGATTTTTTTTTTTTTTCTTTGCGGTACGCGGGCCTCTCACTGTTGTGGCCTCTCCCGTTGTGGAGCACAGGCTCTGGACGCGCAGGCTCAGCGGCCATGGCTCACAGGCCCAGCCGCTCCATGGCATGTGGGATCTTCCCGAACCGGGGCACGAACCCGTGTCCCCTGAATCAGCAGGCAGACTCTCAACCACTGCACCACCAGGGAAGCCCCAAAATTGCTTTTAAAAATATAAAGTTGTATATAAGTATAATACTTTATTACATACAGCCTCTCAATAAACAAGAATGCATAGGATGTAAAACTTTAAAACCCTAAACTTTTTTTATTTGACTGATACAATTTTAAAACTCAACACTGAGAAAAACTTGAAAGAACTTGCCCTTTCAGGTATTAAAATATATTACAAGGGTGCCGTCAAAAATGCAGATTGACTACATGCACTTATCTGTGTTCCCTTCCCAAACCCACTAAAATAACAGTAAAGGTATAAAACAAAAAAGTTATCTATTAACTGATTAGCATAGAGAAAATAAGCATAGTGACTAGACCATATGAGAGATTTCAATAAATTTTCAGAAGGCAGAGAAAGTAGTATCCTAAGCAACTAACAGAGGAATGCTAATGAGGAATGAGTCAATTACCCTGCAGAGTATCTGAAAGACTCACCATTTAGAAGTGGAAGGAGGATTCATTGAAGCCTGTATACAGCAGGCTGGACCCTGAGGCACCTCCCCGCCCCCTTAATCTATGTCACTCAATGGAAGCTGAAGAAATTAAACATGGAAAGCTCTGGTCTTTGGCAAGCTAACACAGCAGAGGGCTTGGCCTGAAAACAAAATGATTAAGTGAAAGTTTACATGCCGAATCACTGAATTTCAAGCTCTTTTCCCCTTCCTTGCTCACCAGTAGCAAAGCACTACACACACACCTCTCCACTCCTCAGAGAAGACTGGAACATTCTTTGAAAAAAATTAAAAGCTCCAGAGAAAAGGAGCACTTAATTTGGACATTCTAAAAGGATAGATCTTTGCCTTTTCACCCTAGGGCGAAACTCACCAGCTGACAAGCTCACTCCCACATACTAAGCTTCCAATTAGCTTTGTTATAATCTTAAATATAGAGAGCCAAAGATAGCCAGATATCTGAGGAAACTCTCCATCAAGAAAGACCTCTGACCTAAACCAAGAACAACAAAAAAGAAAATATATGAAAAGAAACAAAGACAATATGGGGCTTGCGGGGGTGGGGGGTGGGGTGGGG